>NW_025766999.1:600000-1182612 GCF_003918875.1 Haliotis rubra
GAGGAATCTATATTCATGTGTTTTTGCCCCTGTGTTTAACTTCGATATCCGCTACCTTTCGTGAACAGTATACGTTGGTTTTAGATACGCACGTGCTACGATCGTAGGTGAGCAATACGTGTACCCGTCATTAAGCAGTTTCAGTATCACTGTTCCTACAGCTCATTAAATTGAAAAAGCCATTGATTTTGTTGTTGATAGGCAAATATGGACCCTTCCCAACTGACAACTGCTCAAAGAGTGAGTGAGTTTAGTTTTACGTCGCACTCAGCAATATTCCAGCTATATGGCGTCGGTCTGTAAATAATCGAGTCTGGCCAGACAATCCAGTGATCAACAGCATGAGGTGAGGTGAAATTGGGTTTATCGTCGTACTTGAGAATATTTCGCTCATATGACGACGTGCATGCGTGTGTATGTGTATGTGCGGCTGCTTGTACTAGCGAAGACTGAAGCTGGTTTTATAGTGCTAGCCCACTGAGATACCATGCCGCAGTGAAGCATGAATACCCCACTCAGACACATTATACTGATTCCGAGCCGACCAGTCCTTGTTGTACCCATTAATGCAGTCAACAGCATGAGCATCGATCTGCGCAATAGGAAACAGATACTGCTCAGAGACAGCAAGCTTATTGCTATGCTGACATGCCATTGAGGGCTATTGCAAAATAGGTTGGTTTTCAGTGGGGAAGAGCCCAATGGTCGGACGAAAGTCGATTTCTTGTGTTCGTGAAACTCTCACATGTTTGTAAACTAGACGATCAGACGAACTGTGACGACCAGACAAAATTTTACCAGACCACGGTACTCCACAGGTTGCTGTGCCACATTTCGATTATCCTCCTCGTCTTTATTGGCTACAAAGCTGCACCACATCGTGCACGTGCCTGCCGTTGGTTATTTCTTACGTCAGGGTTAGAAGTTACTCTACCTTGGCCCGCCAAGAGTCATGACCTCCATCACATAGAGCATTTTGGGACATCATAGGGGGCAGAAAACGCCAGAAGGATCCCCCAGTTTATAAATCATGATGTGTTGGAACAAGCTGTCTATCAAGAATGGAATGCAATACCTCAGTTTCAAATTCAAAGTTTGATACAGACAATGATCAGGAAGGCCACAGATGTTATTGCAGTTGGTGAACTTTATAAAGTACAATACCTTGACATTGTGTACGGTTATTGATATTTATTGGATTTCCTGAGGATTGTATGCCCGACCGCCCTTGTTAACGTCATACGACCATAGTTATCAGCACTACAAAATGTCATATTTTGTGTGCCATATTTTCTCAGAATGAACTACATTCTTTCGTTCCTTTTGCATTTAAATTGGTCACTTAGTTATGCAGTGAAGGTTAGTTCATTCTGACAGTAAGTTACATTGGGGTTTGGATAAGTTTCTTGGCTATGGTTAAAGGTAATATATTGATTCTATGAAAAATGTGGGGTGTGGCGAATTTTATTTCCATGTGTATGTGAGGTGGAACAGGGATTGTCAAAAACAATAATCATTAGTGCAGATATTTAGCGCGATTAGTTAAGGGAATTGTTTCAAGTTCCAGCTTTGAACTAAATGAGTTTATACCCAGTGTCGATTAACTTAAATTCATCATGAGCCGTAAGAGGCGACTAACGGGATCGGGTGGTCAGGCTTGCTGACTTGGTTGACACATGTCATAGGTTACCAGTTGCGCTCATGCTGTTGATTACTGGATTGTCTGGTCCAGACTCGATTATTTACAGACAGCCTCCATATAGCTGGAATATTGCTGAGTGCGGCGTAAAACTAAACTCACTCACTTACTCACTCATCATGAGCCAGAGTCAACGATTTCAGAACTTGAGATGCTGACTGGTATAAAACCATTAAACGACGGTAAATCATGAGGTTTAGATATGTTATTACCGGAAATGTTCAAATTATCATGTAACTTTTTTATGCCTTTTACATCTACGTTATATTAAATATGATTTATTCCACAGGCGACTTGGATGTACAGTAGAGCAAAAATGACCCTCGAGATGATCCTTGTAAGTACAGGAGTAAAACTTGAAATTGTACATTTGGTGACATATTTGTAACAACCATCAAGTACAGAGTAAGCACATGGGCAGTATATATTCACAAAATGTGTAAAGTAAAAGAAGGTTTTAGACATGGATATGCAACAAAGGACAACATGTTCAGTCTTACTACTTGCATACAAACATATTTAAGTAAACCTAGAGGTAGGTTCTATGTTGCCTTTGTAAACTTCATAAAATCAATTGATTTGTGGACAGAAATATACCCGTTAAGATCCGGTTTAGATTTAATCTTCAGTAACCCATGCTTGTAGTAAGAGGCGACTAACGGAATCGGGTGGTCAGGCACATGCCATCTTATCCCAACTGCTGTAGATCGATACTCATGCTGCTGGTCACCGGATTGTCTGGTCCAGACGTGAGTATTTACATACCGCCGCCATATAGCTGGAATATTTCTCAGATCGGAGTTAAACAACGAACAAAAAATGTAGATGTACATAAACGCATGCACGTTCGCATAAAAGGTCTACCTGTTAAAATGTTGAATATGATTCGTATGATACAGCATCCGTACATGTACGCTGGTTTTACTGAGTATTTTAATTGTCGTATTGGACAAAAATACGGCAGTGTGTTAAAGCCCATTTTATTTACTCTTTTATTAATCAGCTTACTCCAGAAGTTCATGTTATATGTCGAAGAGGAGTACAACTATATGGAAGTTATCCTATCCAAAAGAAAAATAGTTTTTCGTAAATTTGGAATTTTCAAACATGTGAAAATGGTACTATCGTAATGAAGTCCTTGTAGCTGTGACCGCCTCCGTGGTTAGAGCGTCCGCCCGGAGAGCGGAAGGTCGCGGGTTCGATCCCCGACCGCGTCATACCAAAGGACGTTAAAATATGGTACTAGTTGGTCCCTGCCTGGCGTTCGGCATTAATGGGTACAACAAGGACTGGTCGGCTCGTAGTCAGTATAATGTGTCTGAGTGGGGTATTCATGCTTCACTGCGGCATGGTATCTCAGTGAGCTAGCACTATAAAACCAGCCTAAGTCTTGGCTAGTACAAGCAGCCGCACATACACACGCATGCACGTCGTCATATGAGCGAAATATTCTCAAGCACGACGTTAAACCCTATTTCACCTTGTAGCTGTTTCAAAATATATTTATTATTGATGACCATCTTCAAATTTGACAAGAACGACCTTCAGCAAAACATTGCACTTGCCTTTTGGCAACCATAAATTCTAAAATCAGTTATGTTATATATGAAATATGCCCTCAAGAGCATAAATGTATTGAAATGAATGTGAATCTGATGTTTAGATGATCTTGTACTGTGTTGCATGCATGCTATGTATACTCCCGAAGAAGAAAAAGAAACGCAAAAGCAGAAACATTCGAAATATCTGACGGAGTTTTGCTGATATCTATACAAAATGAATACCAAATAAGATTTTTTTCATGCCTGCATACATCCGGAGTGATTTGTACGGGTAGAATAAAGAAAGGCTACAAAAATACCGAAAATGCGGGGGAAACTAAAAAACGCAACCATGTAGGAGCGTGGCGGCCTACTACACCAACATTCAGTGAACGTGCAACATGAATTGTTCGGGTATGAAACGATGGGTTTTCATTTGTATGTTTCACAATTGTACAACCAAGTGAAAAGTAAAACAAATGCCACGGCAGGCGGGAGGTGAACACAACAACTCCATCGGCAGACTGTAGACAGGCGATTCGGCCTCGATACGTTTTTCCACCTATCGCTAAACACCATTACAAGTCCATGGTTCGTTATCAGACACAGGGGTCAACACGTGACCTACCCAGATGCGGTCGACCCTGTGTCATAAATGCAGCGCAGGACAGGTTCATACGGGTTCTTCATTTACTTAGATTCACTACGGTCATCTCTACAGTAATTCCAGTATTGTGTAGGATTTTAGCCTAGACAGTGAGAAACTGTCTACGCGCCTCGGTCAGTGACAGTCACTTGTGCCAAATTTGAACAAGTTCTTATGATCTACTTATTATATTTATGCATTAGATAATGTATATAACGGTATACATATGAAAACTATCTTTGCGAATGCTCTTTGCAGAGCATGTATATGTTTGTGGACTTTAACACAATAAAAATTAGATTTGATCGTGTAATATGTCACAATACATCCCCGTGATTTACTTAAGTTATAATATATTCACACAAAAGACTTACCGGATTGTTGAAGTCTGCATGATATATCCTTTTTAAAGCATTGGTCCGGCAAAATAATGATGTCATTTGGCCAGTTTAAGGTATCATTGTACACAAGTGACCACGTCGATGCGCTTGTGGCTGTCATGGAGAGTTTGGGTGAAAATGTGCCGTCGTCAATGTTAAGATCATACATCAGATAGTTGTAAAGTGTTCGACCATCTTGATCCACAATCACTTGACGTCCATTTGCCTCAAAGGTCACATTTTTCACACGAGACAGAATTTGGAAAGGACCTGGGGAAAGTTTGTCTTTGGCATCAAGATATTGTTTGACCATATGACCAAGGAGAAGGAGGGCGCTAATTATAGATTGCAAACTACTTTCTGATGAATCTATAAAATCCGTCAGCGTTGTGGAAGAATTTGAAGGCAGTTCTGCTGACACTACAAACACGTTCTCTAAAATGTTTATGTCTTCATAATAAAAACTTCTATTTCTTATCTCATTTACTGTGAAGGTGAGAAAACTACCGAACTGGACATTGAAAGAAGAGGAGGTAAATGTGAAAAAGGCATGCTTGGTACTTCGTCTCATTCGGGCTGCTGTCGCCAGGAAGCGCTCTTGATCTTGTATGTTTAAGCACAAAACCACAACTGAAAAAAAAAAATATCATTAATTAAACGTCCTATTTACACCATGTCACCCTAATTTGGGCATGTCTTCCCACATATGTTATTTACATGTTACTGTTTAGCGAGGAAAATACAATTATGTTCTCAAACTCGGTGTTTCATCCATTATCCATTCATATTAACCATTGTGCCCCAAATACCCAATAATCCACTTCTAAATCCACACTTTCATATTGAAAAAAGACAAAATACATTGTAATAAGAAATCATTATACGATACTGTCATGCGAAATGAATACACTCGTCAAAGGCCACCAAAACATCTCTTGAGTTTTTCCAGGTGCTCAACTTTTTTTCACACAACCAATACAGTTTCTTTCAAACCAAACATGTGTCCTGGTTACAATCACGTCGGGTACAAGAAATTCCCCAACATTCATCTGAAATAACTAGAACAGTGTGTGTTAAGTAGAGAACTAATATCTTACTTACACACACACACACACACACACACACACACACACACACACACACACATACACATCTGACACTTTAGACGAGATTCAAAGGCGATTTTGGATATGCTCTCAGTCAGTCAGCTTATAAAGGGCGAAATGTCGCTACAAGGCAGAGATGGCGACTTACAAGATAATAGCATACAATTGGTAACGTGAAACACATAATCACATTTTGGTACGGGTAGATGTAAGGCGGCAGACATGTGCAAGTTTGACGAGTTAAAGTCGATGGTTGTGTCATAGGATGGGATGTCGGAAATACTTATCATGTCAATGGCAGAGGTTTACCATTATCTTAGCCTCTTAGCGTGTGTCTAATTGCAGCCATGTGTACATGTGTCATTATAAAATGTCATGTGCAGTAATGCTGTAATTAAGCGCCTTTGACCATCAATGACTGACGTGACAGCCAACACTGCCATGGTAACCACGACATGTCTACTGGTCGTAGAAGAATTCTAAGGGATATTTTAAGGGGTCGTTTTTCACTGCAAGGAGGCAACATACATTAAACACCTTGACGAATATGGCGCATGTATGGCGTGTGGACAGCTTTATTCATGTTTTTTTCTGTTGTTATTTTGTTCCCAAAGATTTGTAATCACACCTGAGTCCGTCGGAGTACTGTCTTCCCTAACAAAGTTACTTTTATTGCAGTCTGAAGCGAACATTGATGTTCACTACCATTACTTGTACTAATTTCAGTTAAATGTGTATGTAGTAATAGGACTGCATTTTACGCTTTCTACATGCTTTGCTATACCCTCAGAATGCGTTTTGTCATAAAACTTCTGGTCTGAGAAGGCGAATTCCGCCATGTATTGTTCGTGTTATGATGACATCAACTTTCCTGCACATCACGACTGTTTGCTCATGAACGGCAAGGTGCAGTAAGATATACCATAGTTTACATGAAATTTGTTATTTGGCTGTCTTTCTGGACACTGGAAATTTGAGAGGATCATATTGGTGCAACAATGACAATACAAAGGCACCGTCACTTTCGTTTTATGTTGAGGACATTTGATCAAATAAGTATTGAAAGCGCAAACAAACGCCACATAGCAACCTTTAACATTGTTTTACTGCATGCTTAATCATACAGGCTCAAATAAAACACTTCTGATTGTCAGTTTACCGAGTCCCATTTTACCAAATCAGATTTAAACCTCGCGACAACAAATAGTTTCATGTATTTGTCATTATTAAAATGCATGTTGATCAATTATCTGAAAGTGGCTTCTCAGATTGCGGGTAGCTAAGCACATGCATACGGTTTCCTGAAACAGTTAATACTAAATAGTTCATGTCAAAAAATGATGATGTTCTCAAAAACAAGTTATAGAGGATTGGGCACAATTATACCAAAACACTGCCTAACCGCATAAGGCAAGCCATCAATCGTATATGACACCAAAAACGCGTGACTTTTGGCATAGCGTAAAAACAAAACAAAAAGTATGACAACTTGTTTGGTTCATTTCTTTAACTCAAACCACGGGAACTATGTATGTCAAATAACTCAGTTTATTATATAGGGAATAATACACGTGCATAGATTAAGTAATAATCAAAAGGATATTATGAACATTTACACAGGTGTACAATACATACCAAAGTGCTGAACTAAGGATACTATTGGTACGTTATTGCACCGGATATGTTTAAGACACGAAGTGAATAAACGGATTATTGCACGTCTGCTGTGCAGTGCACGGAATGTTCGTATTCAGCGTTTATAATTTTGTAATCAAAAGACGTGGTGACATGGATTCGACCAAATGACTGGGATCATACATAATAATCATAATAATAATGATATCACATTCAAGCAACCTGACAAAAAAGAAAAAATAATGAGTGGGAGGGTATTGCTTAGAGCCGCATCATAACTTTTAAAGCTATTCGCGGGGATTAAATGTATTATAATTTTACACAATAAGCTGAACAAAGTAAACGTTATCTGGAAAATCACTAAAATATCAGTCCTATACCACATTCAATGTAAAAAAACTCATCTCTGTTTTTAAAATTCTATATTTTGTCATACAGTCTGATTTCTTTTAAATACGCTAAACTCAAGTGGTTAGAAACAGTTCACGTAAAGTAGGATTACACCATTATACGGATAGGGTCATAAAAATCTGTTCAATGTTAATCCATGTAACCTGAACCAAGAGTATTGTACTCCTCCTCTTGCTGATCTGTTTCTTTATGAATCGGAATTCGCGCTTTGACGAAGATGTTTAACATCAGTTTTATCAGCGGTTTGATTTCGTTCAATGATGGTCAAACAGCTCTTCCACATATTTAACAAATGGTGATGGTGAGCATGATAAAAGGCCTCCCATGGATGCCAATGAAAGGTTCTGGAAACAGTTGTGGTCTATAGCCTGTGACTGTAACCTGGAGGCACCATGGGTCAGTCATTACGATCATGCAATGCATGAGAAAATAACTGGGTCGTTTGTCTGTTACATCTCACCAGATTGCCTGATAAGTGTCATCAAAAGGTTTAAGTCTAATACAGCTCCAGGGCCTGATGGCATTTGAAACCGGTATTGGAAACTGTCCCCCCTGTGTCCAAACACCATTACTTCACTGTTTCAATTCTCTTGTGGACACAGGTGATGTTCCTCCATGGTTCTGCAAAGGTCGCACAATACTCCTTCCCAAAAAAGGGAGACTTGACTGATCCCCAAAATTCCGCCCTATCACATGTTTGAATACTCAATATAAAATCTTCACAGTGTGTTTGACAAACCTCGTGTCATCTTACTGCTCTTCCAATGATATAATTCATAGAGAGCAGAAGGGGGCAAGAAAGGGATATTGGGGGTGCAAGGATCAACTTCTTGTACAAAAAAATGTTTTGGAAGAGGCTAAAACATATCACCGCAACATCATCATGTGCAAGTTATTAAGCATCTTGTGGAAGATCGGGCCTACACCTATCTTGGAATGCAAGTTCGAGACAAGCTCCAGAATGCCCAAATTCAAGACAAACTTCGGGCCGACTATAAAGTTCGCTTAAAGAAAATCTGGAGCTCAGAACTTTTTTGCTCCAAAAGAGTCAAAGCCACCAATTCTTTTGCTGTGCGAGTCCTTTCCTATTCCTTTGGAGTAGTTTGATTGGACTAAACAAGACATCCAGAGTCTTGACCGCCTGTCTGATAACAGAGCTCACCACCTTCTATTCTCTCTTAATCGTTTATATATGCCAATCAATTCGGGAAGTCGGGGTTTGATTAATGTGGAGGCTCTTCATGATAGAATTTTATTGTGTACTTTTGCACATATTTATTTATCGGATGATCCTCTGGTGATGCATGTCAAGACTCACGATGAAAGCAAGGAATTCCACAGCTATTTTAAGCGTGCCAAGGTTGTTGGACACAATCTGAAATTTGAGGTTGATTTCTAGCGCCTAACAGGCAGCTTGGGTTATCCGGGGTAATAATGTGCTGTGCCTTGATTGTTAGCGCTATGAGCATACCTAGTGTGGAGTTTGGCGCTATATAAATGGACACATTATTATTATTATTATTATTGATTATTGTTTGTTGGTGGCGATGTAAAGCTGGACGGTACAGCGATGGGAGTAAACCAGTTGAAGTCCTTCACCAAGTCTGCCCACAGTCGGTCATTGTGGAGAAGCTGTCTGAGAAGCCATTGCATCGTGTGTACATGCAGTGTGTGGAACAGTAATCCAACAGACTCCTTTGCCTGTGAGTAAGTGAGGGCTTCCTTTTTGCTGCTCAGGCCCAGTCACCTCCCACTCACAATCGCCTAAATGTGATTTTAAAAGAAAATATCAATATGAAATGTCGACTTTGCAATGATTTTACAGAGACTGTCCAACACCTTGTTAGTGGATGCCCTTCCTTGGCGCAAACAGCATATCTTAAACGATATGATGCATGGCTCGCTGCTTTTACTACCGTCGCCGCCATGCCTGTGTCTTGGACTCTGAGGTTCACATATGTTACGACCCTGAACATGTCCAGGGCGGCATGGAAAATGATGCTTTCAAACTTCTTTGGAATATGCCAATATACAGCCTGAGAAGAATTCCTGCCAACAAATCCGATCTTGTCCTTTTTGATAACGCCAATGAATATATTTATATCATTGAATTTTCTGTTCCTTTTGACAGCAATGTGATTGCCAAGATTAAGGAGAAGCCTTCTAAATATGTGGACCTCGCCTTTGAAATGTCTCGCTTGCGGTTCTTGGTGAGTTCGACTAGGTAGCGTTTCCTGGGAGAAGTCCCATTCGATGTCTGGGCTGCGTGTAGAGGGGGCAGGGGCCTGAGCTGATGATGAGCCTTACAAGCCCGACTGTGCCAGGATTACCCAAACCCTCTCTGCTGCATTTTTCATTTTAATCTGTAAAACATAATAATGGCATTTATACTAAGCAGCAAAAGAAACGTCAGTTTGGAATTTTCCGACGCAGAAACGGATAACTGTAAATTAAATGTTTTGATTGTATATTTTTGACAACATCTCCAACTTTACTTGAGCAAAGACATTCCTTCCCAAACTCAGAAGGGAACCCAGGAAATGGTCTCAAAAACGCAACCTGATCTCGGAGATGGTACGGTGTTCTCCATGTTTTTCAAGCAACTTATGCTTCACGTGCTGTTCACAAGGACCAGCCCTATAAAATGCATCCCCAAACCTGGTTGAAACATTTACATTACAACATCAGCAGGATGTCGCGACTCACGACGGCTCAGAGGAACCAGGCGCTAGGAAGACTTGAAGCTGGCCACACTGCACAAGCCTTTGCCAATCACTTCCAGCTCAACGTTCGGACCATCTACAGGCTGCAGCAACGTTTCCGGGCCACCAACACCACAAATGATCGCCCCCGTACTAACAGACCAAGGGTGACCACAAGACGACAAGACCGCCATTTTGTGCGACAGCATGTACAGGCATCTGAAACATCACGCCAGACAGTGGGAACACACGGAAGACCAATCAGTACTGATACAGTACGCCGACGTCTTAACAGCGGGAACCTCCATTGCTGCATACCTTACCGTGGACCTATCCTCACCCCTCGTCATCGGCCTGAACGTCTACAGTTTGCCCTACAACACCAAAACTGGCGATAGGAATAGGCCTGAACCAGAGAGTGGGTCCTGTGGTGTTCCAGAACCTTGGTCCAGGGAGAGGAGGCGGCATCACAGTGGTGCGCTACATCGACCAAGCTCTCAGACCCCGCGTCATACCACATTTTGCAAGTCACCGGAACAACATTTTCCAGCATGATAACGCCCGGGCCCGTACTGCCAAAGCTACACTGGACTTCCTACAGCAGAACGGTGTCAACATTATGCAGTGACCAGCCCTTAGTCCTGATTTAAATCCAATTGAACATCTTTGGGATGAAATTCAGAGGAGACTGAATAATGATATACCAAGGCCGAACACAGCCGATTTATTGCACCAGGCCTTTCTCAGAGTGTGGTTCCAGGTGCCAATGGCCTTCATCAATCGATTGGTGCACTCCATGCGTAGACGCTGTGCTGCAGTTATTGCCGCTCGTGGTGGTCACACTATATACTGATGTGTCAAGATATTGTACACAAAAAATGTTTTTGATCCGCTTATTATGTCCATTTCTGTAATGATTTGATTACATTGCCTATCTAATTTTGAATTCGTACTGACGTTATCTATGCTGCTGAGTATATATTGCGCAGTCTCCACACCATGACGGTATGCTCAAAGCACATTAACACATTATTACCCCGGTTAACACATGCTGCCTGTTTGGCGTTAGAAGGTTATAGCCACATGACTTATCCCACCGGGTACCCATTTTCTGCTGGGTGAACAGAGTCAATTTTGAACAAACTCACTTGCCTAAGGTGAGACTACATGTACTACATGTGCTTCGTTGTGGAGGCAGGACTGAAGTCCTAGAAACTCTCAGAAGTCAAGCTGTCACACACGGTCACCCATCCGAGGACTCTCCGCGCCCAACGTTGCTTAACTTCACCTGATTTGTGACCTGAGCTCTATGCACAGGACCACACACCACCACTTTCATTTATCCTACGTTTTATTCTCTGTTTTAATGTTCTTTCAATTACTTTTTCAGTAATTCCATTGCTCCTACCTATTCATACTGGTCTGTTTCTTGTTTAGTTTCCAATTCTTTTCCATTTGTATCTTCGTCCTTTTTCAGTAGATGGACAGTCGATAGTTTTATCTCTAATTATGAATAACAAACTTAAGGTTTCCGAGAGTAGGTGGTCATCGATCGACTGGTGGTAACACATTCACTCATACGTACGTTAAACACTCGTCCACATGACAGTGTCCTTCATAAGTTAAGTATATTTTCTGTTAGGCACAAGAGAGCGGTTGAATGTAAAACAACTGTCTCTATACAAGAAAAAAGCTAGGTACAAGAATATAAGAGAATCAATGGCAGAATGTCGCAGCTATATATTGTTGATATTACGTCATATTCCATCAGAAGGAAAGTCAAGTCGGCCATTCTGTACTATCGTAGGTTGACGCCATTCGTACCGGTTGCAATAACAGCCACAAGTCTTTCGGAGCAAACCAAATTTCATCAAGTATAAAACTTTATCCCAAGCTTTCAAACCGCTCATGTCATTTCATAATGCAATTGCGGTTATTTCTTTGATTCCAATCTCAACACAGACACATTTCATCAGCATATAAAGGTGTTCATTTAATTCTATAATATCTTCAGTGATTATTTTACTGTGATTTAGCCCATTACCAGTTATCGGAATACCTAGGTCAGTAGCTATTTACATACCCTTTTGGTCTGAGATGAAACCAGAGTTAATATAACCTTTATGAAACCAAGATGAACATTGTTTTGAGGGGCGTCCCAAAAGTAGTCGGCATAACTATATTCTCGATGTCCAATGTTATTTTGAAGGAATCATTAGCAAAGCCATAGTGTAATGTTTCCAAGATCGAAGAACAACAGGAGAGGTCAGATTCCAGTCAATTTGTATTTCGCATTTGCACATATCATCACAGTCCAAAATTCAATCCCCTCAAGGGCAAACAGTCTCGCAATCGTAACGACACAGCCTTCAACGTTTGACTCGTTCGTGCTGGCTCTGTTAGTGCTACTGACTATAAAGTACGTGCAACATTATGCTGTATCAGAGTACACCATGACTTTGAAATTCGCAAACCACATCGCACTCATATTTTCCACTCACTTCAAGCATCCGTACACAAGGGAGCTAACTCCAATGTATCAAACTGTCAACTGCTAAGAAACTTGCCGTTACACTCCCCACCAAATTAGAATCTCTAATTTTACATGAAAACCATTTAAATTAATCTTACAACTAATACGATAACCCGAGATACAATACCTGCATAATGTAATATCTTTGAAATTCAGACAAAGATCAATTCAAAATTCAATTCAATGGCAAAGAAGGAAATGTCAATATAGTTCACTGAGTGTTCATTCATTGACAAGTCACAGTTCTAGGAAATGTTTTTGTTCAAACATCACAGTTCTTGGGAACTTCCAGTTCGGATTCAAGCAAAAGGACCAATTTGTGAATTGGCTGCTCTAGATATGTCACATTGTTCATGCGTTTTCCGTCATGAGACAGTGATGGGTCGCCGATTGCTATCTTAACCTTGCGCACAAGGTTTTTCTTACTCTTATAAACCTCATAGATCCTGCAGAGTCTCCAGAGGTTCCGGGGAAGATTATCATCCTTCAGAAGAACAATGTCGCCGACTTGCGCCACTCTACTAGGGCGCTTCCACTTCTGTCGTACTTGCAATGTCTGTATGTATTCTCTCTTCCAGCGCTGCCAAAATTCATTGGACGGGTGTTGAATGCGTCTCCACATCTTTCTGGAATAGGTGTCCGCCCTCTGGAAGTTGCCAGGTGGTGGTAGTATTAACTTTGGTTTTGTCGTGAGAAGATGGTTTGGAGTGAGTGGCTCCAATGATGTAGGATCATTCAAATTGTCAACTGTCAGAGGCCTGCTGTTCACAATGGCCTTTACTTCGCACATGAAAGTCCGTAAACCCTCATCATCAAGTTGTTCACTAGCTTGGTTCATGAGAGATGAAATTACTGATCTGACTGTTCTAATCTGCCTCCCATACTCCTCCCATATGGCTGGCAGAAGGCACATTCATCACAAAGAAGAAATAGTCACAATTCTCTTGATGGAGAAAGTCACTTACTCGTTTAGAGTCAATTCCGTGTAACTCGTTCTGTGCTCCTACGAAATTTGTACCCTGGTCTGATCTAAGTTGTCATATCGGGCCACGCACCGTGAGGAAACGTCTCAGCGCATTTATGAAAGAATCTGTGGACATAGAGTTAGAAGTTTCGATGTGAATAGCACGACAACCCAAACAGGTGAAGAGAGCCCCATACCTCTTTACCCCCTTGCGGACTTCCTTCACAAGAAAAGGTCCAAACATATCAACCCCACAATAGGTAAACGGTGGAGCTTCCTGCATCCTATCCTCGGGTAAGTCTGCCATTTTCTGGTCAAGTGTCGAGCTCCTCAGTTTTCTACACATAACGCACTTGGAGATAAGGTGAGACACAGCTGAAGAACATCCAATGATCCACAGTCCATTGGATCGGATTTCATTCACTGTCATTCCCCTTCCTTGGTGCCCAAGCTTCTCGTGGAAGTGTCTGACAATCATGTCGGTCACATGGTGCTTTCTCGGGAGAATGACAGGATGTTTAAAACTGAAGGACAAGTTAGAGTTTTTGATCCGTCAACCAACACGCAGTACACCATCGCTGTCAATGTAGGGATCCAATCTACTGAGATTTGTGGAAACTTTCAGGAACTTCTTCTGGTCCTTGAGCAACTTTCTGTCATCACGCATAACAGGCCTTTCCTGATCATCAAGCTCTTTCTTCGGTTTCAATATGGTGAATTCATTCTCAAATGATTCACGTTGTACTAGCTTTTAAGCTCTGCTCTCTGAAGATCACTGACACCAATATCATCCAGTAAGCTTCTATTCACGCCAACACCCTTGTTGCACTGAGACAGTTTATTTAACAACTTTGCCTTGAGCTTGAGACAGATAGCAATGGCTTTCTTTGCCCTGTTCCACTTAGAGATGTGCTCTATGCGTCCAAGGTCGAATGTCTCTGCTGTCTTGGTAACAACATGTACCTTAACCTTTCGTATTTCTGGATCGTCTGCTGAGATTTGTGTTTCGTCATTACAGTCATTTGAAGGAAGGCTTTCCTTCCAAAGAAATTCTGGTCCTGTCAACCACATTGACTCAGACAAGTCTGAGACGTTTATTCCACGTGATGCCACGTCTGAAGGATTGTTCGAACTCTGCCCATGTCTCCACTGAGATGGCTGTGTGTGTTCTCTTATGTACTGCACACGATTGGCTACGAATATGTGAAACCGTTTTGAGTCTTTGGCTTTGTAGCCCAGTACGATTTTACTGTCTGTCCAAAAGTATTCTGTGATATTCTCGTATCGCAGCTCTCTTTGCAGAAACTCACTCTCTCTCACGGACACCACGGCTGCTGTTAACTCAAGCCGAGGAATTGTCACAGATTTTAATGGAGCTATTCTAGCCTTTCCCATCACAAATGCACAGTGCACACGGTTTGCTTCGTCAATGAAGCGCAAGTATGAAGATTGCCCATAGCCAGAGTTGCTTGCATCTGCAAAATGGTGCAGTTCAACACATTTCACATTTGTAAAGTCAGCAGGTTTGAAGCATCTTGAAACCTATAGGTCATCTAGTTGCCACAACTGACATCTCCATTTCTCCCACTTCGCTCGAATGTAATCGGGTAGAGGTTCGTCCCAGTCGAGTTGATCCTTGCAAGTTCCCTGGAGAATCTGTTTCCCTAACAGAAGCACCGGGGCAATAAATCAGAGGGTCATATATAGAGTTTATTGTAGACAGTATGCCTCTTCGCACAAAGGGTTGGTCCTTTAATTGGATTCTGAAGCCAAATGTGTCTGATACAATACACCAGTTGACTCCAAGAGTTCTTTCTACGGGTAGGGAATCGCACATTATGTCAACATCGCTGATCCCTTTCGCACAGTCCTCGGGTGGAATCGACATGAGAACTTCCTTCGAATTTGACGCAAACTTATGCAGATTCAGAGCTCCTTCCTCACACAGATCTTTGCTTTTCTTTATGAGGTTTATTGCTTCGTCAACAGTCGCCACTGATGTCAGCCCATCATCGACATAGAAACTGTTTCGTGCAAAGTCCGCTGCTATTGCTCCATGACAATGTTCGTAGTCTGTAGCCAATTGTCTGAAGGCAAAGTTAGCACAACCAGGCGATGAGGTCGCGCCAAAGAGATGAACAGTCATTCTGTAATCACTTGGCTCGCAATCAGTATTATCATCATCCCACCAGAGTAATTGTACGTACTTCCTGTGCTCCTCGTTCACATGGAACTGATGAAACATCCCTTCCACATCACATTGGATTGCAATGTGTTCTTTCCTAAACCTGCACAGCACTCCGGTCATGGTATTAGTGAGATCGGGTCCCTTTAGGAGATGATCATTTAGCGAAGCACCTTTGGATTGTGCACTACAGTCGAAGATGACCCGAATCTTTCCAGGTTTCATGCTATTGTACACTCCGTGATGTGGAATGTACCAACCGTCATTCGCATCATAAATAGGGAACTTCTCCATGTGACCCTTATCAATCATGTTTCTCATGAATCCACAATAGTCACTTTCATATCTGGGATTCTTCACAAAGCGTCGCTTCAGCTGCATCAATCGTTTCATGGCGGCTGGTCAGTTGTTCGGTAAATTCGGTTCCTTTTCCTTGAAAGGCAGGGGCATTTCATAGTGTTTATCTGTTCGTTGATGTATTCCTGTATTCAAGATCTTCAGGAATTTGCTATCATCGTATGACAGCTCAATGTTGGGAGACTTGGAATCATTGAAGTCAAGTTCCATCATTGATACAACGTCCTAAGGGGTTATGACTTCTTGTACAGAGCTCTTCATGGAGAGATATACTTCTCCAACATGGATTCCATCTGCATAGTTTCGCTGAAGTTCTTGTGGAATTTCATAGGTCATAATTCGATGACTGAAACCTATCGCATCACAGTTCTGGATCTCCTCCCGATCAATGATTCCCACTACACCCCATCCAAGGTCTGTCAACTGGCCGTATGGCGTGCTTCCGTTTGCAGAGGAGATAACCTGACGTGGTGTCAGTGCTTGCGGACAGTTGTATCCTATCAAGAGACCAACTTCGACATCACACAAAGGGATTAATTCACTTGCTAGTAGTGACAGATGTGGCCAATCTTTAACTTTAGCTGGTGTTGGGATATGATCCCTGTTTGCAGGCATTATGTCCCCTGAATAGCTTACAGGAAGCGAAATTTTAGACGAATGGTTAAATCCACGCACCTGCAAACCACTTATCTTATTGCTTTGGATAAGTTCATCCTCAGC
This sequence comes from Haliotis rubra, assembly GCF_003918875.1. Classification (NCBI taxonomy): domain Eukaryota; kingdom Metazoa; phylum Mollusca; class Gastropoda; order Lepetellida; family Haliotidae; genus Haliotis; species Haliotis rubra. The sequence goes on from NW_025766999.1 coordinate 616,880, forward strand.
TGACATGGTGGACAGTTTCAGTTGAACAGTGGGGCCGGTCACATTCAGAGCGTCGCTGGTCTGTTTAAGCACAAATGAGGTATCAGACTGGGTATCGAGAAGAGCATAGACAAGTCTCTCTATCTCTGGATTGTCATGGTGGGAAAGCCACACCGGTACTATCATTGAGCACTTATCACTGGTTCCGTTTTGACCACTTGCATGAACAATAGCTGGTTTGTCCTTCGAATTGGTTCTTCCATTTGAAGCAACATCAGTTTCTCTAGGAGTAGAATTCCTTTGGACATAGTCTACATGCAAAGATGTAGGATGGTAACGAGCACAAATCCTACATTTGCTCCTCTTCGGACAATCTCGTGATCTGTGCCCAACTTTCAAGCATCCAAAGCACATGCCTCTTTCCTTTCGCTCCGTGAGTGTAATTTCAGTGTAGTCCTTACAGTTTTCTATATCATGCTCCTTTAAGCAAAATATGCACTCCATAAGCATAGTCGCACCTCCTGTGGAGAAGTTTGAACGTTTGAACTGGAACCTATTTCCATCTGGTTCCTCAAAGTTTGGTTTCCTCTGTGATCTTGGCTTGGCTGACGTCACCGGATCACATGCGATATCGGCTTTGTCTTCGAGGAACTTCACAAACTCATGGAAGGGTGGGAAAGCTGACTTGGTTCTGCGCCAATGTGATACAATTCTTCCCCAACGATAAACGATCCAATCAGGTAGTTTGTCCAGGATTTTCCTGTTCTCACGTTCATCATTCCATACACTCAAACGGTTAATGCTATCCATAGCAACTACACACTGTGAAAGAAAATCTGTTAACTTCTGTAGAGCAAGGCCATCTCTACCGTCAACCTTTGGCCAAGCTTCGAGTTTGTTACGAAAGGCATTCGCAACAACAAACGGGTTTCCAAATCTCTTGTCTAATAATTCCTTTGCTTTCTCAAAGGCAATGTCAGTATTCAACAGAATGAAACCTTCCACGCAGTCTTTAGCAGCTCCGGTAAGATACCTCTTTAGGTAATAAATACGTTCACCTGGAGGGATACATCTTCTCTCAATTAAAGTCTCAAATGCTGCCTTCCAAGCAGGGTATGTTAAGGGGTCTCCACCAAACACACCTGGTCCAAGGGTAGGTAGTCGTGAAAGGTTGATCTGGTCCGCAAATGTCCTTGTTATGTTCGCAAGTTCAGCGGGAGATTCTGTAACAGTTTGACATGGCACAAATTCTGGGGCTGAAGCGTCAAGCCTTGTTGAGGCCTTTGGTCCATTTCCTGAGTTCATTGTCTTCCTATCTGCCACAGGAATGATGGGTGTTTCCATCAGTGTCTGAACTGGTAATAATCGGTTATTATTCACATATTCTTGTACATAATCATGAGCATTCTGTGTCTCTGGCACAATCTCTTGATCCATAAATATGTCCTTCCCATATAAAAATGTTTTGTCCACTTCACCTGTCTGTGATAAGATGCTAAGTCTGGCCTCAGCCATATCTAACTCTTTCTGTACTTCCAAGTTTCTCAAGTTCAAGTTTCTTCTTTGTTTCAACCTCAACATACTTCATTTTTCACCTTTAAAGCTGCCACTTCAGCCGCTATTTGATCTCTACTTGAAGTTCCTCCACAACATCTTTGACTTGATTTAGCATGCAAGCTAGAAATTACAGATATTTTGTCAGACATTTTGAATGTCATTCACAAATTTCACAAGGAATAAATTCAATAGACACCGTTTTCTGCACGAATATTACACAAGTGACAAATGGTCTTTGCACCAGTTCTTTAAATGTCACAAGGTACGTATCACACATGAAATAATCTCACAGGGAATTATTTTACACGACACCGGTTTGATGTTATCACAACAAAGTCAAGGCACATGAAGAGTTAAATCTCATAGGGAACAAATTGGCCTGGGATCGGTTTCAACAGTCGGCAATGTCTCTGAAGCCACATATTCCATACAGACAAGGGAACAATTTCTTATAACACCGGTTACCTTAGCGCTGAATGTAGTGAATTCCTTCGAAATGTGTAATGTTTCCAAGATCGAAGAACAACAGGAGAGGTCAGATTCCAGTCAATTTGTATTTCGCATTTGCACATATCATCGCAGTCCAAAATTCAATCCCCTCAAGGGCAAACAGTCTCGCAATCGTAACGACACAGCCTTCAACGTTTGACTCGTTCGTGCTGGCTCTGTTAGTGCTACTGACTATAAAGTACGTGCAACATTATGCTGTATCAGAGTACACCATGACTTGGAAATTCGCAAACCACATCGCACTCATATTTTCCGCTCACTTCAAGCATCCGTACACAAGGGAGCTAACTCCAATGTATCAAACTGTCAACTGCTAAGAAACTTGCCGTTACACTCCCCACCAAATTAGAATCTCTAATTTTACATGAAAACCATTTAAATTAATCTTACAACTAATACGATAACCCGAGATACAATACCTGCATAATGTAATATCTTTGAAATTCAGACAAAGATCAATTCAAAATTCAATTCAATGGCAAAGAAGGAAATGTCAATATAGTTCACTGAGTGTTCATTCATTGACAAGTCACAGTTCTAGGAAATGTTTTTGTTCAAACATCACAGTTCTTGGGAACTTCCAGTTCGGATTCAAGCAAAAGGACCAATTTGTGAATTGGCTGCTCTAGATATGTCACATTGTTCATGCGTTTTCCGTCATGAGAGACAGTGATGGGTCGCCGATTGCTATCTTAACCTTGCGCACAAGGTTTTTCTTACTCTTATAAACCTCATAGATCCTGCAGAGTCTCCAGAGGTTCCGGGGAAGATTATCATCCTTCAGAAGAACAATGTCGCCGACTTGCGCCACTCTACTAGGGCGCTTCCACTTCTGTCGTACTTGCAATGTCTGTATGTATTCTCTCTTCCAGCGCTGCCAAAATTCATTGGACGGGTGTTGAATGCGTCTCCACATCTTTCTGGAATAGGTGTCCGCCCTCTGGAAGTTGCCAGGTGGTGGTAGTATTAACTTTGGTTTTGTCGTGAGAAGATGGTTTGGAGTGAGTGGCTCCAATGATGTAGGATCATTCAAATTGTCAACTGTCAGAGGCCTGCTGTTCACAATGGCCTTTACTTCGCACATGAAAGTCCGTAAACCCTCATCATCAAGTTGTTCACTAGCTTGGTTCATGAGAGATGAAATTACTGATCTGACTGTTCTAATCTGCCTCTCCCATACTCCTCCCATATGGCTGGCAGAAGGCACATTCATCACAAAGAAGAAATAGTCACAATTCTCTTGATGGAGAAAGTCACTTAATCGTTTAGAGTCAATTCCGTGTAACTCGTTCTGTGCTCCTACGAAATTTGTACCCTGGTCTGATCTAAGTTGTCATATCGGGCCACGCACCGTGAGGAAACGTCTCAGCGCATTTATGAAAGAATCTGTGGACATAGAGTTAGAAGTTTCGATGTGAATAGCACGACAACCCAAACAGGTGAAGAGAGCCCCATACCTCTTTACCCCCTTGCGGACTTCCTTCACAAGAAAAGGTCCAAACATATCAACCCCACAATAGGTAAACGGTGGAGCTTCCTGCATCCTATCCTCGGGTAAGTCTGCCATTTTCTGGTCAAGTGTCGAGCTCCTCAGTTTTCTACACATAACGCACTTGGAGATAAGGTGAGACACAGCTGAAGAACATCCAATGATCCACAGTCCATTGGATCGGATTTCATTCACTGTCATTCCCCTTCCTTGGTGCCCAAGCTTCTCGTGGAAGTGTCTGACAATCATGTCGGTCACATGGTGCTTTCTCGGGAGAATGACAGGATGTTTAAAACTGAAGGACAAGTTAGAGAGTTTTGATCCGTCAACCAACACGCAGTACACCATCGCTGTCAATGTAGGGATCCAATCTACTGAGATTTGTGGAAACTTTCAGGAACTTCTTCTGGTCCTTGAGCAACTTTCTGTCATCACGCATAACAGGCCTTTCCTGATCATCAAGCTCTTTCTTCGGTTTCAATATGGTGAATTCATTCTCAAATGATTCACGTTGTACTAGCTTTTAAGCTCTGCTCTCTGAAGATCACTGACACCAATATCATCCAGTAAGCTTCTATTCACGCCAACACCCTTGTTGCACTGAGACAGTTTATTTAACAACTTTGCCTTGAGCTTGAGACAGATAGCAATGGCTTTCTTTGCCCTGTTCCACTTAGAGATGTGCTCTATGCGTCCAAGGTCGAATGTCTCTGCTGTCTTGGTAACAACATGTACCTTAACCTTTCGTATTTCTGGATCGTCTGCTGAGATTTGTGTTTCGTCATTACAGTCATTTGAAGGAAGGCTTTCCTTCCAAAGAAATTCTGGTCCTGTCAACCACATTGACTCAGACAAGTCTGAGACGTTTATTCCACGTGATGCCACGTCTGAAGGATTGTTCGAACTCTGCCCATGTCTCCACTGAGATGGCTGTGTGTGTTCTCTTATGTACTGCACACGATTGGCTACGAATATGTGAAACCGTTTTGAGTCTTTGGCTTTGTAGCCCAGTACGATTTTACTGTCTGTCCAAAAGTATTCTGTGATATTCTCGTATCGCAGCTCTCTTTGCAGAAACTCACTCACTCTCACGGACACCACGGCTGCTGTTAACTCAAGCCGAGGAATTGTCACAGATTTTAATGGAGCTATTCTAGCCTTTCCCATCACAAATGCACAGTGCACACGGTTTGCTTCGTCAATGAAGCGCAAGTATGAAGATTGCCCATAGCCAGAGTTGCTTGCATCTGCAAAATGGTGCAGTTCAACACATTTCACATTTGTAAAGTCAGCAGGTTTGAAGCATCTTGAAACCTATAGGTCATCTAGTTGCCACAACTGACATCTCCATTTCTCCCACTTCGCTCGAATGTAATCGGGTAGAGGTTCGTCCCAGTCGAGTTGATCCTTGCAAGTTCCCTGGAGAATCTGTTTCCTAACAGAAGCACCGGGGCAATAAATCAGAGGGTCATATATAGAGTTTATTGTAGACAGTATGCCTCTTCGCACAAAGGGTTGGTCCTTTAATTGGATTCTGAAGCCAAATGTGTCTGATACAATACACCAGTTGACTCCAAGAGTTCTTTCTACGGGTAGGGAATCGCACATTATGTCAACATCGCTGATCCCTTTCGCACAGTCCTCGGGTGGAATCGACATGAGAACTTCCTTCGAATTTGACGCAAACTTATGCAGATTCAGAGCTCCTTCCTCACACAGATCTTTGCTTTTCTTTATGAGGTTTATTGCTTCGTCAACAGTCGCCACTGATGTCAGCCCATCATCGACATAGAAACTGTTTCGTGCAAAGTCCGCTGCTATTGCTCCATGACAATGTTCGTAGTCTGTAGCCAATTGTCTGAAGGCAAAGTTAGCACAACCAGGCGATGAGGTCGCGCCAAAGAGATGAACAGTCATTCTGTAATCACTTGGCTCGCAATCAGTATTATCATCATCCCACCAGAGTAATTGTACGTACTTCCTGTGCTCCTCGTTCACATGGAACTGATGAAACATCCTTCCACATCACATTGGATTGCAATGTGTTCTTTCCTAAACCTGCACAGCACTCCGGTCATGGTATTAGTGAGATCGGGTCCCTTTAGGAGATGATCATTTAGCGAAGCACCTTTGGATTGTGCACTACAGTCGAAGATGACCCGAATCTTTCCAGGTTTCATGCTATTGTACACTCCGTGATGTGGAATGTACCAACCGTCATTCGCATCATAAATAGGGAACTTCTCCATGTGACCCTTATCAATCATGTTTTCTCATGAATCCACAATAGTCACTTTCATATCTGGGATTCTTCACAAAGCGTCGCTTCAGCTGCATCAATCGTTTCATGGCGGCTGGTCAGTTGTTCGGTAAATTCGGTTCCTTTTCCTTGAAAGGCAGGGGCATTTCATAGTGTTTATCTGTTCGTTGATGTATTCCTGTATTCAAGATCTTCAGGAATTTGCTATCATCGTATGACAGCTCAATGTTGGGAGACTTGGAATCATTGAAGTCAAGTTCCATCATTGATACAACGTCCTAAGGGGTTATGACTTCTTGTACAGAGCTCTTCATGGAGAGATATACTTCTCCAACATGGATTCCATCTGCATAGTTTCGCTGAAGTTCTTGTGGAATTTCATAGGTCATAATTCGATGACTGAAACCTATCGCATCACAGTTCTGGATCTCCTCCCGATCAATGATTCCCACTACACCCCATCCAAGGTCTGTCAACTGGCCGTATGGCGTGCTTCCGTTTGCAGAGGAGATAACCTGACGTGGTGTCAGTGCTTGCGGACAGTTGTATCCTATCAAGAGACCAACTTCGACATCACACAAAGGGATTAATTCACTTGCTAGTAGTGACAGATGTGGCCAATCTTTAACTTTAGCTGGTGTTGGGATATGATCCCTGTTTGCAGGCATTATGTCCCCTGAATAGCTTACAGGAAGCGAAATTTTAGACGAATGGTTAAATCCACGCACCTGCAAACCACTTATCTTATTGCTTTGGATAAGTTCATCCTCAGCTGACATGGTGGACAGTTTCAGTTGAACAGTGGGGCCGGTCACATTCAGAGCGTCGCTGGTCTGTTTAAGCACAAATGAGGTATCAGACTGGGTATCGAGAAGAGCATAGACAAGTCTCTCTATCTCTGGATTGTCATGGTGGGAAAGCCACACCGGTACTATCATTGAGCACTTATCACTGGTTCCGTTTTGACCACTTGCATGAACAATAGCTGGTTTGTCCTTCGAATTGGTTCTTCCATTTGAAGCAACATCAGTTTCTCTAGGAGTAGAATTCCTTTGGACATAGTCTACATGCAAAGATGTAGGATGGTAACGAGCACAAATCCTACATTTGCTCCTCTTCGGACAATCTCGTGATCTGTGCCCAACTTTCAAGCATCCAAAGCACATGCCTCTTTCCTTTCGCTCCGTGAGTGTAATTTCAGTGTAGTCCTTACAGTTTTCTATATCATGCTCCTTTAAGCAAAATATGCACTCCATAAGCATAGTCGCACCTCCTGTGGAGAAGTTTGAACGTTTGAACTGGAACCTATTTCCATCTGGTTCCTCAAAGTTTGGTTTCCTCTGTGATCTTGGCTTGGCTGACGTCACCGGATCACATGCGATATCGGCTTTGTCTTCGAGGAACTTCACAAACTCATGGAAGGGTGGGAAAGCTGACTTGGTTCTGCGCCAATGTGATACAATTCTTCCCCAACGATAAACGATCCAATCAGGTAGTTTGTCCAGGATTTTCCTGTTCTCACGTTCATCATTCCATACACTCAAACGGTTAATGCTATCCATAGCAACTACACACTGTGAAAGAAAATCTGTTAACTTCTGTAGAGCAAGGCCATCTCTACCGTCAACCTTTGGCCAAGCTTCGAGTTTGTTACGAAAGGCATTCGCAACAACAAACGGGTTTCCAAATCTCTTGTCTAATAATTCCTTTGCTTTCTCAAAGGCAATGTCAGTATTCAATAGAATGAAACCTTCCACGCAGTCTTTAGCAGCTCCGGTAAGATACCTCTTTAGGTAATAAATACGTTCACCTGGAGGGATACATCTTCTCTCAATTAAAGTCTCAAATGCTGCCTTCCAAGCAGGGTATGTTAAGGGGTCTCCACCAAACACACCTGGTCCAAGGGTAGGTAGTCGTGAAAGGTTGATCTGGTCCGCAAATGTCCTTGTTATGTTCGCAAGTTCAGCGGGAGATTCTGTAACAGTTTGACATGGCACAAATTCTGGGGCTGAAGCGTCAAGCCTTGTTGAGGCCTTTGGTCCATTTCCTGAGTTCATTGTCTTCCTATCTGCCACAGGAATGATGGGTGTTTCCATCAGTGTCTGAACTGGTAATAATCGGTTATTATTCACATATTCTTGTACATAATCATGAGCATTCTGTGTCTCTGGCACAATCTCTTGATCCATAAATATGTCCTTCCCATATAAAAATGTTTTGTCCACTTCACCTGTCTGTGATAAGATGCTAAGTCTGGCCTCAGCCATATCTAACTCTTTCTGTACTTCAAGTTTCTCAAGTTCAAGTTTCTTCTTTGTTTCAACCTCAACATACTTCATTTTCACCTTTAAAGCTGCCACTTCAGCCGCTATTTGATCTCTACTTGAAGTTCCTCCACAACATCTTTGACTTGATTTAGCATGCAAGCTAGAAATTACAGATATTTTGTCAGACATTTTGAATGTCATTCACAAATTTCACAAGGAATAAATTCAATAGACACCGTTTTCTGCACGAATATTACACAAGTGACAAATGGTCTTTGCACCAGTTCTTTAAATGTCACAAGGTACGTATCACACATGAAATAATCTCACAGGGAATTATTTTACACGACACCGGTTTGATGTTATCACAACAAAGTCAAGGCACATGAAGAGTTAAATCTCATAGAGAACAAATTGGCCTGGGATCGGTTTCAACAGTCGGCAATGTCTCTGAAGCCACATATTCCATACAGACAAGGGAACAATTTCTTATAACACCGGTTACCTTAGCGCTGAATGTAGTGAATTCCTTCGAAATGTCACCAACGTACCTTCTTGTCCTTCGAATTGACACAGTATCCTCTGAGAATGTTGCACTGTAATGTTTCCAAGATCGAAGAACAACAGGAGAGGTCAGATTCCAGTCAATTTGTATTTCGCATTTGCACTTATCATCGCAGTCCAAAATTCAATCCCCTCAAGGGCAAACAGTCTCGCAATCGTAACGACACAGCCTTCAACGTTTGACTCGTTCGTGCTGGCTCTGTTAGTGCTACTGACTATAAAGTACGTGCAACATTATGCTGTATCAGAGTACACCATGACTTTGAAATTCGCAAACCACATCGCACTCATATTTTCCGCTCACTTCAAGCATCCGTACACAAGGGAGCTAAATCCAATGTATCAAACTGTCAACCGCTAAGAAACTTGCCGTTACACATAGCCAAAATTCCACATATGTGGGTAATGTGGTTAACGAGATATTAGTCATCACAACACATTGGGGTAAAATATTTCTTTACATTGAAGAAAGTGAAAAAGGATCTGTCATTTTTGACCTCTTGGATAATGATATGCCCTCACATAATATCATATAAAATATGTTCAGTGTAATATAGGATGACTTCCCGTCATAATCAACATTCGAAGATTTGGATTGCTTTATTTAGATTTAGACGGGGCTGTTTTTAAAGGACACCCCCATTTTAATTATTCAAAAACATTGTGTCCAGATATTCAAGCTGTCACTGTTTACAGTATATTGAATGCTGACACTTGTGTGACCATTCAGTATTTAGTTTCAACCCTTGGCACCATGTATGAATAAGTTAAAACATTAGAATAAATTATGTCCTTATGATTACGTCATCTGCAAGGGGTTGGGTAGTGTCTCCAAAACAAGCTCTTTCAGTAAACATCATGGGGGAGTCACTTTAACAAGCGAGTGTAGTTTCAAATTGCATTTTTATGCACTTTAATATCTACGTTTGATTCTAGAAGACTTCTGCCTATCTCAAACACACAAAATGTTTCTTGCATATTTTGTTTCCTGAAGTTTGTGACGCATTTATTGCAGATTTTGCGTTTTTCGGGGGTACCAAGATAACGAGTCAAAGAAACTGGGGATCGTGAGGCTGAAAGATGGCAAAAACAAATTGCTTGAGGTGGACAGGTAATATGTAGAAAAATAAAACATAAAACCAGCTGCATGTGTATAATTGTCTAGGTGAGGTCTACTACTTTGTGGACGCTCCCCGTATAACAAGTTGTATGAAATACAGTATGCAATTAAGCATTATGTATATATGTATCTGCAGTTTCCTGTCTTTAAAAAAAGGACTCCCAGACAGTGCCAACAAAACGCACACAGAGATTACTCACTACAAAGTAATAAAATGCATGTTATACTTTCTTCATAAGTACAGTACTCGATACTTTCGGGCTGCGTCCCATCCGGGATTCAAAAGTGTGATCCCAAATATGGAGCATGTTACATTGAACCAGGATACACTACATATTCCATTGAGCCAGGATACACACAGCGTGAATACAATACAAAAAGTGTCATCATCGATACAAAGGTAGACATTATAGAGAAAAGGGAAAACTTCCCCCGCTTCCTATTTCCATCTCAATCTATACGTTTGAAAATGTTGTCCATAAATTGAAAAAGGACACACTAACTAAACTGCCTTGTTACTAAATGCGAGTGCAATTAATGCCTTTGAAAACATGTCTTACATATATTCAATGTTTCTGTTTGTGTCTAGTGTGAAAAGACTCACCGGTTCTTATGAGGAAAGATTGCCGTGCAAAAATTGGTTGAATGTGTGTGACCGTCAGGCACAGATAGTTACCAGGCATAGATTTGTTGGGATAACAAAGTTCTATCAGTTGATTATTGTTTCGGTAGTTACAGGCCTATGTCAAGGAAAGTTATTTGTTTTATCACTGGTTCATCATCGGTGATTTAGCCTGACGTAATTGCTCATAAACTCTTGCTGATCACACTATGTGCTAAATAGTGTTGGTTTTGCGTCAACATATAATGAAACATGAACTATATTTGATGGTTTTTGTTGATGATGTATTTTCTAGGGATGCCACGATACATCGATACTTTTTCTAAGACGATACAATTATCGATACATTCAAAACTGTATCGATATTTAGTTTTGAAAGTATCGGTTTAAATACGTTTAAATATCGTTTACATTTTGCAATTGTATCATGTTTTTTTATGTTGTGAGAGTTATGAATGATAATTTTCATGCACAAAGATGGGAAATTAGAACTTTTGAATCTCTGAGAATAAAAAATGTAGATCTTTTCATGGACAATTACAAAATTACAAAATTATGAAATATTAATGTTCAAAATGGTTTGTGTTGATGATGTATTTTCTAGGAATGCCACGATACATCGATACTTTTTCTAAGACGATACAATTATCGATACATTCAAAACTGTATCGATATTTAGTTTTGAAAGTATCGGTTTAAATACGTTTATGTATCGTTTACATTTTGCAATGTATCATGTTTTTTGTTATGAGAGTTATAAATGATAATTTTCATGCACAAAGATGGGAAATTATAACTTTTTAATCTCTGAGAATAAAAAATGTTGATCTTTTCATGGACAATTACAACATTATGAAATTATGAAATATTAATGTTCAAAATGTTACTAAATAGGTATCATGATACGTATCGAATCGTGACATGGGTATCGTGATACGTATCGATTCATGTAACTTATGTATCGTGACATCACATGTTTCCGTGATTAAACAAAAACACCTTCTATGCTGAGGAAGGTTTTTTATGTGTCATAATTGATAAGAACGTATGCTCTGTCTCATACACTGCTCACATTGTGCATAGATCCTATTGTGTAACTCTCGTCTCACCCACGCTGATTGGCCAAGCATTACCCTCGGAGTTGTCTCATTCGACTCGGTCACAAGTCGCATGGGAAAACAAAATAAAAGGTAGACACACGAAATGACAAACTTGATGTCAGTAAAAGTATATTTCCGCAGTTCGGTAAGGGATTAATTGTGCTGTAGTTCATTCAATTCATATAACCGTTCAATCGTCTTGTGTAAATGATGCATCCCAATTTGTCCAACAGGATATTCTCGCTGTTGACGATTTATCTGTACTTATGATAAGGTATGAGGCGTAGTATGCCCGTAGTAAGTCACATGTATCGACATTCACTTTTTCTTGAACGCATTAACTCTGTCTGCTCGCTATAATTCGGATTGCCATAAAGAGAAATCTGAGAAAAAAACTATGGTAAATCCCGAGAAAATGTCACCTTAGCGGTGGTCATCTTACATATATATTTACATGTATTTTGTACTATGGCCTCGTACAAAGACATTTAACCGTTGGTTTGAGGTATGTTTGATATACTTTCAGACATGGTTCACCAAAGGGTTAATAGAATTAGTAAATATGTAAAGTTTAGGGCGTGAGTGACTTTAGTTTTACGCCGCTTTGAGTAATATTCCAGCAATATCACTGCGAGCGACACCAGAAATGGGCTTCACACATTGAACCAATGTGGGGAATGGAATTCGGGTCTTCGGTGTGTGAACGCTTTAAAGTGAAAACTAGAAAATTGCAATAACTGACTGGGTTAAAGATAAATTCCTCAGAAACATGTACCTCAATTTGTAACGCAAAAGTATTTGTATTTGTATTTAAAACGCGAAAACAGTTTCTGCTATCAGAGCTTCGGCCATTATGCATATTAAACTCACGCAACCTTTTCGCTCGTGACGTCATACGTGACTAAAGTCCAAACGCTACAGTAATGCAAATCGTATTTATTGTCGTTTTTTTGTAAATGGTACGATGGTGTATTGTGTTGCCTGATGATGCACGGCGTCGTCGAACTATGGAAAAAGAAAACATTTTTTCCGTTTTACAAGTGAAATGACAGATAGATTTAGGCAGGAGAAAGGTTTGGATTCATAGGTGTCAACGAAGGGAGAAAACCTGGAAGCCAAGCAAGAATGTGTCTTCCGATCATTTCGAGTCGGATGCATACGAAAGAGACCCATTTCGCCTTGAACACATGGGGTATGAAAATCCAATAGCTAGGCTGAAGAAGGAAGCAGTACCAACAAGATTCGTTTATACTACATCATTCCATTTTACAACATGCTGTCAGTGGTATATTAACATTGACTAAATCACGTCCGATTGTGATGAAGTATATTAACAAAATCAGTAAGAGATTTCACATGAGCTTGAAAATGTTTCGCTATAACGCTCGTTCAGGTTTGGAGACCAAAATACTCCAGTCTACCCGGAAAGATAATGTTATCTATAAATACAACGGCAAATCATGAAGTACCTATTTCATTCATATTTGTCTTCCATGTTGTCGCATTACGCGCGTCAGCATCAGACTCGCTACTTGTCAGTAGTATGTACCGTGAAAGGTTGTATCTTCATTGATGATATCATTCTAAGGTTATGACTGAGCACCATAAGTATTTCCATAAGCTAAAACTATTTTCCCCCGTCTGAAGTATAATTATTTTTGTTAACTCCCAGCTACTCCCTGCACTCACCCTTTTGACACAAAAGGAACTGCCAACAACATTTCAAAAAGTATTTTCTGGTTGGAACTATATCACATTTCGCTGACACATAATATTCCCTATAAATTATATGGTCTATTTTAAACATCAATTTGACATCAGAGTGATGCCTCAGTTTCGCTTGATTCTTCTTCTTCATCTTCACTGGAAGTTTCTCTTGCACGATTTCAGATCAGCTTCCTTTGCTGTTTCAGAATGCATGGTCACTGTTAAGTTGTGAAGTATAACAAAGACAAAGCCATCGGCAATAGGCACATATGACGTCATGTCACGTGACATCCGCCTTTGCTCATTAACTGTCAGTTATTTCTGTAATAGAAATACGAGTACGTTTTGTATGTGTTTATTGCGGAGGGAGATGAAAGTTGAAATAGCAGTCACACACGTATGATTATATATTAACATCAAGACACGTTTCTTGTTGCATAGTCACTAAACAGGTATTACATTTTTAACATAGCTCACTACTGTGCATTGGTGTGTTTTTAAAAATCAGTTTAAGTAAGTGTCGCCGGCAGCTGTATTTCTTCTTTCTTCTGTCTTGCGGCTGCCTCTCAACTATCAAATAATAAGGAGTTGTTCGTGCTACCTGTATCTGACGCACAGGTAATTCACGAGCTTTTGCCTGTGACGTCAGGACAATTTGAACTCACTTTCTATTGTCACCTGTCAGCCTCAGACGACGGCAGACAGATATCAACTTTTCATATTGTTGATGTTTCTAATTACATGCAAATAAACAGCTTTTTAAACCACTCCGTCTCCTAATATTTGTCTCGGACAATAAGAGAGCCGAACCTGCGACATAAGGGAAATGTGGATCTTTTATGTCCGTCTGCCGCTGTCGCACACGATGTGCTGAACAACGATTTAGGTCACTCCTAAACTTCGTCGGAGCCAGCGGCAAAATGTGTTCCCAGTATTCATTGTTGTGAGAGATGATCGAATTGGGCAACATGTTTGCCGTAGGTTGCGTCCCTGTGTCGACAGAGGAGGGGAGTCTGTTTGTTAAAATTCATCAACTTGCTCAGAGCCCTATGCCGAGATGGTGGCTCATCGGCCAATGTGGTGACGCTGACCTCCGATTTCTGAACGTGTCCATTTGCCAGGAAGTGATGTCTAGTTGAACCCACCAAGAACGTTCCAGAGAATATGGAGATTCCTCAACACCGCATCCTCCCTAACACGGCAGCTCCCTGTATGTGATAGAGTTAAGAAGAGCTGTGCTACTTGTGGAAAACCTAGGCATACTCAATATGAACAATAGGAGCCTTGGGATCCAAGTAAGACATTTCAAAGGCAAATTTTCCATGTTTTTACAGACAATCATAGTACTGACAGAAAGGACACAAAATTCAATAACAATCCATTGTTTGTTTTCAAAAAGGTTAAGATCAGGTTTTTGGCAGAGTTTTTTTCTTTGGCTGAAAGTGAGCCTATTCCAAAGAAGTGAAAGAATCATCACTGTCCATGACACCCCTGACAAGCTCAGGGTGGTACCATGGGTGGACCTCGGGGTCAAAGCCATTGGCATATTGAAGGTTGTAATAGGAGCAAAAAGCCATGCAATCATGTCCTTGAACATATGCTTTCTGTGCCAAAGAAAGACATCCACTGACCAGATGTTGGACAGTTGCAGCAAATTTATTACATAATCGACATTTCCTATTTACATCCCCTCCAAGAATCACATTTTGGTGATTGTAAGTATGGAGTGACTGGACAGACTTGGCGAATGACTTCACCTGGTTTAATTCCATCACCGTACCTACATTCCACCAATAAATGAACTTCAGCATTGCTATTCTGCCCTACAATCTTGGCGTTCATAAAATAGCTGTGAATTTCCATGCTTTCATCATGAGTCTTGACATGCATCACCAGAGGATCATCAGATAAATACATATGTGCAAAGGTGCACAATATAATACTCCCATGAAGAGCTACCACATAAATAAACCCCTGACCTCCTGAAATGATTGGTATATCTAAACGATTACGAGAGGAACGAGGGTGGTGGGCTCTGTTTCCACCCATGATCCTTCTAGTCAGGCAATCAAGACTCCAGTGGAAAAGGAAAGGACTGGCACAGCAAAAGTATTTTTCATACCTATATCATTAGAGTAGGAATCGACAAGGATAATCTATTCTTTCAAAATGGTCAAATTCTTTGGTTAAGAGCTCGATGTCACCCATTTAATGGAGATGTGGTGTTGGCCAATACAATGAAGAGACTTCAGAATCGGTTCATGCCGGACAGCGCCATGTGCTTTCTTGTGGTTAATTCAGGACATGCACTCAGCAATATTCCAGCTATATGGCGGCGGTCTGTAAATAATCGAGTCTGGACCAGACAATCCAGTGATCAACAGCATGAGCAACGATCTGCGCAATTGGGAACCGATGGCATGTGTCAACCAAGTCAGCGAGCCTGACCTCCCGATCCCGTTAGTCGCCTCTTTTGACAAACATGGCTTACTGAAGAGCAATATTCTAACCCTGACCTTCACGAGTAGAATCAGTGAAGTAATGTGTTTGGACACATGGGAACAGTTTCGATTACACTCAGGCCCTGGTACTTATTAGAGTTTTTACTAACCCGTTTTTGACAGCTAACACTCAAACGACACAGATATTTTCCCATGCTGTGTATAATCTTGGAGCCATGGTTCCTCAAGGATATAATCATCGACTACAGACCACAACTTTTTCCAGAACCTTTCAATGAAAACCATGTTAGGCTGTTTATGAGGATCACCATCACCCTTTGACGTGAGTTGTAAGACTTAATTTCATAATTTTGAACATTTTATTCTGTTTAATAAATGTATTTTTATTTTCCTATTGTTTTATTTCTGTTCGAACCATTTTTTGCATACAAAGTAATCAACAATGTAGAGAAATACTTTTTCCCATAGTTCTCTTATATTTCAATTTTAATTTTCTACAACTTAAAATTATATTTCCCTGATGATTTCAATTTGAAACACAGCTCAATCCTGGAAATATATTGTGTAGTTTTACTTGAAACATGTTTTCGTGTGTGATATCCGCATCGTTTATTGCTTTATTATTTTGTGTGAAATTCCTGCAGAGTTCGAACAACAGCATACACAGAGCAATTACCTTCAAGGGATAAACAGTCTGCAAAATGTTTAAAAGAAATAGTTTCATCTAAAGCATGAATTTCATGTTTGGGTAAAGACACATTTAGTTATTATATTGGCTTCTGTTTTTCTAGAGGTAAATCACATATTTCTGCATAAATGGAGTGAAATTAAGATAGGTGTAATTTCATGGACATCTGCAAGGGACGAATATGTATCAGGTTCACACAGTTCGTGGCCAATTGGCTATGAAACAGGTGAAAGAGGGGAGAGATTGGCGTAGGCGTCCATGTGAGCCTTTGGGTTTGATGCCACTCGAGCCATCTGTTCAGGCAAAGGTTCCTGATGGACTCCATTTGAAGCTCGACTAGCTCACGGACATTTTGCTCAGTCAGGTAAGCATACATTTGTATGGTGCTTTCCCAGTGCAACTTGAGCATCTTGGCATTTATGTATGAATTGTCGCTTTTGCACACTGGAGTAGAGTAATATAGATGTTTTGACCAAGGTGCAGTTTCGACAGTCCGATCTGGGGCAAATCCCATGACTAGTATGTAATGTTTTATCAGTGAGTGAGTATAGTTTTGCACCGCTTTTAACAATATTCCACTAATTCACTATTCCTCAATAGTTTTGATGCTCAGCCATAACCGGGTGGTGTACTTGTAAGTCGGGGAGTATAAGAATACCCTATATAATCCCACCATTAGGCGTACATCAGGCTCATATTATTATTACGTTTTGTAGATTAAGATAAAATGCCGTGGGGAGAAGTTGAGTGGTGCTGGCAAACTCAAGCTGGTAAGGCTTATCATGAGCTCAGGTACCCTTTCCCCCATCTAAACGCATTCCAGGCAGCGAATTTGACTTCTCCCAAGAAGTTCTGCCTAGATGAACCTACTAAAATATTTTTGGAAAATCAGGAGTCACCATACACTGCGGCTTTCTGCATTACCAGGAGTGTCGGGGGGAATTATCTCCCTTGGTAGAACCAGGGCACACTCCTGATCTGCGCCCTGAGATCAGGAGGTACAAAAACCAGGACATCGAAAACAATTTGTGCTTGACATGTCGCTACGTTTTTTTCTGAACCTTGTCGAACACATTGCTGTCAGAATGGACAATAAAAGTAAATAGCATAAACATATATGGAAATAAATAAAGCAAAACCCGTATTTTCCCAGACTGGGCAACGTTAATGAACTGGTGCATAAAATATGTCAAAGAATTCCATCCTAGGAAATTTACAGTGAAAAGAACATAACCAAGATTACCATGACATAATCTGGTTTAAGTAAAGCTTGTACAGATTTGGAAAATGACGTCATTTCGTTTTTCCTTCACAAACTTAGCTGTCAATACCATAGATTTGGAAAATGACGTCATTTCGTTTTTCCTTCACAAACTTAGCTGTCAGTACTATGCGCGCATATTGTTCATCGAATTGAAGAATAATGCCTTGCAAGTCCAAATACTGACTTCCCATCAGTATCTTGTGTAACCTCCCTGCACACAAACAACTGATTCAAAACAACTCCTCATTCCTTGGATCAATCTCAGGAGGGCATCTCTGTCGAACACGGATGCCTGAATTGTACCACAGATGCTCAGTGTCATTAAAATCTGAACATGGGATGGTCTCAACAGCATTTTGCTACAATAACCGGGTGACAGTACGTGCTCTGTGAATCCTGGCATAAAGTTGGGTGTTGTGGCCAGATGATGGTTATCAAATCCTTGATATAGCGGGAACCATAGCTTTCTTTGTCTCCAGGCACATGTACGACCTTCCACCATAAGCAGTCAGAAACGACTCGAATTGGAAAAGTGAACCCGCCGCCATGATGCAATGTTCCAGCGAACACGTTGTTTCACCAGGCAAGTCGTTGTGTTGTGTGAGCTGGAGACATTTTTATGATGGGTCTTCTGCCTCTGTATCCTACAGCTTTCAGCCGATTCCGGACAGTCCTGCAGGAAATGGCTCTCCCTGGTAACCACTGTTGCCTTAACAATGTGTTTGAGTCCTATGAACGGCGCCTAACAAGTCTGACCAATGCTCTATCCTCTCTTATTGTTATCTTACGGTTTCTTTCGAAGATCATTGGTAGCCCTGTGGGCTTTTTCAAGAGTCTTGAACTGACGGAAAGATTGCGCCAAACATGATGTCCAATTTGTCTGAGGGACATTCCTGCATTTCTCATGACAATAATTTGCCACCTCTGACAATTTACGACGTGCCATGACAATTAAAATACTGAATATTCTATCCAATTTGAAGGACGAGAGAGTGACATGTTATGAGAAAGTAAAAACTTGATGTCAACAATGTTGGGGTATGACATTTCACGTGCACTGAATATCTCTACAAAAACTATGCTACACAGCAAGATGCGCAATATTAATAATAGTGAGTGAGTTAAAATTTAAAATCATATCGGCAATATTTCAGCCATATCGTGACTAAATGAAGTTATAGTTCTAGCAAAACAACTAGAAAATCACAGTTATAAATGTAAAACTAGTAATTAAATCTAAAACAGTTTAACTATAGAGGACAATATAATATAAAAGCAGGCTATAGATTGCCTACAACTGAAGGTTGATCACCATACTAGGGACCAAGGGGACTTACAGTGCATTTGCTTCCTGCATTGACCCTGGTCGGATTTACACCATCCCTTCAGATGATGGCAAATTTGGACAATCTAGCCATAAATTAAAATAACATATATGCTGCGGTTATAAATAGTAGTACATTTAAATGTACTTGAATTGTTTGGGGACTTACGTTCCCTCTCAGGAGGACAATGATTTTACAGTACTTTAACCCCCTTCTAGGATACAGCCACTAACAATATCTATTTAAACTAATAAATATAAAATATTTATCTATTTACACAATTGTAATCAAAACTTATCTAACAATTCTGTTTCTTTTTTAAAGACCAACTACTAAATGATAATTTACATTATAAAAAAAGATCCTTGATTGTTTTGACATTGACATTTTTATTAATAAATCATTCAGAAACATGCTCTGTTTTTTTGTACAATTACAGTGGAAGCTGTCTAAACCAGCACACATTGGGACTGAAGAAATAATCCGGTTTAGACAGCGTGCCAGACTGTAGAGCTGACACGGTTACCTACGATTAGAACTGAACCAGTTTTGTCACTCTCATATACATTGTTGTATCGCGTGGTTCTCTCAATTTCTCTCTCAACACACTAATTACACGTACAAGTATACCCATACTGAACTAAGATTAAATTATCTTTGTCAGCAAGCATGTACATTACAACTAGACATTATTGAGAATTTAAGATTGTAATTTTTTTCTATTTTGTTCACTCATTACTCACGTATTAAATGTGAATATTAGCAGAACATAACTCCAGATTCAAAGACAGGTGAACAGTTAGTATTTTGTCAAGTCACCATGGGCAGCAATGCAGGCTTCAATGCGGCGGGGCATACTACTGATCAAAGAAGTTGGAAAGTCGTGGTCCATGCTGTCCCCAAATCGGACCACCTCTTCTTTCATTTCAGCAATATTTGTCAGATTTTTCTTATTGACACTTTCCTTCATAAGTCCACACACATTTTCTATTGGATTTAGGTCAGGGCTATAGCTTGGCCAATCTAATGATGTCATATTTTGGGTCCGAAACCAGGCCTGTGAATGCTTTGAAGGATGTTTTTGGTCGTTGTCCTACTGGAAAATCCAAACAATTCCATAGAACACGTGAGCACATGGAAGTAAATGTCCCTCGAGAATATCTGTGTACCGCTCACAGTTCATATTCCCTTAAAATACACAGAGGGGCGTTGCCCCTAGCTAACACAGATATACCACCCCACACGTTAAATTTCGGACTGTACTTTGGGCGCTGATACAAAGGTTTTTCATTTTGTTTTGTCCAGAATTTCAGTGTATTAGGAAACAGCCACACAGGACTTTCATCTGAGAAAATCACATTGTCCCAGTTAAAATTTCTATGCTGTAAGCGCCAGTTCAACCCTCGCTCCTTTTGTTCAGGTTTCATGATCGGTGATGGAATTCCTCGACTTTTCTGCCAATCCATTGCATGCAGCTCAGTTCTAATTGTCTCCTTACAGACAACCACAGTTCCTCTATCAATCATATCCAGCCTTAAGTTTTCTAAACTCCTTCGTTTGTTTTTAGAAACAAGAAAAACAAGCCGTCTCCTGTAACCTACAGTCAAATTTCTGGGCCTACCTGCGCCTCCCTGGTGCTCAATGCCATATCCATTTGCAATACTTTACAAAACACGATAAACAGTGGACAAAGGGGTGGCTGTTCTACTTGAAATCACTTTAGCTGATCTGATGTCCTTGTTATAATACTCTAAAATCAACTTCCTCTTCTCTAAATCATCCATACTGAGGATCACTGAAAATGTCGTCTGCTAGCAAGTAAACAAAGGGGGATGACTCTTCACAAACTAATGAAAAAGGATTAACGGAGTTGTATCTCTTGAATGAAGCCAAGCACTTGATAGCTGGTCAAGGCTGTTTATACTAGAAATCCAATATTCCTAAAATTCTCAATTATTTCTGGTCATACTATAGTTTCAACGCAGGATCAGTTGGTGGCTATACACATCCTGCCGACTCCTCGCCATGCGCCGGATTAGACAGCGCTGATTAATGTATAAACATATATTCGGGCAGCTCATTTCATGCCGAGATCCGGAATTGACAGCTGCCAGATTGCAGAGCTCTTCAATGATGAAAATGTACTAGCCACGGATGGGACTGAGATTTTATGCCGGTGTTGTCAACTTGCCGGATTGGACAGCTGCCGGTTTTGACAGCATCCACTGTATAGGTCTATGAATTAGGTATTGCGTAATCAGTTTCATTACGTATAAATAATGTCATTGGTTCTATCAAATATAACAAGATCAGAATTTTGTGTAACTGTCAATTTCAATGCTACATATTCTGATTCGTACCATGAAATTACCTTGGTGTTAAAAGAGCAATCACGGCGAAGACGGTTATAAAAGGACGGATCATGCTGCTTAAGATATTGTGTCAGTGCCAACGCCGGGCATTCACTAACAGCGTGTTCATTACATGATCTACGTGTCATGTTTACATTTTGACGCAGAATCACACATTGATAATTTGGAGTGGGAAGTGACTGGTCCTGAGCAGCAAACATAGATCCTTCTGTGATGTCAGTCAGTGGGATGTCTGGTCCAGACTCCACTATTTACATATAGGTGGAATATTGTTGAGTGCAGTGTTAAATATCAAACAAACAAAACAATAGCGGACATAATAAAAGAGATTGCCAAGGTTTTGACGTTATTCCAAGGCTTCAGCTTCCATTATATGGAAGTTTATCTCTAACCTGCAACCTAAGTACGTCTTGTCAACTTTCTTGGTCAGTGACTCCCCCGATAACTAAATTGACTTGTGCTCCCTTTTCCTCCCTCTTTTAGTTATGATATTTATTATTGTTGTTATTAACTGCAATAAATGAAAGTCTGGATTTCAATTATATGTGTAATCTTTCTGGTACATAAAGATGTAAAGGTCTCACCCCGCACAACTCAGCAATTGCCTGCAGACGATAGCAAAATTGGCGTCTACCTGCTGGCGTTTTGGCTAGGAGAGACTGTCTGTATGCAAGCACTAAATAAACTGCCAATCCGCAGGCAGCTTTGACAGAAGCGAAGGGATGATAGATTTAATTGTGTAGAGAGTGTAATCAACTTTCACTCAGCTTCTCCGACTTTGCTAGTTACAGGGGCAACCCCCTCTCACCCTCACTCCCAATTAGCACACAGAAGTTGAAATCCTATTACCACCTCCTAAAGCCTTCTCCAATCCGGTTTATATTTCTGTCTAATTGAGGCGATGCAGATTATTTGCTACCAAGCGAGCGTTCATAAGTCTAGCGTTTAAATAAGCCTAATTGACAAGGAATGAAACACGATCAATTTTGATTGATTTGAGGTTGTAATTTAATCTCGCCTAGCTTCATTCATAAGCTTGATTTGACACACGGGTAATACCCTAACTGGGTAGGATTCTCCATTAATATCACCAACTTACAGATACAACTGTTCTGATACTTACAAGGCAGAAAACAATAACAAAATATGAGACACTTTTTAATAAGTGTTACGTGTCATGCTAGTTATGTAAAAATATGTCATTAAAAGATGATATTGAGGGATATAATAATACCCTATTTGAAAATTTATCGACACAGCTATTCTAACTTTTGCTATTAAAATACGATATCCAGCGATGTATTCTTATAATTTATAATATATCGCCATAACTTTCTTCTCTTAAAATATTATATGGAGCGATATAATGTCACCATATCTGACAATCGATCGACATAACTGGCCAGGTACGTGTCTACTCCGAATTGTGTATACTGGACGATGCCCGTGAAAATCAGATTCAGCAAGCTTCCTTGATATTACCGTTATCATGTATTGTCTAAAAGTTAGGGCTCCCAAAAGGATACCCGACCCTAGTATGGTGGTCTACCTTCAGTTGTTGGCGATCTATAGTCTGTATATATTTTGCACATGTATTGTCCAAATAATGCTATTAGTTTTAACTTTACAAGCTAGTTATAAATTCTAACTGTGATAGTCTAGCTGTTTTACTATCCTTTGATGACCGGTTTTATCATATATACATATTCTTTAAAAACGTAAAAATTCTCGTCACGATATGGCTGAAACATTGCCGATGCGGCGTTAAATATTAACTCATTCACTCACTCAAAAGGATATCCTCATTACCTTCCCTCTTTTTTGTACCTCAAAGTACGTTTTTTCGAAATGATGATTACGATGATGATGGTAAGTGGATGGGTACCATTCAAAAAGAGGACACATGATCGTTGTTTCACACAATGGATCACTGGTTTTCTTGTCATATGTCTTTGGAGTTTCAGGGATTTTTTTTCATCATTCCAACAGAAATCTGAAGTTGAATCAGTTGTATGTTTCCATATAAAATCCATAGAGCATGTAACTGGGTGGAGCTTCTGAATGCCTTATTTACAGTTTTCGACGTATAACGTGGTTCGAACCGCTGCCCGACAACTGTGGTAGGTTTACTATACCCCTATAATCGTGATGCAAGGGTTATTGTAAGCTTTTCTTAGCTTAGTGCAGTAGGCACATTAATCGGAACGCACCGAAAGTTCTTGATAGTTCAAGAACTGTTTTATTAGATTCAAGAATGTGCTTCCTACATGACATTCAGCTGTGCCAAACACACTCACTTATCTCACTGGAGATTCATGAGTACACTCCCTCATGTATTAAGAACTGTAAAAAATATGTCCACGAACTGGAATGTTAACCATTCAGGATGGTTAAAGATGTAATATTGGTGATCGCAGTGCATACATACATGTATGACGAGTTGTAATATTCTTGACCTCGGGTGGATAGAATATTCCTGGCTCTATTTGAATATAACTACATAATTGCTGACCACGTTGTCTGTGCTTTAATATGGGTGAATAGTGACCGGGGCGAGATATAACCCTATATTGTAGGGTTTAGGTGTACGTTGGGTTTTGAATTTTGTGATTGTTTCTGAGCGCGTCATACGACTCTTGCTCCAACTTTGTTTGATCCAGCCTGTATCCGCATATCCGACATTACGATTTGAAACCTATTTATATATTCAAAACAAGACACTGCTCTCTTATTCAAATTACGTATGCATGAAGGTAATCTACATGCCACAACTGACTGACTGACTGAGTATGGTTTTACGCCGTTTTAGCAATATTCCATCAATATCACGGCGGGGGACACCAGAAATGGGCTTCACAAATTGTACCCATGTGGGGAATCGAACCCGGGCCTAATGCGAACGCTTTAACCACTAGGCTACCCCAGCGCCCCTACATGCCACAAGGGGGTGTAAATATTTATGTTGTTATGTGCAGTAAACGTTTTCGGTTACGGCAATGTATTGAGACGTTCTTGAAACACAGTATGTACGCATAACTAAATATCATAAAATACTTCGTTGATTATCGTACATCTATATACGTATGTTTATTGCCATTTTAGGGTTGCGACGATAGAATTAGGATCTTGGATCATTGTCCCCCGCAGCAACGGGGGACTATGTATTCAGCGGCGTCCGTCCGTACGTCCCGATTCTAGTTAACGCGATATCTCATGAACTGTTGTACCCAATGTCTTCCAATTTGTTGACAGCCTACATTGGGAGATTATACAGACATCAGTCGATTTGGGTGACCTTGACCTTATTTTCAAGGTCACCACGACACTTTGACCACTTTTCAAACTCTTCTTAACACGGCATCTCATGGACTGTTGTACCCAATGTCTTCAAATTTGGTGACAACATACCTTGGGGTATTACACAGTTGCCAGTTTATTTGGGTGACCATGACCTTATCTTCAAGGTCACCACGATATTTTGACCGCTTTTTAAAGGCGATATCTCATAAAACATTGCACCCAATGTTTTCAAGTATGTTGACAGCCTACATTGGGTGATTATGCAGACACCAGTCATTTCAGGCATCTTGTATGTGACCCTAAAATAAAAAGTAGTAAATATAGATATTCCATTCTTTAGCGGCGGGGGACATTGCCATATCAGTGGCAAACACTTGTTGTAATTATTGGTTAAACCATTGTGGAGAACACATACCTGAGAGAATTTCAAAATCGTTCATTTTGGAAAGCGTTGAATTCATCTTAAAAAGCAATATTTTCTTTTTTGACGATAAGTAAGATAAACAGATTAAAGGAACAGCCATGAGAACCAAAATGGCGCCGACTTATATGCGACGCTTGTCTTAGGATATCTGGAGGAAAGGTTCAAACATAAAATCAGTCAAATTATTGGACAGGATGTTGTCCATTATTTCATGGATAATTGGTAATTTTTTCTAGACGACTGCTTCATAATTTGGCCATTTTCATAGAAGAAACTAAATACATTTTACGAACTTTTAAATAGCATGGACGAAAGTCTTGTTTTCACTATGGAGGCAGATGAAACGAAAAGACCTTTCTTAGACACAATTGTCATCAAATCGGGGCGGAAATTGGACAAAGATATCTTCAACAAACCTACAGATACGAAGCAATATTTAAACTTCAAATCTTGTCATCCGAGCCACACTAAAAGAAGTCTTCCATATAACCTGGCACGAGTTTCAAACCAGGACACCCGCAATCAAAGACTGAATGAACTTAGGATGTTTTTACTATTACGGGAATATCCAAAATCTCTTGTTGAAGACGGAATAAATAAAGCGTTACAGCTTAATAGAGAAGATCTGTTGACAGGAACGATGAAACAAACCAATGAGCAAAAAGTAATTGCTTTTGTATCTACTTACAATCCGTTGAACCCAAATGTGTTCCAGAACATAAAAACAAATGTGTACATCTAAGAACAAGATGAAAAACTGAAATCAATGCTGAAATCTAGAAAAATAATAAATAGCAGAAGACAAAGATGCTAACAAAAGCCAAATTATTTTAAAGAAACGGAATTTATCATATCCTACTGTGTCCAGATGTAACAGAGGTAACTGTGGAACGTGTCGACATATTGTTGAAGGACACTCTGTAACTTTCACGAGACACGGAGAATTCTATGTCAAACAGAATTTTGACTGTTCTTCCAAAAAACATAATATATGTCATAACATGCACAGGCTGTAATGAACAGTATATTGGTCAATCAGAAAATATGAAGGGGAAGTGTACACGATAAAATCACATTATTGTTATGTGAAACAAAGTGAAATATTTTCATTTTTTAATATCACTGTTTGAAATTATACACTCATTGTTCTTACAATGAAAGTATAACCCTCAAAATAAGTGCTGAAATGTTATGCCCTTATGCGGCCCTTGTTTGCCGAGCTAAGCAGGCCAGAGTTACCGCCCTTTGATTATGACGTAATTGGTGCCACTCGATTTTAGACTGGTCTCATGTCTAGTCCCAAATCAAAAGATAATAATACTGAAATTAATCATGTGAGAAAAGTTTGTGAAAATACGAAAGAAGCACAAGAACTGAAAATGTAATCATATCAACAGGACAGATTGATTGTGTGTATTTTCATTCATAACCACACCTCAATGAAAATACCAAATATGTATAACAATGTTGACGTACGTATGACATCACTATCGGGAAGCGGCACTCTTAAAATGGCGTGTTCACTGACACGAGTACGCCGGATTTTTCGACGGAAATTTCGTTGTTTCAAGCAACGTATATACATAAATGTGACATGTAAGTAGTCTGAAACATTCTGACAATCTGCTGGTTGTTATTTTAATTTTGTTTTCATTGTGACCAAGGGAAATAGTCAGAAAAGAGGAGAATATTTGCATCGTCGGTGTTCGTGAGTTTGCGTCGACGTGAGTTTGCGTCATGGCGTCACGCTTTCAGAAACCTATAATATGTTGTGATGAATCTCAGAAATCATTGGAATACACCTATTTTATTTAACTATCGCTTGCTACGATACCTTTCCCATGCATGGTCTAAAACTAATGAGCAAGTGTATGCGACAAATGTAGGCGAACTGATACACACACTGAAATCTGAGATTGACTTTGTTTACATTTCAAACAAGTGGTCCTTTCCCAGCACGGCATCTGATACATTTCATTAGATTTCACTGAAACACTTGGTATTGGTGACAAAGACCATTTGTCATTTTATTTTGAACTGTATGAGGAATTCTGGGATTCGTGTAAGTGCATGTGTGACGTGATTTTTTAAGCACTCTGCAATATATGACTGAAAATTCACTTTGACGTTAACTGTGCGTATTTTCCAAAACATTCTCAGCGATTCTCTGTTGAATCGACAATGTTTCAGAATGAGCATTGGTGATTCGATCAAACAACAATTTCAATTCAATTCTCCCAGCAAAATATGACATTTGAATTAAGACATCAATAGTATAAATTACGCAATACACAGTGAATGGGGATTTCGTAATGTGTCAAAACTGGCCAGATTCACGATGCATGTAATTTTCAGTATATTTGCCTTACAATGGGCGTCATAGAAATGATATCAGAAAAACGAATTTCAAACAGAATTAAAAACTGCCACTTGCATTCATCTTCGTGATATTTGGATATGGTATCGATAGGTAGGAAGAGTGGAAGTGGTGGGACATATATTGTACAATTTATGTAGGAATTAAAGGGCAAGTGTACACGAAAATTAATCTTTTTGTCTTGCACTTTTTCATCATAAAAAGTCTTTATCAAGTAGTTTTATATCGAAAACCGGAAAAAAATCAGAAGTAACTAATTTATTATTTGCGTTATATCAATTCATATTTTCAACATTTACCGAGAGTTCCATGTCCACAATAAACACACCATGGCTTATGTCCCTTGGAAATGACGTCATTGGTGCCCAAATGATAAACGAATGACGTCGTCAGACCTTATTAGACCCATTTCACGTGGTGCAGGTATAGGTGTGGTTCTTGTGTCTCAATGCGCAGGCTACTGTTTTAATCCACCTGTTGCTAGCTGACTATGTGGTCAGTTCTACACTGTAATGACGTTGCTGTTTGAAAAAACGTATTCATTGTACTAAACGTGTTACCACGTAACCAAATTGTATAACATGTCCAACCTGAGTCGGTCGCCTTTCCAACAGTATCTTTTTTCATAAAACCTAAAACGTATATGCACTACATCTTGCTTGCCATCGGTGAATGTGCCGGCATTCTACGTTTGTTACTAAAGTTCCTACATAAATCGTACGATATGTCCCTCCTCTTCCACCTTCACTTTGATATCGATAGTACATATCTAAATACATCACGCAGATAAATGCAATTTGCAGTTTTGAACACTGTTTGAAATTCGTTTTTCTATGACATCACCCACTCATTGTAGAGCAAATATACTGAAAATTACATGCATCGTAAATGTCGCCAGTTTTGACACATTACTAAATCACAATTCACTGCGTTTTGCGTAATTTATAGTGTGTCTTAATTCAAACGTCAAATTTTACTGGGAGAATTGAATTTAAATGAAAAAGACGTGATCATTGTGATCAGCGGTATTTTTGTTGTTGTTTGATCGAATCACCAATGCTTGTTCTGAAACATTGTCGATGAACCGAGAATCGCTGAGAATGTTTTGGAAAATACGCAAACGTCAAAGTGAATTTTCAGCCATATTACATAGTGTTTATAAAATCACGTCACATGTATGTCGGTTATGTTTCGTCCATAAAATCAATTGTATAATTCAACACCATCTTCCTTACATGGATCCCTGAATTCCGCATAAAGTTCAAAATAAACTGACAAATGGACTTTGTATTTCAGTGAAATCTAACGAAATCTATCGAGGATATAAGATGCAGTGCTGGGAAAGGACCACTTGTTTGAAATGTAAACAAAGACAATCTCAAATTTTACACTGTGTATCCGTTCGCCTACTTGTTGCATACAATTGCTCATTAGTTTTAGAACATGCATGGGAAAGGTATCGTAGCAAGCGATAGTTAAATAAAATAGGTGTATTCCAATGATTTTCTAGATTCATCACAACATATTATAGTTTTTTAAAGCATGACGCCATGACTGACGCAAACTCACGCACAACGATGACGGTACTACTCTTAATTACTGACTATTTCCCTTGGTCACAATGAAAACAAAATTAAAATAACAACCAGCAGACTGACAGAATTTTCGGACTACTTAGATGTCACATTTATGTATATACGTTGCTTGAAACAACGAAAATTTCCGTCGAAAAATCCGGCGTACTCTGTCAGTGAAAACACCATTTTGAAAAAGTCGCTTCCCGATAGTGATGTCATACGTACGTCAACATTGTTATACATATTTGGTATTTTCATTGAGGTGAGGTTATGAATGAAAATACACACAATCAATCCGTTCTGCTGCTTACATTTTCTGTTCTTATGCTTCTTTCGTATTTTCACACAAAAAATTCACATGATTAATTTCAGTATTATTATCTTTTGATTTGGGACTAGACATGAGACCAGTTTAAAATCAAGTGGCACCAATTACGTCATAATCAAAGGGCGGTAACTCTGGCCTGTTCATCTCGGCAAACAAATACCTCATAAGGGCATAACATTTCAGCACTTATTTTGAGGGTTATACTTACATTGTGAGAAAAATGAGTGTATATTTTCAAACATTGGCATTAACTAATTAAAACAGTTCACTTTGATTCACATGAAAATAAAAGTGATTTATTCGTGTACACTTCCCCTTTAAGTAACAAATGTAGAATGCCGACACATTCACCGATGGCAAGCTAACGTTTTAGTTTTTGTGAAAAACGATACTGTTGAAAGACGACCGACTCAGGTTGAATGTTGTACTCTTTGGTTACGTAGTAACACTGTTTGTACAATGTATACGTTTTTTCAAACAGCAACGTCATTACAGTGTAGAACTGACCACATAGCCAGCTGACGGCCAGGCAACAGCTGGATTAAAACAGTAGCCTGCGCATCGAGACACAAGAACCACACCTATACCTGTACTACGTGAAACGGGTCTAACAACGTCATTCGTTTATCGGTTTGGCACCAATGACGTCATTTCCAAGGGACATAAGCCATGCTGTGTTTACTGTGGACATGGAACTCTCGGTAAATGTGGAAAATTTGAATCGATATAACGCAAAAAATAAATTAACTACTTCTGATATTTATACTGCTTTTGCTATAAGACTATTTGACAAACACTTTTTATGATGAAAAAGTGCAAGACAAAAAGGTTAATTTTCGTGTAAACTTGCCCTTTAAGAGCCGGCGTTCGTGTCCACAAACAACAAATAAAGTGTCCCGAAACCCGATGTATCCCACTGAGTGAACATCTAGATGTCTGCTAAAAGAAACGATATTAAATTTACAATATTTCCTTTTTATCAAGTTCAAAATTCGGACAAAGTAAAAAGAAATTGAAAAGAACACTTATTCATAGATAAGTTCAAACCAATGCTAAACCATTGCAAGCTTTGACCTTGTGTGTGTGTGTGTGTGTGTGTGTGTGTGTGTAATGCCTTTCCGTGAAGGAATGTCGGGTTGTGTAAAATGTGCATGTGCCAGAGAAGATGGGCCACAGGTGCTTCAAAACACAAACAGTAATAGACATCACTTATCTTTCGGAAATGCTGCAACGAGAACGAAGTCATCTTTATCATTCGACCTAGACAGCCAGCTTTTAGTAGAAACCATAAAAACATGGTCCTTTAATGAACGACTTTGATAGTTTTCACGGTGACCAAGCCTGGCATAAATGCTTGATATTTCTGGCTAAGAATCAATAGTCCGAGGTCATCGACTAATATGTGGTGATAGCGACTCAACAGTGGAAATAGGGTTTCAGAAGCGGCGAAGACGCCATTGCTTGCTGGGACATTTAAAAGTGATTAGAGCACCACAGTTAAAATGGAAACATTTAACCTTCAGGACTATTCCTTACGTTTTACAGCTTGAATTGTGTTTCTATGTTTCAAAATAACCAACAGGTATAATATGACTGCGTTGTCTGTTATTAACGATAGTGAATTATCATTACATACCAGCATGTTTGTGAACTACAACCACGCGCATTATATCACTATTCTATGGATAAACGGGCTATATATATACAATGTAGTAAACCAAGCTTACATGAATGCTGTCTTAAGTCTTTCGGACCAAATTTGTGACCAGTTTAAGCCTCGCAAGAAGAAGACAGGCCTTGTGAAATGAATGTATTACCGCAGTTCAATGTATTATCTTTTAAACTTTCGAAACATACATACATGTAACTATACGCATGTAACTATGACAGGCATCAGGAACTACAAAACAATTGCAAATTAACCCCATTGCCTGAAGTATCAGGAAAAATGCTGCAACACAATACATAGAGAAAGAATATTGTGTGATTTATAGTGTATTCAAATCTAAATTCTTTGATAACTATGTGCTAGAACCACTTTCACAAAGGTCATTCTAGTTTCTATTTTAAGACGATGCTTGGATACCATGCTCGTTAGAAGTTCGGTCCTTTTATCGATTCGTATTTCACTATAACTGGACTTGGAAGTGCATTAGAAGTCGTGCAGCCACAGGGTGGACAAAGTAAATTGGATGTAAAAGTAGGCCCGGCAGGTGGGCTGGAACGGAGTCAATTACTGGCATGACGTGCAGAGGAGAGCTGTACCCTATTATGGATGGCGGCAGTGATTTACTAGATTAGCAAGCTCTCAGCAATGTACTCGTCGCTGTGAGCGACGTAGTTTCTGTGGTGAAACGCACTTCAATTTTAAATTAGGTACAGTTGACCGAGAAATGGAAACAATGTTTCTGAACTGACCCGAAAAGGTAGCATACTAACTTTTAGCGTTTTGTACTCCCTCTTCGGTCTTTGTGTCTTACCAACCTTCACGTCTACGTCCATCAATGGATCAAAGTATCTACCAGAAAGAATTAATTTGTGGAACATATTTTCCAAATATATCAAGAAACCCACGAAAGAGCATTTCTTCTATTTTGTGTCTGTATGCTTCTTTTAATGCCTTTTATTTGCACTTAAGCGTGTAAACTAGAAGACAGATAAAACATTCATAGCTACAAGAAGAATGTATAATCGTTGGCAGATCGGAGAAAGCGTATGATGTAGAACACATACTACATCCAGTTGACGTGTCATTGACACGTACCTACTCAAACCGACCACATATAGGTCATAATGCTATAAGAGTCAAGTACAATTTATTACAAAGTAGCAAAAATACAGTGACACCTGATAATCAAACATGATTAGATTTCTATTAATAATCATTTCATGTGCTGGTGTTAATAAAAACATCTAATGTAGCTATTATGTATTACCAAAGTATTCTTTACTGATTAATATGATTTTGTCTTGAAATCCGATCAGAAAGTGAAACAATTTCAATGTGTTCAGTGTCTCCATGAATTGAAAAAATCTTAACATCCTCCCTGCGTGTGCATGTGTGCGTGCGGTCGTACGTCCTACAATCATGATGAATGATGACTAAGCTCATAGTGTGCAGGCAATATCGGATGTCCGACTGTATATGTGGAGCTGAGATCTTCTGCAAGTTAACATGAAAAGACGTTTGTCTAAGACTTCTCATCAGTGTGATATTCAATGTGGTGTAATGCCTGCCATACTTCCAAGTACACTCAATTATACCATTGGTATTCTCTTCTCTTGTATCCTTTAATCATCATCAACATTCCTAGCTGACAGATTTGATTGATTTTCAATTTCCTCTGGTTTTCCAGATGCGTGTAACAGCAAATATAGCCAGTTACAGAAGCCATCACTCGAGTATGACCTGAATAATGGTCGTAAGGATTACGCATTGATTAACGAGTGTGCTAGAGAATTAAAGCCAATGTCTGGTGTATAAACTGTAATTATCGTTCAACTTAGGCTAATGTGCAGAAGTAACATGCGAGATATTTTCAATAATATCGCTTACTAATTACGAAATGCTATTATCGTTGTTGAACCTCAAATGATATAGTCACGTGCCTACAAGCAGCAGCCACGATCTGCGTATCAAACCATCGTAAAAACGTACTAGTTCGAATATATCCTTTTCTATGCTAGCTCAAAATCATAACATAAATCGCTAACTGCGGTAAGGACATGTGACCAGAGAATTACATACATACCGAAATACGGACATCTACACACATATATACACATGGAGTAAAGTGTCGCAAAACCTATGATTATGACCACCATTTAGCCATTTATATCAATATGATTATAATGTTTGCTTGTATGATAATTTTGACTCTTCGGGTACACCAAATATTGATTTTAGATATGCACGTGCTACAATTACAGGTAAGTATCACGTGCAGTACGTGTACCGACCTTAAGCAAATATTACGTTTCAGTAAACTGTTCTTACAGCTGGATAACTTGGAAAATCAATTGATTTCATTGTTGATAAGCAAATATGGGTCCTCCTCAGCTGACAAAAAATGGCAAGATATTGCTATGCGGAATGTTAGCATGTCATTGAGGGCTCTTGCGAGAGATGTTGGTCATCATCCAACGACTGTCAGCCGATTGGCGAGAAAAAATCAACAAACTAATAACGTTAAGAACCCCCAGCGTCCAGGTCGATCACGAGTGACAACATCTGGGGAAGATACAGCCCTTCGCAAATGACGTCTTAAGAAGTGGTTTCCACATCGTCGTTTGTCCAACGGAACGGCCCGAAATCGTCTGCTTATAGAGTCAGATAACCTATCAGACGTCCATTGTTATCCACAGAGCACATAGTCGCACGACTGCATTGGTATCAACGAGAGCGTCACTGGAATTTGAGGTCATGGGGATTTCTTTTGTTCGTGAAACTTTCACATGACTGTAAATTGGATGATCTGACGAACTGTGACGATCAGACAAATCTGAACGTACAACGGAACATCATTGGCATTCTAGACAGGTTTGTTGCACCATATTTCGATGACCTTCCTCTGAACACAAGGTCAGTCGTTAATGACGACAATGCTGTACCGCATAGTGCATGTGACGTTGAGGATTTCATACGTCAAGAGACGGTAGTAACTCAGCATTTGCCCGCCAGGACCAGAAAACAAGATCTCAATCACACATAACATGCCACAGAGATTCTCCAATACAAAATCTGTATTTTGGAACAAGCCCTCCATACAAAATGGAACGCAAAATACCTCAACGTTAAATTCAACGTCCTACAGTCAATGAACACTAGGGTCAGGAATACTATTGCATTTGTCGGTGTTGACACCGTACATGTATATTGTAATCGGTTATTGATAATATGTGATTTCTTGAGGATTGTATGCCAGGATGTTGAAAGTGACTGCACCTGTTAACGTCATAGTTATCGGCACTACAAAATGGGTCAATGTTTTGCCTCACTTGCCTCTCTGAATAAACTACATATTTTCGTTCTCTTTGCGTTTAGCATCGTCAGCGGCTGAAGGGATGGTGTAAATCCAACTAGGGTCCATGCAGGTAGCAAAAGAAATGTAAGTCCTCATGGTTCCTAGCATGGTGATCTACCTTCAGTTGTTGGCGATCAATTGCCCGTGTTTTATATTGTATTGTCTGCTTTAATTAAGATGTTTTAGTTTTCCATGCTAGTTTTATATCCATATCTCTGATTCTCTAGTTATTTTACAGTCCGTCTGAATGGTATTCAACGTCAAAATGTTTTACGCATGTCTTCCTGTGTTGCGACATATTACAAAAATTTTAAAACATTTGTTAAATCAGAGTGATAGTGCTTAGGAAAATGTTGACAGAGTTGTACAAAGCATTTAAATGTATCTGGGTAAGCTCCTGCAGCACGAACAGTCTGTCACATCGACGCGCAGTCAGTATAGTAAACCAAGGCATCCAACAGAGAGACACACAATATCTTAAATCAACTTACCCTTGTCGCTGTCGGTAATCATGTCCACAACAGATTCCATATTTGAGTCAGAGGATATTGCAAACTTCTTTTTTGCGTCAAAGTTATTGATATTGAGTTGTATAAACATTTCCGTTGCGAGATCCTGCCAATACTCCATCTCGGAAACCACTATCGCCACTGTTTCCCACTGGAAGTAATCTAGAATATCCACCATTACTAGAGATGTCTGGCGGAAATCGTTCCCCATCGAAAACGCATAGCTACTGAAGGGTGTTGGAATAAAGAAATCTGGAGCAATATAGGATTTTTTATACACATCAGAAAACGTTAAGAAAGACTTGTGGAGGCTATATGAGGCAATGCCAATCAGAGCATGTGGGGTTGTTGCGTTAAATGCATCACCCATGTGAGTCAAAGCATTTTGCTCCGTACAAAACATATACGACGTGAAGGTCAAATCTATTCCATTTCCAAGGATATGCTTTTGGACATCAAACACAACAGCCGTAACGGATGAATTGAATTTTTCGATGAAAGTTGCATCACAACCATTTGTCAAAATTATCCCGATGTTGAAGCCGGATGACTCCACCGAGATTCCCACCACAGAACCACATATAACAACGCACAATATTACACCAAATATTCCATCCTGGCACAGATGATCCCTGAATCCCCGTTGAGCAGAGTTCCTGGTCTGCATTTCACGAGACATTGGAAACAGGGACTGGGACAAGAACCTATATTCCCAACCTTGGCTGTGTTGAACCAGTCATGGATTCAATTGTTAAACTCTTCAACTACAGCGATGTTGATTGATGATGCTGTGTGGATGTTGAAATTGTCATACATACAGCTGGAAGTGAGCTTCGTTCTGAGGCTGAAAATTGAACGTGTGTTCACCACATGACATATTCCCATGCTACTTCTCTGGCAGATTCATGTTTATCTCTTCTTCCTGCTATATTCGCTGCCACCGATGCCTCACGAGCCTTCCATCGATTTTTCGCTAACCAATAGCAGTTGCTTAAAACGCACTATCTGAATTAGATACCACGTGCTAACCCTTGTCTACACTCAATCAATAGGATGAAATATAAAAAATGGCACATCGCATCTGTGAAAATCGATCTGCTTTCACAGTTATCAAGCAGCATTCGCCTCTCTGTTCATTCTAGGGGTAGGCAGAGGGATGCACTGATTCTGAGAAAGAACGTCACATCGCACACCAGCCGACCCTGGGACAGTTGTCATGTGTCATACACCATCGCCTCACTCAATATTGACAAGATGAAAGTGCTTTCTGTTTGAAGGCGCTAATTGCTTTTACAAGGATTTTTTTGCTCAACAATATTTATATTTTATCTTCCAATGAATGATACATACAGGTCTACTTTCCGAACAGATCGAACTCGACACATAGATAATGACATACACGTTCATTGAACTTACTGTTCAAACAATGTGTGCAGGTGTTTCATTTCACAACCTGTGGTAAAAAGGAATCAAATACCATATGAACATTTTCCAACTCAAGATGACAGCGCCTTTAAAAGGTTATATTGCGACAGATTCACCTTGTTAATAGAACATCATATCAACCACATTTTGTGGGAATGTGACGATAAAGATTAACTCACTCACTCAATTGTTGTGGAAAACATGCGTCATATCTATTAGAGTGTGGTGGGAAAGGTATAATACATTGCAACCAGCGTGATAAGAAAACATGCGTCATATATTTTTCAGCTTGCAGAGGGAATATGCATTATATATTAATCAGCGTGTAAAGGCAAAATATGTCATGTATCAATCGGCGTGTAGAGTGAAACATGCGTCATACATTCGGCGTGTATCTGTGGCCAAGTCATGTTTTAAGCATTATTAGTTTGATAATTTATAAGTTTCAGTTTTAGGTATTTGTATATAGTTATTGTATACTTTATAGGTGTCAGCTTTTAACTCTACAGATAAATATAACAAACCCTCTCAATTAAATGTATCCTTGCACTTACTCATTTAACAATAGCCACCCTACTGGATCAGGCCAGGTTCTGACCCATGCGCTTACACTCTGCACAAGCTCTTTTGTCCTTCTGTCTCAGTTTGTCTGGTTAGCTCGCCACCTACAATGCATTGTCTGTTTAGTTTTTAAAGGTCCCTGTCACACATAACTTGTTGTCAGTCACACAGATCATTTCTGGAAGAATCAGATCTCTACGATTTATCTGGGGGACATTTCCGGGATGCAATAAGGGTTTCATTATCCAGGTTAGTACATACATTGTATGTGTATATATGGTATTCTATATAGTGTATTTCTTAAAGAAGTGTTAGATTAATGCATCGGTGTGTGATTGAATGTATCTATGTTTTTTCAACCATCAGGACAGTTGGTTGGATGTGTAATTTAAGTGTAATTTATCTAAATTATATCATTAATATCAATTAGCTATTTATATTAAACATGGCGTAAATACCAGTCTAAGCCTAATTAAACTAAATTATAACTTAATATATTGTCCAAACTTTTTATCGTATGAATTGTGGTATGAAATAGTAAAGGTGGATGTGAGATTTGTTGTTTTTATTATAACTTATTTTACATACCATAATTAGTATTATCAAGGTCGTATTTTAACTTTTCGTAGAATGACCCATAATGATTGACCAATCCTTGACTGCATAAAAGATTGTTAGACGAATCATCATCATCATTGTTATTACCACACAGTGGTATGTGTATTTTATGCTCTTGTATGTATTAAACTTTATATATGTTCTTTATGTACATTTGTAATATATTTATGGAATGTCAGACAATCCAGCGACTGACATCATGACCCTGACCTACACAACGGTAATACGGTGACAAGCATCAAAGTCTGTGTTTAACACTGATCAGGATATGTATATTGGTATTGTATACTAAGCAGCGAAAGAAACGTTAGTTTGGAATTTTCCTTTGCAGAAATGGATAACTGTAAACTCATTTAATGTTTTGATTGTATATTTTTGACATCTCCAACTTTACCTGAGCAAAGACATTCCTTCCCAAACTCAGAATGGAACCCAGGAAATGGTATCCATGTTTTCCATGCAACTCATGCTGCACGTGCTGTTCACAGGGACCAGCCCTATAAAATGCACCCCCCAAACCTGGTTGAAACATTCACATTACAACGTCAGCAGGATGGCGCGACTCACGACAGCTCGGAGGAACCAGGTGCTAGGAAGACTTGAAGCTGGCCACACTGCACAAGCCGTTGCCAATCACTTCCAGCTCAACGTTCGGACCATCTACAGGCTGCAGCAACGTTTCCGGGCCACCAATACCACAAATGATCGCCCCCGTACTGGCAGACCAAGGGTGACCGCAAGACGACAAGACCGCCATGTTGTGCGACAGCATGTACAGAATCCCTTCGTGCAGGCATCCGAAACAGCACGCCAGACAGTGGGAACACACGGAAGACCGACAGTACGCCGACGTCTTAACAGCGGGAACCTCCATTGCCGTAGACCTTACCGTGGACCTATCCTCACCCCTCGATCGTCATCGGCGTGAACGTCTACAGTTTGCCCTACAACACCAAAACACAGTCAGTGAAGAACTGTCCTGTTCACAGAAGAGAGTCGGTACTGCGTATCAACTGCAGATGGCAGAACACGAATATGGCGACGGCGTGGCCAGCGTTACTCAGAACAATGTGTTATGGAAAGAGACTCATAGTGTGTGTGTGTGTGTGTGTGTGTGTGTGTGTGTGTGTGTGTGTGTGTGTGTGTGTGCGTGCATGCAAGCATCATGGTATGGGGTAGAATACGCCTGAACCAGAGAGTGTGTCCTGTGGTGTTCCAGAACCTTGGTCCAGGGAGAGGAGGCGGCATCACAGTGGTGCGCTACATCGACCGAGCTCTCAGACCCCACGTCATACCACATTTTGCAAGTCACCGGAACAACATTTTCCAGCATGATAACGCCCGGGCCCATACTGCCAGAGCTACACAGGACTTCCTACGACAGAACGGTGTCAACATTAGGCAGTGGCCAGTCCTTAGTCCTCATTAAACCCAATTGAACATCTTTGGGATGAAATTCAGAGGAGACTGAATAATGGCATACCAAGGCCGAACACAGCCGATTTATTGCGTCAGGCCTTTCTCAGAGTGTGATTCCAGGTGCCAATGGCCTTTATCAATCGATTGGTGCATTCCATGCATAGACGCTGTGCTGCAGTTATTGCCGCTCGTGGTGGTCACACTAGATACTGAAGTGAAGAGTCTGAATAGACTGCAAACGCTCACGTAATGTCTTGAAATTGTGTTGAGTTATTCATTGCTGTGTCAGAATTTTGTACACAAAAGATGTTTTTGATCCGCTTATTGTGTCCATTTCTGTAATGATTTGATTACAGTGCCTATCTAATTTTGAATTCGTACTGACGTTGGGGTTTTTGCTGCTGAGTATATATGTCCCACCAAAAGGTTCTAAGTATGTGACACACTTAATGAGATTGAACAATCCCTATTACACTATCTATCAGTCAGTGATTATGTAGCCTTATGGGTGATTTTAAAGCCAGAACTAACATTATGTGTGATTACTTGATAAGCACATTGTTGATGATTTCGAAATGGTCGTACCACAATTGGAAAATGATATTAACCCTTTGAATATATTAGACCAACTGAGCCTACCACACTTAACGTGCACACAAAATTAAGATAGGCTAACAATTTTGGGGTTAAATTGATAGAAATGTGTAAGAATTTAAATCTCAATATCTGTATTGGTAGAGTTGATTCAGACAAAGCAATAGGTAAAGCAACATGTAAAGGCAAATCTGTTCTGGACTATGCTATTTCGTCACCATCGTCTCTGCATCTTTTGGAAGATATATATGTATTGACGTTATATTCTTGTTATCCCTGCGAGGGAAGTCTGTCTTCCGCATGCACTAGGCTGTTGTGTTTGGGCGTTTGAATCAAACATGGTGTGTTTCAGCTCCCTTGTTTTTCTCTGTTTTTGACAATGTTTAATTCCACTCAAACTCAATGAACATTGAATTAGTTGCTTCACTGCATGTTCCAACATGTCGTTTAAAGTGCCAATAAAGTACACACAAAGTTGCATTTACTTTAGAGTATAATGACCTCACCACGTTTCAGTTTATAAATGACTATCAAATTTTAGGGTGTTCCCATACTTTGTGTGTGTAGTATGTTATCGTATATGCATTTATATTGTACGTTTCTCATGTACCACCGTTGGTGGGTTCTTCTGAGAAGAAACAAACTGTCAAAACTCTAGTCATTTTGAATCTTCACAGGTACTTACTTTATAAAAGCTAGTGAAGGATTTAATTGGGTGGCTTGAGCAATCTGAATTTATATGGGCTGTCGATGTAACATTTACACCCTATTACACAAAAATGATTTCACAAATCGATTTTTGACCAATCGAAAAGTCGGCGTTTTTAAGACATGACGAAATCGCATTACTGACGTTACAAATCGATTCTGGGTACATGAAAAATCTTATTAGGGCTCCTTGCCTCTAGACAGGAGACCTATTGTAATCGTTTGGATTACTATTATCATTATTATTTATTATTCCGCCGATTTTTGTACCAAACATAACTCCTAAACCAATGCTCCGAATCGCGATATGTAGGTGTAGATATTCCCCTTAAAGGTCTCTGGGCTCTTGGCCCAATAGCAAAGGGGAGATAATTCAAAATTAATTCAAAAATTTCAACGTTTGACAGCAAATATCTCAAGAACTAATTGTTCCAACACTTGTACAGATGCACAATCGAATTCCCAACAATTTTGCCTGGACGGGTCAAGTCGCTAAAACGTACCGTTTGGCAGTTATTTTTGTTTTCAGTTTTTGGCCATGTTTTTCAGCACTTTTCTGAGTAGTTTGCTCCCAAAATGTGCAAATTCTGCACAAAAAGTGCCAGTATGGTAGATGATGTCCAGGTGTTTCCAGAACAATAATTGTTTTGAAAGTAGACCCAAGAACAACTGAGATACAGCCTTTTAAAGAGGGAACTATTTCTTCTCCGGAACTTCTTAAAAGTACATGACCCCCGTGACCCCGGCTGTATTTGGAAGATCCGCTCGCCTGTCAAAACACGTGTTCTGGCTCCGTTTTGGAAGATGATATCTAGCCCTCAGATACAATAGATAGAAAGTAAAGCCAAGGAGACCTCATCGTTGCCTGCAACTATATTTGTTAATAATATTGTCTTAACCTATATTAGCTGTATTCATTGAGTTTTGTGATTTGTATAAAATAGAGTTTAATACGTTATGCTCCTGAATTAGGCTTTATATGACATGTTAATAACATGCCAACATTACAACACTCTATGTCTTCAACCAATGAATTAAATGAATCAAATTTGTGGAATGGGTCAGTTATATATTAGAAAAAGGGAATTTGTGATAACTTAAAGTCGAATTTGTTATTTGTGTTTTATGATAAATCCTATTTATACAGGTAAACTTGGCCTCGTCGCTATACGGCCGAAATAACGCCGATGCATCTAGCTCTATCTCACTGTTACAACACACATTCCGTAACCTGTCAATGAGACAACATTGTATAGCAACTGTTACAGTACGGCACTATCATTTCTTTACACGAACATCCATTCGTGTGTTGGTTCTAATATATGCACGTGACAAATCAGAATTTTGTTCAATATATTTTGCCAATAACAAGCAGTAGCATTTGATTTAGTTTTTGTTCTACAAAAGATTGGGTTTGAACAGATATAACCATATGTTCACATGTCAATTTCAGTAAGTCATACTTATTGTCCTCCTTAGAGGATACGTAAGTCCCATAGCTTCCAAAGCTAAACTTGCAAGTTTTTTAAACCTAGTATTTTTGTTCTTTTAAAGTTTGGCTAAAACTTTCCTACAATCGCCAGCGGCTGAAGGGATGGTGTAAATCCAACTAGGGTCCATGCAGGTAGCAAAGGTACTGTAAGTCCCCATGGTCCCTAGCATGGTGATCTACCTTCAGTTGTTGGCGATCTATAGCATGGTTTTATATTGTATCCTCTTCTATAGTTGAAGTATTTTAGATTTAATTACTAGTTTTAAATATATATCTGTGATAGTCTAGTTGGTTTTACTGTCCTTTGTCGACAGATATCGCTATATGGCTGTAATATTGCCGATGCGATGTGAAATTGTAACTCATTCACTCTCTCAGTAAGTCATACCAGTTGTGCTGCAGGGTGTTCAAGTATTCATATTGCAAAGAAATATTTTGTACCGATCTATACTATCAAGTTGTAATTTTGACATCAGGAACTCCACTTCGACAACTTTCTGGTCTGGTTTACTTCAGTTCTGAAATTAGATAATTTTAGATAATGATTGGACTTAATATATCTTATGCACATTATGCAGATCCAGTTACTGACAGCAGAACAAACCACTTGCAAGCCGAGAGTAGTTTATGTATTCCATTTGCAAATAAAGGATGCCGTACACAAAATACAAAGGTGAACAATTCCGCGATACATCTTTGTTTGAAAGTGTAACGCATAACCAGTGCTGAGTCTATCTTAAAGGAGTCTCAAGGGACCATTTAGCATAATTCATACAAATCCATGGTCCAAACCATCCTTCCGAATTTCAGTTGTAGACGATGTTGTAATATGTAAAAATGTTTTCATTATATTCCTGATACTGAAACTTTAGTCATACAGTCAGAACCACATTTGCTGGTATCTAAATATACGAGCGTATGTAACATGTTGGTTTGGTTTTGTCTCTGGTCAATGTCTTCTATGGTTTTGGAAGTACTTTGTTTGCTTCATACAGTCATGTAGCCAACAACGTTTTCCGTCAAGCATAATTCGGAGGCAAATCCTTAATTCGTCTGTAATCATGGTGTAACGACGTGTAGTGTTATCAAACCAACCCTAATCCTTCCGCCCAAGGTGAGCTATTAGGGTCACGTTCAAATTCACCTTTGTGTTATTGTACGTTCTACAGGTAACAGGATAGGTAAATGAAATAAGACGATCTCGTCCAAGTGTCAACCTGATATACCCAGGTCTCGTTAAAGCCACCATCCGTTTGACAGACAAGACATCACTCTTATTGATTTGCCAAATATTCGGGCAAACTGTTATGTTAGTGTTTGTCTCTTGTGTTCATGATGTGAAAGTTAATTGTGATTAAATATTGATGAAAGGGTTGGTGTTGTAAATGAACACTTCAACAATATAGCTACATTGAAATCATTTGTTTTATCCAGATTTCAGGTAGTCACGTGCGTCAGTGTCAACAGACGTCTTAGGGAGCGTTATGGAGAAGAATTACTTCAAGGTGGATCCGGAATGATTTAGTGGGATCAGTGCACTCAGAGAACACTTTCCATTGTGTCTCAGGGCAGTGTGAGTGAGTGAGTTCAGATTTTAAGTCACATCGGCCATATTTCAGCCATATCGTGACTAGTAACAAGTTATAATGTCATAATAAATCATTATAAAAACCTGTCGGCGAAGGACAGTAAAAATAACTAGAATATCACAGATATAATTGCAAAACTAATATAAAACTAGTAGTATGAACTACGGAGAGGGTGTTCTAAGTTGTATAACTTGTACCCAATCCTTTTCTCATGAATAAAATATGTTTAAAACAAACTAGTATGAACATCTCAAATATCTTAACTATGAAAGACAATACAATATAAAAAAGTTGCTATAGATCGCCAACAACTGAAGGTAGGGACCATGGGGACTTACAGTACCTTTGCTACCTGCATGGGCCCTAGCTGGAGTTACATCATCCCTTTAGCCGCTGGCGATTGTAGTCAAAATTAGTGTGTATAAGATAACATATTCTACAATTAAAATCATGTGATATGAAGAATCCTTTGAACAAAATGCAACTTACGTGTAGGATAAAATATGTCCGAGGATTTTTATGAGATTTAAAACCCGTAACCTGTGGGATAAAGCCTCGGGGCGTAAACCCCTCGACTTTATCCCTCAGGTTACGGGTTTTAAATCTCATAAAAACCCGATGGGAAATGTTTTATCAAGCTTATAACGCAAAAATCATTTTTTTAAATGTATTTTGGTAATCGAAAAACATATGGCCTTCGTTATACCACGCTGAGTG
This sequence comes from Haliotis rubra, assembly GCF_003918875.1. Lineage (NCBI taxonomy): Eukaryota > Metazoa > Mollusca > Gastropoda > Lepetellida > Haliotidae > Haliotis > Haliotis rubra. The sequence continues at coordinate 660,828 of NW_025766999.1, forward strand.
ATACACCGAGGTGATCTCTCAAACGCGAGTCCCCGTCCCAACCAGCGCACGTTATGCACGTGCATCGTGGGCATAAAACAGAGAATCACGTGGTGTTCTGTCACATTTTGGTTGGATAGCGGTTGTAGCAGTTAGTCAATATGAGAGACGAAGACGACGATATCTTCATTACTCAATCTACGTTTAAACCGCCGGACAGTGATGAAAACGAGACAGAAGACGATGCTTTTAAGTACCGTTTTCGAAAGCCTCTTACCAGTGAAGAACTTAGAATAAACACTGAAATCTGCGTAAGGTACAGAAATGATTGGGGGTTAGGCGTTTTTAAACGATGGCAAGAGAAGCGACGCATGAGGTCTGTTTCAGATAATGTTGAGATGCCGTCTCAATGTTTGTTTGAAAACATTCTAGAAATGAGTCCACAAAATATTAAAGAAAATGGAAGAAACTATCCCTCAAATTCTCCCTATGGGCTGTTTTCGGCATTGCAGTCAAGTTTACAAGGAAAAGGCCGAAATCTAAACATTTTTGAGGATGATGAATTTAAAGCAGCCAGAAATAGTTTAGATGCAAGCATGAGGCGCCTTTCTAAATGTGGTTTGGGAGCTGCAAGTAGGAAGAAAAGGGACGTCATTTCGACAGTGGATGACGAGTGTTTGTATGAGCGAGGCAGTCTTGGAGAGGACAATCCTCTTTTTATATAAAATCCCGGGTATTTCCATACAAAACACCAACATAAAAACCTTAAAGACAAATAATCTTCTGCCAAGACAATATGATGACGTGACATGAGGTCTATAAATACTCTCTCAGGAGAACAATAATTTTACGCTACTTCCAACCCCTTTGAAGGTAATGTCGCTAAAAGTCAAAGTCATAATTCACCCTCACAAATTAATATACATATTGTAATTACAATACACATCAAAATTTATCAATTATTTCAATTTCTTTTAAAATCCAAGGATTAAATGAGGAGCAACATGATTAAAAAGAGCCTTCATTGTTTTTACATCGAAATATTTTTCCTTTGGGATGGAAAAATGAATACAGTCAAGCAAGACATGCTTGACCGTAATTCTTCATCACAAGGGATGCAGAATGGAGGATCTTCGCCTTTTAACAAATACTCATGAGTATACCTGCTGTGGCCAATGCGACATCGTCGCATGATGACCTCTTCAAATCTCGACTGACAACCCAAGTAGGTGTAACCGATTTATTGATACCTACTTGAGTGTCCCACTTCTTTTGCATCAGATTACGGATGTACGATCTAATGGTAGCTTTGTACTCAGAGTATGGAATGAGAAGTGGTGTCACAGATTTATTGAGTGCTGCCTTAGCAACAAATTCGGCCATTGTGTTACCAGAAATTCCAACACGACTGGGTAACTAACAGAGGACAATGTCGTATTGGCCAGCTGCAAGATCATTATATAATTCAATTATTTCAATTAAAAGTGGATGTTTCCAGAAAATATTATATATCTATTGTTTATATTTAGGATGTGGTTTTTTAATATACTGAACCACAAAAGAAACGTCGCTTTTCAAAACCAAATGCAAATTTTGTTCTGACAAAATGGTGTTTTTATTATGATTGTATCGTTTTGTTAACATTTTTTTCAAATCAAAATTGACAGTTATTGCCAACATCAGTGTGTTTTCTGATGAAAAAGCATTTCGACCAAACGCACCTAAAAAGGCAGACGTGGTAAAAGGTTCCGTATGATATTCGTGAAAATGAAAATGCACGTGCATATCGTGACAACCCTACCAATGAAACCGAGTCCCAAACTCGCCTGAAATCATTTTTGTTTTGACACAATCGTCATGGCACAAATTACTAGAGATCAGAGGAACCAAGTCTTCGGACGATTGCAAGTTGGCCAGACTGCCAATCATTTTAAAGTTCATGTTAGGACAATCTATTGACTGCAGGAGTGGTATCGGGTCACTAACAGCATCCAAGACCGTCCACGCAGTGGGCGACCTTCAGTAACATCACAATGTCTAGACCGACAGATTGTGCGCCACCATCTGCAGGGTCGCTTCCCCAGAGCGACGGAAAAAGCACGCCAAACCATTGGGACTCACAACAGACCCATCACTGCCGACACCGTGCGTCGGCGTTTGCGCGGAAGAAACCTCTGCTGTCACAGACCAAATCGTAGTCCTGTCCTCACCGCTCATCACCACCCAAACCGACTGCAATGGGCAACTCACCATCGGAATTGGCGTTATCGACAATGGAAAACTGTGTTCTCATGAAAGCTGATATTGTGTTTCGACAGTCGATGGCAGAGTGAGAGTATGGTGAAGGCGTGGGGAACTGTTTTCCAGTGAGCGTATTGTTGAAAGGGTCTCGTGGGGTGGTCCAAGCATCATGGCGTAGGGTGCCATCGGTCTGAACCAGATAGCTGGCACCGTGGTGTTCCAGAATCTCGGTCCAGGATGAGGAAATGACGTGACAGTTGCTCGCTGTATTGACCAAGTCATAAAACCCCACGTTGTACCACATTTTGGACGTTAGAGAAATCACATCTTCCAGCAAGACAACGCTCGTGCCCACACTGCCAGAGTAACATTGGACTTCCTAAAACAACATGGCATCAAAACTCTACAATATCCTGCACTTAGTCTTGATTTGAATCCAATAAAACACCTTTGAGACGAGATTCAAAGTAGACTGAATGACCGCCACCCAAGGCCGACAACTGCTGCTGGACTCGATCAGGCATTTCACAGAGTATGGACCCTAAGTGCCTATGGCCTTCATCAACCGGCTAATTCATTCCATGTACAGACGATGCAACGCTTTCATCGATGCTTATAGAGGCCACACACAATACTGACTTTAGGGTATCTTAATGGTACCATTTTTGGTGATTTTGTTTGTGTGGACTCTAAATGTGATTCCCAAAGATGTGTTAACCATAATTGTCAAGTCTGAACTCAATCCTCCATTTTGATTGTTAATTAAAGTGAATTAAAGCGTGTGTGCTTTAAGAAACCGCTATCAGTGCGACATTTCTTTTGTGGTTCAGGATATATTTAAGAGCCGTCAATATAGCGTTGGCTTCTGCTGTAACAGTAGAGCTGTCATCTGGTAAACGAGAAGATATTGTTCTGGACCCAATGACAGTGACACAAGCGACTGCGCCACCATCCTTGGATAATTCTTGTTTATATTGTAATTCATTCGTTTCTGATTTTTTAAATGTGGTTAATGCTAGGTCAACGTGTGGCCAAGGAGGAGAAGAAAGAAGACCGGAAGGAGAAATGAATGATTAATTCTGAGCACAAGAGGCGGAACAAGAGAAGGTTTCTTGTATAAATCCTCAGTGGGGATTGAAGACACAGTTATATGCAGGGTTAGATTCGTTAGAGTATAGTTTTGTAATATATTGTAAAGATAATTTTATACGGCGTTGTGTAAGGGATGGCTCATCTGCCTCGCACCACACAAAATGACTGTATTACCCAAATTTACTAACGTCAGGAAATACTCGTTTCATCCGGCGGCCATATGAACAACCTTTGAAATCTACGTATCATCTGGCCGTCAGATTTACACACGTTTAAAGGGGCGTTAAAATAAACCAACATTCAACTCTGCATTTACATGTATTTCACAGGCGTGTAAATCTGGCCATTGTTTTCATGTGTTTCCTAACATGTGTAACATATGTAAATGCTGTGATTGTAGGACATGCATTTCAATACCCTTGCAATCTCGTATGACCATCGTTAGATTTATCATATATTTAGTAGATGCGTAAATGGTTGGAAATGGGTAAATATAGTGTTACATGATTAGCACTACTTTAACATGTATTTCAATGGTTCTGTAATGTAAATGTAACATAGGGTTCGTTAGCGCGTCCGAACACGCCATAATGTACTGAGATAATTAGAAACACATGGTGAAGTGATACCCATGACTGAACACCACTAATAACGTGCGTGTCTTTCTTGACATACACATGGTGTCTGTTTAAAAGGTTCAAATATCGGGTCTATGGGCCAGAGCAATATGTATGTTAGGGAGTGTGTGTGTGTGCGAGGGAAAGGGTGTGGCATGGGGTAGGTCTAGGGTGGGGTGGTGGCGGTGGGTCGGTGTTGGGGTACTGATAAGTCTTTCTGATCAGTAGGTAATGTCATTTATACTTTTTGTAATGGAAATTACATAACAGTTTATATAACTGACCTTAGGTACACTTCTTATATATGCTATACAAGGAGACAGTGCTAATTACAATAAAATACAGACAGATGTGTTCACACAGACATGAACCGGTAGGTCCCTAATTTTAGTGCTCACTTGTATGAGTAATCCGAAAGATCATAACTGAACAAAGTTCCTTTTCTATACTTTCATAAAAGATGATTACAATGTATTAATGATTCCCGGTGTAAATTACTGTTGTAAACATGCACACTCTTGGTATGACCTCTTTTTGATTCGGAATACAGGTATTATCACATACGCAGTATAACCAGAGTGCTGTGGTCACTACCTCAGATGGCCAAATTCAGCCATCCCATTACTTTACAGTATTTTCGTACAGACATATATATGGAAAATTAACTTTTACGGGTATGGAAAGAGTGGGGGGAAACACGTGCAAAGTATTAGTCAGCTGAGATTATCCTTCAAAAAACATCATATGTACAACAATCACTTATCATTATGTGCAACCAAAGCATTGCAAAAAGGCCATATTTCCAGACAGCATAACATCACCTTTGGCTGGAGTTCCAAATAATTTGACACCGAAAGCCTGTCAGTTAACGCAAAGGAAAGAACCCTTGTGTTTTAAAATGTTGCCTTAATCATAGTCACGATGAAGTGTAGGTTGACATGCATTTTCTAGTCTGTCTCACAGTCCCTGAACCACATTATTTCCCCTACTGCCAAGCCCGTTTTACAATGCTAAAGCCTTAAATGAAGCAAGTCTAGATCTCCTCAGGTCCAGGGTCTGTTAACATCTGCAAGAAACCTAACTCACTTTGGGGTTCGGGTTACAAAGTAAACATATCTAACTGCCATGGCTGAATCTCGTGTCTCCCTGGGGCTCCTTTTCATTTTAAATAGGTTAAACTTTGTTTGTTACTATCAAAATTATATATATTCAGACACTAAGCGTTGGTCTATGCATTTTCCAACATGATGGAAATACTAATACATGTATTTACCAAATAAAATTCTAAAGGAGCCTTTCTTCAAGCAGTGACTTAACGCCATACATAGCTAGACTTGCTTAGATGATAGACTTCATATAAGGCATCATATATATTTCACAAACCCTTAGCCTCATTAGCTTATTGCCTCACCACTTGCGAATTAAGCGTTGGCAGATGTAAATGTTACTGGAGATGTTGGTCCCGCCAGCAGTGAGTGTTTGGTATGGCACCCCATAACCCGAACCCTGCAGTGAGTTTTCCTGGAGACGGAAGGGGAAAAAATATCGTTCTGTGACTGTGACACAAACTGGGACAAGGTATGGAAAACCAAAAATTTGGACAACAAACCATTTTTGGGGTCTTTTAATTGTAAATATGATTCAAATAGCTTAACCTAGATTTCGATATCCTCCGAATGTACATTTGGTTGAAACTGGAAACTATACATTTATCCAGAGAACAAATACCGGTATATGGTCTCTGATTTATCCCAAGACAAGGACGAATGTTTATATATAATTTAAAAAAGTAACAGCACTAGTATCAATTTTGTCTTTTGTCTTCTACCCGTCAGAACTAGATTAACAACTAATCTCTGATATGAACATATTTTACAGAAAAAAAGTTCATAGTAAAAAAGAAAAATAATATAATGAAAAGGAGCCCTGAGACTTTCTCCTGAAGCTGTGGAAATCTAGACTTGCCACATTTTGTAGACTTGCGTGGGGCTTGGATATATTTGCTTCAGGGTCTGTGTGACAGACGACGTCCCAACATACGCTCAGTCACATGTGTCTCCAGGTCACGGAGAATCAGTGGTTTAGAGGCCCGTATTGCAATTCTCGTGCGGTTGCTAAGCGCGTAGCAAGCCAATTTTTTCGTGTAAGCCCTATGGGCTGTAAAGCTTTATATTTAGGTGGTATTGAGGGCTTGCCCAACTTTTGAATTTTTTTAATGAGACCTGAAGAGTTATCGTTTGACGTTTGATGATTTCAATAGCTTCAAAACATTGTGGAAAGACTTCCGCCTGAGTAGTATAGTAGGTGGGAGCAGACGGTCCTTTTGGTGGAGGGAAGGTGGAGGGAAGGTAAGGACATGGATTGGCTGATGTAAGTCACGTGATCATAGCTGATAGGCAAATATAGACAGCACGTCACAGGTCAGGAAAGTTCAATGAAAGGTGTGGGTGTTTTAAGGCAGTCGTGCAGAAAACTCTTCATTAAGCAAGAAAAAACAAAACAAAAGCAAAGTGTCCTGAATAGAGCTATGTATAGCATGCTGCCCTGAATAGACAGACAGACAGTACCCGTCAGCCAGTTTTGAATTGAGCGCGCTTGACAACTCACGTGACTCCGTCGTTTTAAATAGCCTGCGCTCGACAGAGGGTGCGACCTGTTTTGATGAATGCAGGCTGTGTGTGTGTGTTGAAAGTACGTGGTATCACAATAGAGACGGGTTGTGTCAACATGGTTCGCAGACGGAATCTTCGAGTCATGTAAAATGTCGTTGAAAAAAACAAACATTTCATACAGAACGCGTCCTCTACAAGTATAACACCATTAAAGTAATGGAAAGTTGGTGTAGGTTTATATGTTATTTCATACTAGTTTTTTTCCATCCAAATATAGCGTGATGAGAAATAAATGATTTTGAGCCATATACACTAATGGATACAGTTTTAGTTTTACTAGACAGCGAGATGTTTGAAAAAAAAAAAAGAGGCTTGAAATACACATGGATAGAAGCATATCAATATCATATAGCACACGTATAATACCATGAAAGTCACATCATTTGGAGAGAAACGAAAGAAAAATAGAAATAGGAATCTGCTTATTGAAACAGTTCTGGCGTGCCCTGTTCAGACAGAGAACAGATTTTAGAAATTTAGGACGTGACACCCTCCCACCTCATCATTTCAAAATGCGTAAACTGTGTTGGCTCGTATAAAATAAAGATAGTTATACCTCAGTCCAATAAAAAAGAACTCGCAAAAATATCAGTGACGTTTTTTTGAAAATAACTAAATCCAGATTCAGTTGTAGATAGCATCACATTATAGGCAACGTGATCAGACTGAAAAAACATAGTTTCACAAAGCATACTCAGTACTCAAGGAGGACGACATGCATGACTGAACAGTCAATGCAACAGGCAGGTGTGTGTACCATTCGGTGTGTGAACTGAGGGCTGTGAAGGAAAAGGTTCAATGTCCTTTCCCGTGTGGGCATACATGGGTGGTCCCTATCCCAACCCGTCAGTCATGTCTACAGCGAGATACACGGGTGCGTTGAATGATCAGTTACTATATGTCAATCATTCGTCAGAATAGTCCTATCAGACAAGTTTCAACACGTCTACGTCACGTGACCACACCCGCGATATATGAAACAGATTCGGTCGAATAGTGAATCATTTACAACATAGAAGTCTTCAGTACCACGCTGAATGCTTTTCACTTTGCTCAGTGTTATTGCTTACTACCTAGAAGATCACAACACTATCCTAGAGTCATGGCAACGAGCAGTACAAGCCCATCTCAGGAACCCACAAAACAAGCAGTGGGTTCATCAGAAGAACAGAGAGACGATCGAGAGAACATGTTTCATATCGGCAGTAGTCGCTACATCAAGACCACCCGTTGGAGTGGAGACTGGAAAATAGACCTTCGTCAATACGAATGGAGTGCTGAAGGTATACTCTATCCCACCAAAACAGGTATTTGTTTATCTCTCGATCAATGGACGCAGCTGAAGGTTATTGAAAACACTGTCTCAGACTCGTTATCTCAAATCGTAACCAAGGAAGATTGTTCTGTCTGTCTAGCGTTAAGCCGTAACGTTTTCCTCACCATGAATTCACCCAACAAAATCGTGGATATACGGCAGTGGTGGCTACGCGATGGTGAACGAGAATTAAAACCCATGCGTAAAGGCATAGCCCTTAAGCCGGAAGAATGGCGCCAGCTCCTCAAAGTCAGTGCTCTACTTGGATGACTGTATAGTATACAATCCATGAAGTATGTGTAAGTTATAGTGAACTCAAATAAGCTACAGAAAGTTATATTTTAGACATAGACTGTTTATGTTATTGTATCGATTATCCACAATACCACGCTTTGAGACAACAGTGGATTGAACTCGGCAATGTTATAATATAAGCGATGAACCATCAAAGGTCGCTTCATTAGAATGGAGGAGCGCGCAGAGGCACAACCTCTCACTAGGAGTAGCTCTGGAGAGCCTTGGAGACTATTCGGTAGGAAGACAGCCAAGCCAGAAACTGTATTTTTCTCTCAAATTTTCATTATTTATATCGTAGTGATTACCTGCATCGTGAATTTATCTTTAGACAAAGGAAACTCGAATTTATGGACTGCGCTTTTAAGTTGCTCTCTCGGATATCTCCTTCCCAATCCGAGAATTAAGTCTCAACCGTCACGAGTTAGTTGAACAACACCTACAACAGATGTGTGTCGACAACAGATATCGAATAAACATTTAGGTGTACCCTATCCTAGAGCCATGCAAATGAGCAGCAGAAATCCATCTTTTGGATGACTGAAGAGCATTCAATGTGTGAGTATGTTATAGCTGTGCAGCAGATGTTCTAAATATAACAGATATAAAAAGAAGGTACACCGCGCATAGCGAATCATTCAGGGATGAGACTTCCTTACGAGTCGCACCCATCCCTGCATGCTAGCCGAGAAAGAGAACTAGCATCCTATATAGAATGTTGAGTGAAAGAATGACTTTCTTCACCTGGAAGTACGTGCAACGCGAACCCGATCCTATCCACGAAACAGTCGTTAGACAGTCAACTCAATGGTTTCAACATCGGGAACACTGTATACAAGATGCCGAGACGAAAGTCCCCAACGAGGATAAGAAGTTAAAACGAGTCATTACTAAAAAAATGAAGGCTATCATCGTACACGAAGTAGAATCTGTTGAAGTGACTGACTACATGCTGTCGTTACTGGCGCTATGTTATACCTTGGAACTCTGCAAAATTATCAAACGTCTCAGCGTTCAACTGTGTTTTGGATGTATGTTTGAACAAACTGACAGTCAGTACCATACGTGTCAGGACTTGTCCGACCAACACAAAATACACCAATACATGGACACAGCCTTAGACGAAGTGAATGACGATCGTGTGATCGATCAATGGATACGACTCATTCACGAAGATCCGAGCCTAAACAGCGTGACTTCCCATGTCATCTATCAGTATCGGTGTAAAGATTATCTGGACACTCACTTTAAAACAACTGACTGGTTAAAAGACATACAAGACCGTGTATGGAAAATGTTGTATTTAGAAAGAGCATTCCGGCGAACTAACTGTATGTTGCTGTGTATCATTCAAAATTACATGTTGTTATTTCAATACCTGTACAATCATGTTTGTCTTATATGTAATAAAACGATAGTATTGTACATTTCATGTGTCTGTTATCATCGATGTGTATAAAAAAAAGAGAGTAGGTCTACACGAGGTTTACAGTTGAAATTACCTCACGAGATAGAAACATGTCATCGTCTCACCGAAAAGCCTTAGAGGGTTATTACTTTAACCCTAAGTCCCCAGGTGCGTATTACGGTGCCTCCAAATTTCAACAAAGTTTGAAAAGACTACGGAATAAGGTTACTGCATCCAAGGTAAAAACCGAGTTGAGTAAGCACGATGCTTACACGCTTCATAAGCCGGTGAAACACACATTTCAACGCCTCTGAGTACTCGTTAACAGAATAGATCAACAGTGGGATGTCGATCTGATGGACATGAGTCGCTATGCTAAAGCCAACGACGGTATACGTTATGTGTTGATAGCCATTGACATATTGTCACGCTATCTGTGGGTAGCCCCTTTAAGAAACAAGAAGCCCGAGTCCATCGTGCAGGCATTCAAAGACATTCTGTCACACGGTCGCAAGCCGCAAACCATCAGAGTGGATAAAGGTACAGAATTCAAAGGCGTTTTCAAGGATTTTATAGAGCGTCAGTCCATCAAACTGTTCGTCACTCACAACGAAGACATTAAAGCGAATTACGCCGAGAGGGTCATTCGAACGTTGAGGTCGCTCATAGCGAGGTATTTAACACACAAGAACACACAGCGCTATATCGGTGTGCTAGTCGATTTAGTATATAATTACAATCACACCGTACACAGAAGTTTAGGCGAGTGGTCCCCTGCAGAAGTGAACCAACAAAACGAAGTCAAAGTATGGGGACATTTATACATGAATCCATCCACATTCATCGCACACAAGTCCCGTTCATTTAAGTATAAAATAGGGGATATCGTGAGAATCAGTTATTTGAGAAAGCCGTTTGCCAAGGAACACAACTTGCGATGGACGGAAGAATTATTTCAAGTAGCAACGCGTCATCACCGACAAACCATCCCATTATACACACTGAAAGATTTTCACGACGAGCTCTTAAAGGGGTGCTTTTATGAAGAAGAATTACAGCGTGTCGATAAAGATCTAGATGCCGCATGGGATATTGAAAAAGTGTTAAAGAAAAAGAAAGACAAAGGGAAAGTGTACTATTTGGTCAGGTGGGCAGGTTGGCCATCGAGTTTCGATTCCTGGGTAGAAGCAAGCGAAGTGAAGAATAAGTAAAATGGATAAATACATCGTGTTTAACAGTGCAGACTCACAGGAGTATTTGATGGTGGCTCTGTTAGAAATGAAACTAGGCAAACTGGAGTTGAAAGATACCAATAATACCTCCATTGACGTGTTGTGTAATCTATGCGATAGTTCACACGTGGGCGAACATTATCTGCCTTTGTTGAGACGGCTCGATCTGAGAGACGGACCCAACTATTATTTTCATTATCCTTGGTACTTACCCATCATCGTGAGAGACACCTCGGAAATCGAAGTGTATATAAAGTGTGCAGAAGGAACCTCGCATTCATTTCTGAGAGAGACCGTGAACGTATCACTCGTGTTGCGACGGTATCCCTTTCTGAGTTAAGCGCGATGGAACGGAAACTGTACATTCCCGACACCAAGAAGTTTGTGGACTTTTTAGTAGATCGCAGAAGTAAGCACGAGGGAAAACAGCTGATCAAAGGTCGACCTAGGTCGCGTATCATTCCCATCGCACCCCGAGTCAAAGTACCACCTAGTCGCGACTCGAACTTGAACATAACAATGACATCGCCTAATCAGAACATGGTCCAGAGAGCCGAGGCAGCTCAGAAGCGAACCAAGGCTGTAAAACGCAAAGCAGGGGACAAGATTGTCACTTCGAAGAAAGTACGTCATGAAGGTAACAGCTCCAAACGATCCTTCATCGAGTTTAAAGATACTCCCGCTATCGACCCCAGAGACATCTTCAACCAGTAACCATGTCTGTACTGACGGAGAAAGAGTTTACCGAAGCCCTGCCAAATAGCTTAGATTTATTTGAACTGCCTCCCTATCAAACAAGCATCCTGCAACACTATTACGAGAATGTAAGACCCCCTGTCTGTCATCACCGATTCCAGTCCGGTGGAATTTCACATTCCCGAACGGCGGGAAAGACTACATCGACTTGAGCAAGACTCGACTTCACGTCAAACTGAAGGTTACTCATACCGACAAAACACCATTAGCCGATAAAGAAAAAGTAGGGCCCGTCAACCTCACTCTGCAAAGCTTGTGGAGTCAGGTAAGCGTGTTCCTACAGGGTCAACAGGTCAGCTCCAGCAATGGCGGTTACCCTTACAAAGCCCTCATGGAAACCGTTCTCGACTATGGAACAGATGCTCAGACCAGCCAACTGACTACTCAGCTGTATTACAAAGATTCGGGTGTCACCGTAGACGAGTTCAACTCCGGGGACCCCTACGCCGGTGGGAATGACGGGCTCATCAACCGCGGAGGTTTTATCGCCGGAAGCAAGTCGCTCACCCTAACAGGACCTATCATGGAAGACATGTTCGGTTTCCAACGTCAACTGGTGAATGGTGTGGACGTGGGACTCAAACTGTTTCCTTCCAGCACATCCTTTGTCTTGATGTCAGAAGAGACCGATAAGGATTACACCGTCGAACTGCAAGACGTGTACCTGAAAGTATGCAAACTCAGAATCAACGACGCTCTCATCGTGGCCCACAACAAACAGTTCGAGAAAGGTAATGCCATGTACCCCTACGAAAGATCCGTGGTCAAGATGGCCTCGGTCGCCTCGTCCAGTCTGAGTTTTAACTGGGACGCCATGTTTCAAGACGAAGTTCCCAGTCGACTGATTGTCGCCTTGGTGAGGTCCAATGGGGTGAACGGATCGTACACGGCTAATCCCTTCTGTTTCCAAGGAGACATCATTAAAAGCATGGGACTGTACTTGAACGGTACCAGTGTACCAGGACGCCCGTTTGAGTCGGATGACATCGAGGCTTACGCTAGCCTGTACGATTGGAATAACGAATGGCGCAAAGACAAAGGTTTGAACTTGGACCGCACGGAATTTCCCATAGGTCATGCCTTGTACGTGTTCAACCTGCAAGACATCGGAGCCGACAGATCGGAATATCTGAACCTGCTCAAGTCGGGTAATCTGAGACTAGAAGTCCAGTTTGCTCAGGCGCTCGCCCATACCTTCAACGTCATCGCTCTGGCCAAGTTTCCGGCACTTATCGAAATCGACCAAAGCCAGAACGTGTTTCTAAAGTAGTCCATGTACAAACAACAGTTACAGTGTGCCATCCGTAGCGATCCCAGCCTCCGTAGTGTCATGGTGGGTGTGTATACGAGAGATACCATAGCTAGCATCGCTTCACCTACCAGTGGAAGACCGTGGGGATGTGTGGTTAACACGGACCAAGCTCATGGCGAGGGACAACACTGGGTCGCTTTCTACTTTGACGGGAGTGGAGTCGGCGAGTTTTTTGACAGTTACGGACAGAAACCGAGTTACTATCATCGTGAATTTGAATACTTTGTCAAGAGACATTCTCGCAGTTTTCGATATAACGCGACTGTTTTACAACACTCTAATTCGAGTGCTTGTGGATTCTATTGTTTATATTACTCGTTACAGAAATGTAGAAATAGCGCTACTTTACGTGATATCGTACATATGTTTAGTACAAACAAAGCACGCAATGATGCGTATGTCACTCAGTTTATCTGTGACTACTTTAAGTACTGTTTAACATGTTCCATGACATAACACGATCGTTGTTCCTGTAGAGTGGTAGACGAGCAAATAAAAAACAGAGAAAATGTCTATTGTGTTTCAGTTCTTTATGCTATGTATGGATGGGTGAATGATTATTTAAGACTGAAGTATCACGAGTAAGTTTCATTCTCGAGTGTGACATCGTTCGAGACAGTCATGGCGAGATATGTGCTGAGACATTACCCGTTTTACAGACAACTTCTTTCACTGAATGATTACGAAGAAACTTTGCGTGATATTCGTGCCATGAATAACGAACAAATCAAGGGTACTAAAGCCATTGTAAAGCGACTGCTCAATGCTCGCATACCAATCACGCGTGGAGAGCAACGCCGTTTCTTGCAGCCTAATCCCCACAACAATTATTTGAGGATGTTGCGACGTATCGCTCGAGCGGAGACAACGGGTAGAAGCATTAAGCGAACCCTGTTAAACCATACTCCCTTGATTCGGTTTATATTCAAGTATGAACATGTCAGACAGGTCAGAGACGAAGCCCAAAGAGCTCTCCAAAGGTTGGCTAGGCGTCGTCAGCAACAACAGCCACTCATACCGAGAGCTGCATAAATAACCCACACCAGTGATAGAATGTATCAGTTTAGACAGGCACTCCGTGAGCTAACACTATGTCCGAGAAATGTTTGCTCCCTATCGTCACACCTACCACTTTGTCCGTGATTGGGGGCACGTGTAGCGGGAAAACCTATTGGACGAAACGGTTGTTACAGAATACCAGTACAGTGTTTGATAAGCCACCCAACCTAATTGTATACTGTTACGGGGTGTGGCAGGATCTGTACGCCGACATGCAGCAATCTATTGATAACATTCAGTTTCACGAATCTTTGCCTAACGAAAACGATTTACGTTTGTGGTCCGATCAGTCTCACAAAAACATGATTCTCGTGTTAGACGATCTCATGATGGATATATGTACCAGTAAACTCATGTTAAACGTGTACACCACCTTGTCGCATCATCTGGGCATTACCGTAATCAATCTGCTACAGTCCGTCTACCCTAAAGGTCCCTGTTCACGGACTGTCAGTGTGAATACGCATATGTTCGTCTTGATGAGCAATCCCCGTTCCGCGCACGAATACAAGATTTTAGCCTCGCAAATATTTCCAGGTCAAAGCAAGTATTTTTCGGAATCCTATAAGGATGCCGTGGAAGGGAGGAAATACGGTTACTTAGTCGTTGACGCTTCACCGTACAATGACCCGGAATACGGACGCTTACGCACCGGTATCTTACCCAATGAACTTTGCACCGTCTATTTTCCTAAATAAAAAGCGATCCGCATGGGATAGCTCGGTCAGTGTTACAGCAACCGTGCTATGAGCAAGGTCTACTTTTGGGAGATCGTGTGTAACCCACCACCCTCTATCTTATCGATAAGAGCTACTCGGACTGAAGAGATCGTTTTAAAAAAGAGCTCTACGTGGTTTTCATCGAAAGAATCGTGCGTAAACTCACTTCGACAAGCTTGGCGAACGGGGTTGGATCTACCTAATTTATACGGTGGACCTACGTGCTACGTTTACAAAAAAGGTTCGCTACACACCATGAGTCGGTGTATTGAAGACAATGTGGATTTTCTCCACGTTCTGAGACAATCTAAGCCTGTACAGCGTAAAACGTTACTGTCTCATCTGACCAAACCCCAGTTTAAGGTGATCATCACGTTGTTACATAACATCATCATCGGTTACATTCCCGTGACGGATCATGAGAAAAAGACCTTGTATCGGTACAGGAAGATTATTCGGCTACTGAACAGCAAACAAGGAGGATATCGAGCTAAAAGGGAGTTGTTGGTTTCTTTTCACTTTATATTACCACCTTGTGTACGAGCATTGGATCGATATTTTTATCAGTCGGACCATGACGAAACCCATGATTCTGTTATCTCGCGAGACCTACCAACGTCTGATTCAAGCTGCTCCGAAGATGGAAAGCGGCTCCCATCCGATCCTGAAACCCCCACCAGCCCCTATCCCCCCAGCAGGAGCAGACTCCAGTAGTCAACACTACAGCTGAGGAACCAGACGTGAAGCGTGACGCGTCCATACACAATATCATAGCCTCAGCACACGACCAGCTAACAGGAGGAGGAAATGCAACAGCAAGCCACGATGTCCTAACACCACTGTTACAACACGTCAAGTCGGACGAGCAAAAGGGAAAATTAGTGTCCCTATGGCAGTATCTCAACCAGCAGAAAGAACTCGGTCGCATTAACTGGAATGCTAAACTCGAATGGTTGGATGAACATGGAGACCCTATAAAACATTCTAATGTGATTGACTGCATTCGACAGTTTGTGCTAAAGAGTGGCGATAGAAAAGATGTTGGATATCAAGCCTTTACCCGTCAACTAACACAACTACCCAACTCGCAAGCGTTTTACTCTCAGGTGGGAAAAGGCAAGAGAAAACGAACCCAGCCCATGTACGTGCGTGGCAAAGTGAAGCACGGTGTTCCCGGTGCGAAGAAGTTCAAACCATTGGAAACTGCTTATTAAAATAGTATTGAATCTCTCATGTGATTATACAAGTTGTTAGTTTCAAACGTGAATGGATATAAAGTTTGTCTCATGTTGCCACTGGAATGTATTATAATGCCTATATTGTCTGAATATGTATCATCATGACAAGCTGTTAAAGTAATAAACACTGAATAGATAGCATGGTAGTCTCATGTTGTTTGTGCGAATGCTCTGCTGTATGCAGAGACGCAGTACGCTGAGATCGCTCTTAAAGGGTCTGTCCCCATGGCGCCTACAATAAGCATCCTGCGTACACCCCAATTCACTAACAATAAACATAATAGCACAAAGCATCGCTCTCGGTACAGAAGGTGTCCTCCCATTTGTGAGAACTCCCAGTTGTGAGACACATTAATTAATGGTTCAGTGCACACAGGTGGTGCTTCCCCATCCCTACGATGAAAATGGGAACATCCCTGTTGCTGAAGAGTACCCGCAGGAGGCATAGTTTATCGTGAACTGGCGATATATTCTACTTGTTGAAGGCCTGCCATAATGGTGATCCGAAAGAGCAGTCATTTTTTAAAGCCATTTATCTGAGTAGGTTAATTACTTTATCTTTTAGAGTTTTATTAAGTTACCTCCACAAGATTCAGTTAATAGCTAATCCATAATTAGCTGGGGTTAATCCATTCTATCAGATAGGGGAGTAAGGTGTGTTTTCTTTGCTAATTACCTAGTCCACTGTCTCACAACTGGGAGTCTCACAACTGGGAGTAGACTGTACAGAATGGTTCCCATGAAACTTAGTCATAGCCTCGTTTCACCTACACCAAAGGGAACTAGTCTTATTTTCTCACAGTGTATTCTTTACCGGAATCATAGACGGTACATTCCGTTCCAGTGGATATGGCTTGAATGTAAATTGCTGTATTATTATTTTTCATACACGACTTCTAGAAAGTAGACATACATATCATAAGACAAGACAACGAACACTTTCCAGAATAACATAGATTTATTCACGTATATACATTTGACAAACATTAATTTAATTTATAATAATATTATAGGAAAATGGTTTGAGAAACCAAAATATCACAGCTGGTAAAGAGAATACTTTTGATAGAAATACTTGATATGTTTAACACAATATGCTTCTAATAATAAATAAATATATATAAATAACTACAATATGTACACTACTGGAGTTGAGGGAACGCAAGAGGGATGACCTTTTCTTAATTTTCAGCTAAATTTTCTAAAAGTTGGGCTAAAAAGGTGTCGGTGTCATCCAACCTACCATCGCGGGCAGACCAGGGACAAAGCTCGAGGTCGAGAGGTGCCGTGTGAATGCCGTCGTTCAACACTCGACGTTTACAGTAGAGATAACTCAACCCCTGACGTTTCTGTTGATAGGAACACATGATATTCCCCTTGAGTCGGAAACCTCTGTTCAACCCCTCGCCGGGTACTCGCGTACGTAAAACATCTCTAAACGCTCTTAGTGGTGTTTTCAATGTGCGTTTTGAGATGCCTTTACAGGAGAATTTTACCCGGCGTTCGAAATGACCGACGATAGGGGTGGTTGAACGGAGGCGTCGGGCCTTGTTATTGACGGGCTTGATGCGACCGAGCCGTTGGCGAGCTCGGCGTAGTAAACGTTGTGCCGTTCGTACGCTCGAGCTCGGCGCTGGCTTTGGAGTTTGCTGAAGACTGGACTGTGACACCAAGTACGTTTTACTACACAGTCCGATCATCTCGTCTCCTTCGTACTCGAGTTTGAATAAACCCGAGTACGTTTGTCGTGAAGGGCGTGGACAGAACAGCAACTGCGTTGAAACCAACGCGTGAGGTAGCTATCGTGCGGGTTATTATCACCACAGAGCCCCTTTAACTGGTGCTGGTACGCCAACTGTTTGCCGGGTTTAATGACATCGGACAGACATTTCGCGCTCAAAGCGATGTAAGCGCTGTCCGTGTCCATCTCCATGTATTCAAAATCGCTACGATCCACGTACACGTCCATGAAATAGTAGTAAAATTGAAGCATGCGCAGTTTGGCGTACTGCAGGATAAAATACCCTAGCTGCACGTGCGTATCGAGGTGTAAGACTTTCTTGGCTTTCTCCACCTCGAAATAACCCCCACCTAGTTCCGTCAATTCCCTGAATTGAGGTAAATTGACTTGAGTGCTGGCCTTCGTTTGACCACACACGTACGAGACGGTGTGATGTTTTTCTTTATTGATCAATACCGAACCGTACGCGGAGTTGCCCGTAAGTTTAGCCGTATCCCCGCGAATGGCTGCTGAGGGATCTTGGTCTGCTTCTCGTCTGGCTCAGCACACGTCCCGAACAAACTGCTGAAAACACTCGTTTGGGGTGTACTCGACGACTTGGTACATGCGATCGACCACCATGCCGTGCTGCAAATACCATTGCAACAGAGGGGTGGCGATCAGGATTTTCCGCGCCTTTAACCCGCCAACGAGCATACGGCGCGGTTTTGTAGTCAAGTCGTTCTCCTTGATGTACTCCTGCATGTGTTCCCCGAGGACCTCGAAAGGAACTTCTGCATTGCAGAACAGGGGAGTCATCTCTTGAAAGTACTCCCCCGGGGAGAGACGAGTGCCGTGAGGGTTCTGTCCGGGCATCCAGTGATCGGGGACGCGAATGTCCACTTCCACCATACCGAACAGTTCCCCCTTTTCCACAGCGTTCAACATGTCCCGTTCCGAGACCTGCTTCCACCCTTTCTTTTGAGAAAAAGGTGGTTGTCGACCTCGGATAAAGGACGAGAGCTGGGAATTAGTTTTACATTCGGCGCGAAAGTTACATTCCCACATTTCCACGACCGTGTAACCCAGATCACGGATATAAGCAACACGCGCTCTGGTTGCCTTTAATTTTTGTTCCAATCGTTCTCGTAATTTTTCCTGAGCGCGCGCTTTTGCCGTGAGGTGACAATGGTGGCCATGGAAATAGCATCCATGAAACTCGTATACGGTCATGGAGCCGGGAATGAACCCATCCACCAAGTATGGCCCGACTCGTTTTTCCCGCCCCCAGTTTAACTTGTGTCGAATGTCCCGCCCTTCCTGCTCCCTCAACCAATCCATCCAGTCGTACATGCACGCGTACCTGTCCCTGCGTTCTGGCTTGAATCGATTCTCGGCTCTCCTACGAACGAAGGGACCGGTGGGCAGGGGCTGATCTATAGCCCACAAGTATAAAGCGTTTGCGTCATACCCAACCACCCTTTTACACCGTTTGTCGGGATGGTCTCTAATCAACGTTTGATTGGCTTTGTGGTACCTCGTGAATATAATAGAAGGACCACCGACCACGTTAGCCTTTACGGTGTGATAGAGGTCTTCGTTGCGTTTATCGAACAGAGCAAAGGAGACCCCTTTCTTTTTTGACTCTCTCGGAACAATTTCTGTCGGGCCACACCGGGTACCGACATAGTGGTTTTAAAGAGGTCGATACCGTCCTCGAAATAAAACCGCTGCATGGCTTGTACGGCTTCCACAAAGGGACCCACGTCCAGATTGTTATACCACTCGAGGAAATCTCGAAACGTGGACATGCCTTCCAGTCTCCAAACTTCCTCGAGGTCGGCATAATTCTCCTCGATCGATTTCACACCATTGTCAAGGACGGACTTCTGTTTGAGACTGGAATACCATGCCTTGCCCAGAGGGGGAAGCCGAGTCTCGTTTAGCTTTTCCGGAGTGTCGAGATGCTCATACGGGAAAAATCCCTTTTTCTCTTGCATGCCGAATGCTTTCAGAAACTGAGCATAACTCGTTCCGGGAGAGAGATATTGCGTGACGTCAAGAAATTTGAAACTTTGATTACTTTGACACAAGTAAGCATTGTTTTTCTTCACGGTGAAAGCCTGAGATTCCTTGTCGTCGAGAGAGAGATGTTTGGGTAGTTTCTCCTTAATGGTATTCAGGTCGTAACGAGCTGAATTAAATCCGAGGACGGGGACTTGAGAACAGTACCCCAGAAGCTTCCCGCAGAGATCGCTCACATGCTTTCCCCACTTAGCCTCGGGTGTAGAGTGTGTGCGAGTAGGTTTGCCATGGGCGGGGTGGTTGTCACCCTCCCTGACGTTGACATCATCATCATCATAATCGTCAACAGTCGTTTGGTCCTCCACAGGCAACGACTTTATGCACTCGCGCAAGCTTTCTAACACCTCTTTATATTTTTCTTTGGCTAGCTTGTTAACGGCTTTGCCTATTTCCGTCATGTATGCCAACATGGCAGCAATCAATCGATCCGGATCGGAATCGATGATGCAGTGTGGTGAAGTAAACCCTTCCACATTGGAACACACGCTGACTGAGATGGGGTGGTGTTGTTGTGCCCATCTCAGTTTTTGGGTTCCGGTATTCATGGGTTTATAAAAACACTCAAAATCGAATACCACGAACCACGGAAAATATCTGTCTCTAGCCTCGACGACGAAGTCGAACTCTTCCAGCTCGTCAAACACGGTCTTTGGGGTGTGGTGGAAACCACCCGGGAACCGCAAAGTCGTTTGACCTGTGCAACGACGTTGGTGTTTCTGCATCAGATCAATGCGCCGGAAGAGACGTTCGCACGTGGGACACTGGTAGCGTTTACAATAGATGTTCATACTGGTAATGAGGGAGAGGTGATTTTCAAATCGATTTAAGTACATGTGGTCCTGATACACCCCTCTAGATTTATACACGGGTTGAGCTATCCCTGTTACGTCAAGAGTGAACACGCTCACATTCACACGGAAACAGGCTTCAAAGTGAGGTAAGAGAGCTGGGTCGATACCTTTATACTCTTTGGGACCAATCTTATAGAAAGACTGGAGATGATGGTCCCGACAGTACACGACCCACTGATAGTAAAGAGCTTTGGTAGGCTTTTCGACTTGTAGGATCTCGATGCAATGCCAAACACCGGAAAGCACATAAGTGATCCTTATAAAGTTGTTTAGTCTTCTTGTTATAATCTAAAGAAAGGATAGCTTTATGATTTTTAATATATTCGGGGAGAGGGACTGGAGGGTGGCCGAGCGGAAAATTTGTTCTGTAAATAAAGAAATTCACATTGGTAATCAAAACAGGTTTCCATTTGGTATCGGGGCGTTGTTTCATGAGAAAGGACATGACATCTAAGCTTTCCAGTCTCTGGCGTAACCGTTCGAGATCCTCCAACTCGGTGATATAGAGAGGACTAGTAAAGAGCGGATCGACAGCGTAAGGATGGAAATAGCGATAGCGTCCCGTCTCCACGTGACGTAGGATGACACCGAACGCTAAATTCAATCTAAAACTATGATTTAACGATTGATAGATATCCCTAGCACGTTCCATCAACTCACCTATCAAAAAGTTGTTGTTAAGGGGGAGGTTGTAGATAGAAAACACCTCCCCGGGTTGGTCCCGTGCGAGGATGTACGGAGCGTCCAGGTCATAGGCTTCCTAGAGTCCGGGCTCTGCCACCCCGCCAGTGCTCTCGTCTACCCATGGAGCGGGACCTTCTCCCCATGGGCGTGGTTGGAGCTCACTGCCAGCAGCAGCATCGGTATCCCTACTCCCGCCGGACTGTGATGGTAGGACGCGGTGTCCCTCTATCATCTGATGACGGTAGAGAGACAACCGATCCTCGAAACGCCTATGACATGCCCGGCAGGTACAACCATCCGATGCTGCAACACGGGAAGACGAGGGAGCTGGTGATAGAGAACAAATTCAATGTATGAATACTAGGATCGCATTATTCACTCACTCACTCACTCACTACCAGGTCTTATGCTTCAAGTATAACTCACGATTATCACATTATATCTTCTTACTACCATGTAATTAAAATGTGATTTCCTCATATACAAATATGTTTGGACATAGTTTACACATGTCTGCTGCATTGATACAATACCATACATCGAGTATTCGATGTGTTTTTTTCTAAAATAAATGATAAACAAATGAAAAATAAACAACTGCATTTCAGTTATGATTCACATATAATCATGACTGTAACAAAACATTCTCATACATGTCGATGGAAAAACAATCATCACTGAAAGTTATGATATGAAGAATAACCTGTTTACTGTACATGGTAATGCTTTAGTCAAAGAATACTGTAGTCAATATGATTCATAGAGGGATTTCCACTTTATAAATGGAACGTGTCTCTAGGTATTTTGGGCAAGAATTAGAAGAAAAATTATTGTTTTAGCAAAGATCACGTGTAAGCTCGAGCTGTTTTTTATAATGGTAGCTATGCCCCTGACGCGGCATGGACGCCTTGTAACATCACTATTTGATTATGATTCACAAACACATGCCCATGATATGGTCGGAATCGTGCCAAGGATTAGCAGATATTTATCATGAAAACAGGTTTTTATGTCGGTGGCTTGAAACTCGCTTTTACAAAGGCCTATAGGTTCGATCACAATACATTTCGTTTTACAGCTTCTCTTTTCTTAACATGCTCACGTAAAACTGATTTAAATTCTAAGATTTAAGAATAACACAATAAATAGTATGCCAAATTATCGTTACCATGACAACCCTGTGAGAGTAATGCAGATGATACTGTCGGCCGTAAATTTTGATAAATTGCTTCATCGCTATCAATAAACACTCGGTATCTATACAATTATATGTGTGATCAAAGGCCATATGATAGATTATATGGTCTCTGGTGTGATGGAGGAGAACTTGCGTCGCTAGTTTTCTCGATAATCTGAACACATGTATGTAGCGTGAAACCGGCAGATACCTTTAGAAAAAAGTGTTTGCCCTACCTGTAACAACGATGTCCCGTGTCTATAAAAGGGATATAATGTGGGGATGAATGACATGTACTTCTATCTTGGCCCGTTTATGATGATACATACTGCGATCTTTTACGATAATCCCTCTGGCTATCAGATTGAGGGTACGTTTTAAGCATAACCGGTATTTCTATAATTGTATTTATAAAGTTCTTCGAACGTTCTCCATATACGTCCCGCACTACCCTTTTCTCTTTTGATCTTCTCCACAGACTGTTACAAGTTCGAACAATCCTGGTCAAAGTAGAAAAGTCTTAAGACTATTCCCTACATTTCTGTAACTTACACATTGTACCCTAAATGGGTAGAGCTTCCGTTCGGGGGAATATCAGTGAGTGAATGAGTGAGTCTGGTTTTCCACCGCTTTTAGCAATATTCCAGCAATAGCACGGCGGGGGACACCAGAAATGAGCTTCACACAATGTACCCATGTTGGGATTCGAACCCGGGTCTTCGGCGTGACGAGCGAACGCTTTAACCACTAGGCTACCCCACCGCCCCGGGAATATCAGAAGGACAACGATACAGTTTTTTGTTGTAGAAAGCGCCCCACTTACTTAGGAAAACACTGAGATATTGTGTTCATGTCGGAATGATATTTTTAGCCCCTGTCAGATCTAAACTTGAACATGCGAGGTCTGCGTCTGTGTCAGACTAAAGGCCCACAAGATGTTTAGCAACACTGGGGCGTAATAGCCATAGATATTCTCTAAACAAGGGAATATGTATCTTGTGAGAATGACTTCTCAGACAGGGAACTTTACAGCAATGCGACATCACAATTACTTACGTGATATTTACTCGCAATCTGAGTTATGGATCGTCAATTTAAACAGGACAATATAAACGAATTTCACAAAAGGCACGGAGATCCAACATGCCTAGAACGCACCCGCCTGAGCTATCCGGTCATAATCGCTACACGATAAAAACAATTTTTCATTTCATGTCTCACAGAATATATAATTTGATATGGCATTGTTTGTTATCGTATACTTTTGCGTTAGTGAAACAAATGTGGACAACTTTAAGTTTATGTATGGCGTTATTTCAGCAAAGGCTGAGCGAATGGAGAAATAACATTGTTCAGGCACTGAGAGACTATTAAGGAAGGTCACATGCAGTGCAATAATATTCCAATTATGTACTGCCACAAAATATTTTACAGTAGTGATGCGCGAGCTGAACAGACTTAAGAAATTACGAGTTGGTTCCTGTAGCATATTTGGCTGCTATTCTGTTGGGACAGCTAGGGACAACTGCAAGGACAAAGGGGCAACGCATCGCCCTGTGTTCACCACTGAACTTTTTAATCCCTCGAAACATGCACCTCACAAGATTTGCCAACACCACAGACAAGGCGTAACTGATACTGGTAGCAAGAACGAGTGCAGCTTGATAAGGCGTGTGAGCTTGCGTAATACTGCTTTCTTTGTCAGGCTCTTTTGGTGATAAGAATTTTGAGGTCATGTGAACGTTGATTTCAAACGTACGAAAATGTGTGATAATGAAATTACACGAACCAAGTAATTCACATCATGGAAACATATGATCATCTTGCTTGTGTACAGGTAATATGAAGGTGTATAAACCGTTTATATACATACCCATGAAATCCGGTATGATACATAAATATCTAAGGTGTGAAAATATTTGCAAATTTAAAACTTTACATATGTTTCCCCACCTAAGTAAATTCACATGTTTCCAACCCGAGGAAACGAAATCGGAAATTTCAGCACCCATTGAAATTCAAAGGAATGCATTGGAAATACTGTATGTTCATGTATTTACCGGGGTATCTGTTTTGCAATTCATGTTTGGAAATCCCAGGCAATCCGGTCAGGGCATACATGAACGAGGTGCTTGTTCATACGAAAATGTACGATAAGCATATGTTTCAAAGGTATAGATTCACATGAAATATATGCCCGAAGTTAGGAAATATCTGAAAATATACGTAAATCCGGTCATGGCATGTATTTCCTACTGTATTTACGTTTATTTTAATGGTTTACTATCCGGCTTTTGGTCCTGTGTCGACGTGAAGGCTGTCAACAGAAGTTCTAGAAGATCCAAGACAAAGTCTTAGACCTTGGTGGTGTACTGAATCTAATAGTTTTAGGTTGCTTTTGCACTCTCCACCATACACGATGGAGCCATAATCAAGTTTGGAGCGGACCAATGATCTATATAGGTGAAGGAGGGTAGTTTGATCCCCTTCCCACTTTGAATTAGAAACTACTTTCCATAAATCGATTGCCTTCAGACATTTACTTTTAAGGTATTTGATATGCGGAAGAAAAGTTAAATGGGAGTCGAAATTAGGCCTAAGAACTTGGCCTCTTTGACAACTTTGATGGGAGGGCCATTTAAAGATAGTTCTGGGTCCTTATGCGGCTTATATTTTCTACAAAAGTGTAGACAATTAGTTTTTGATTTAGAAAATTAAAGCTGTTTTCAAGACACTATTTGTCTATTGTTTTTAAACACAACTGCAGTTGCCGTTCAATAGTATGCATATTTTTACCATGACAAGAAATATTACAATCATCCACAAAAAGTGATCCATCGATTGAATCATTTAAAACCTCGGATAAACTGTTGATCTTGATCAAAATAGCGTGACTGACAAAATACTGCCTTGTGGGACATCCCAAAATCGTGTAAATGATAATGATTAGCAATTGCTATCAAAACAATTTAAATACTTCTTCTGATTGACACTAAAGGTAGCATCTCTCGTAAGGAAAGCTAATAATTGCTCAGTAGTACTAAATTGGTTGAAATAATAGGTACAGTGCGATTTTTAAAAGTACAACACACATGTGCGTCTCTCGCTGAATAAGAGGTGCTTTCTGTTGACGGATATATGTGGCTCTGGATGTGAGAAACTGCCAATTACCTGCCCCATAAACACGTCACTCGCTGGGAGGAGCTGAATAATTTGCCCCATATACGCGGCCTATCGGCCTAAATGAGTTAAAATACCATGTTTCCATGTAGTGTCATATGCTTTTTCTAAATCGAAAAAGATCGACACTGCATGTTGTTTTTGAATAATGGAATTTTTAATAAAGGATTCTGAACGCACTAAATGATCGATGGTACTTCTGCTTTAACGGAAACCACATTGAATATCTGTTATAAGGTTATTGGTTTCCAAGTACCAAACAAATCGATTACTTATCATGCGATCCATGGTCTTGCAAACACAGCTAGTAAGTGAGATCGGTTGATAATGCGAAGGATCAGTGTGGTCACGTCCAGGTTTAGGGATAGGAACAATAATAGCATCGTGCCATGTTGAAGGAAATTTTCCTGATGTCCAAATATCATAAAAAAAAAATTAAGAGGGTCTCTAAACATGATTCCGGTAAGTGCCTTAGTAGCTGATAATGTATGTTATCAGCCCCTGTAGCAGTATCGTGAGCTTGTTCAACAGCAGCATGAAGCTCATGAATAGAAAATATTTGATTGTAATCTTCCCCATTATCTGAATTGAGATTAATAGCTTTCTTTTCCTGTTGTTGTTTAAATTTTTGGAACTGAGGTACATAATTCGATGAGGAACAGTGTTTGGCCAAAGTTTCTCCAAGTATATTTGCAATATCAGATTTATTAGTAAATAATTCGTCTATGGCTTTGAGATGCTTAATGCTCGATTGAGGAGAACCCTTACCTTTTATTTTCTGGATCATATTTTTGGCATCAGGAACTTCTACAAAAAGTTCAGGTTTAAGTCTGTTGCAACACAGAGTTTGATATAAATGCCAGTTAGCTTTTTTAAAGTTCCATCTTGAGGACGGGGTAATGTCAGATGGGTTCACAGATTTTAATATATTTGGAAAATGGTCACTTCCACAGAAGTCATTGTGGACCGACCATTCAAACTCATTGAATAGGTTTGAATCTGTAATTGATAAATAAAGTGCTGAATAAGTTCCTGTGCCTGGATGTAAATTTGTGTTAGAACCGTCATTATATATGCAGAGGTCTTTATCTGGACAGAACTCTTCCAATAGTTTACCTTTAGCATCAGTAGCTGTACCACCCCAGAGTGGGTTGTAGCCATTTAAATCCCCCATAATAATACAGAGTTTTGGTAGTTGGTCATATATCAGACTTCTGAAAGGCTGAAGATGGTGAGGTATACATAGAACATAATGTAAATGCAACATGTAATGTAAGTCGCACAGCAACTGCTTGTAGATTAGTAGTAAGTGTAATAGGGCTAAGGATAACATTATGTTTCACTAGGATGGAAGATCCTCCACTGGCTCTATCACCCGCAGGTGAAAGACTATGATATGACTTGAAATGACGAAGGTCAAAAGTATCTGTCTGTTTTAAATATGTCTCCTGCAGACAGAATGCTGATGGTGTTAAGTCCTGGACTAAAAGCTGCAATTCATTGAAATTGGTCCTTAGTCATCTGCAATTCCACTGTATGATTTAGATGGGGATCTACCCCTCACTTTTTTGGTGGACGACAAGCTGTGTGCCCTAGAAGGGACGTTATCTCACACGTCCATATCCTCAAGAGATCCATATTTGTTGAACAATTGAATTTTATTTTCTGATCCTTTTGGGACTCTGCCACTTAGCTTTTTCAAGGAATCGGGCCTTTTACTTTTTGTTTTAACGATTTGTTGAGACCTTATTGTCAACTGAGAAGATGGTTCAGGAGATGCTTCCGATTAGATTCGGTAAGTACTTGGAAGTGGTTCTGCTGTTTGAGTAGATATGGCAGGTGAGACAATTTGAGGAGAATCTGTTTTCACCCATTTGTAGTTGGTCTGACGGACAATTTGGTGACTGTAGAGATTGCTTTTGACGTTCTCGCAATGGAAGCATAGCTTTCTGTTTGTTCTGAGCTTTGGACAAGTTTCTTTGCGCCTGTCAAACTAATGTTTTGGGTGAATTTTATTGTGTTGATAACTTTTTCCGAACAGGACGGTCTTTAGAGTATGATGGATGGTCCCCTGTGCAGTTTGTGCATTTTTCTGTTGTCACAATCTTCTGTTGTGTGTGTCTTTTCACCATCTTTTCTTATGGTATGAAGAAGGAGAAACAGCAACAAAATACTTCTGCCATTTAAAAAATAGAAATTATGTCAGCAAAGCAATAAATAGAGTTATTACAGATAAGAATGAGGAAATTACTGACAGTAAATCAATATTAAATGAACTGAAAGAATTTTATAAAAAAATTATTCTTCAGACAAGAATTATAAAAATGATGACCACTTAGACAATGTAATAATTCCGATCTTGAGTGACCAATTTAGAGACAATTTTGAAAAAGAAATAGATATGAATGAAATATCATTTGCAGTAAAAAGTATGAAGAATAACAAAAGCCCTGGAATTGATGGATTTCCTATAGATTTCTTCAAGCACTTCTGGAAAGAACTCAAAATTTGGATTTTAAGATTTATCAATCATGTTTCAAGAAGAAATAAGATTTCTCTTACCATGAAGAGAGGAGTTATCACTTGTATACCTAAAGCTAATAAAGATAGGGCCTTATTAAAGAACTGGAGACCAATTCCTTTATTAAATGCTTTGTATAAAATAATTAGTGCATGTATCTCTAACCGGGTAAATATCACCTTAGACTCTTTGAAACATAATAACCAGACTGGATTCATACCGGGTAGAACTCTTAGTGAAAATACAAGGTTATTATAGGATCTTATATTTGACACAGGGGCGTGTCACGCTTAGAAACAGCGTTAGAAAGACATATAGGTACATAGACCCTACCCTAGTACTATATTAGTATATAAAAGGAAAGGGATGTAACGACGGAACCACCCCCTCCTCAATCAAAGTTAGATTTCACCACGTAAACTATTTTTAAGGCCCCATCGAGGCCTACAGATCAAAAGCGAGATGATTTCCCTACAAAATGAGCTAAAAATGGTCACAATCGGATCATTATTTCAAAAGTTATACGCCACGACTCACCGAAAACAGCTACCTCCGCAATTCCAAGCAAAAATCATGGATCACCCAAGACAGCGAAAACTCACCTTTTAAATTCGTTTATTAATTCCAGCCACGTTGACAGCACCTATGTAGGGCTAGATTTGACCGGCAGCCGTAGTCCACGGGTCTAAAAACTTATTTCAACATCTACAAATCATTTCCTCGACAGTAAGCAGGCACTTTCTCCAAAACCATCGGCAATTATACTCACTTGTCGGCCATAGATGGCCTTGACATTTAAGCGACCTGAGCAGTAAATTGGTAAAAATAATTTTAGAGGTTAAATATTTATAAATAGAATTTCCTAAAAATGAATCAGTATCGAATACATTTTTACAACCTCTAAAATTATTCTTAACAATTTACTGTTCCGTACATGATCTAAAATAGAAGGAATATTGCAAAGTTCATATTTCGCTCCCATTAGCAAACAGTCAAATCTTACAGTATATTACATTTTCCACCAATCGGATGGCCTAATTCAGTTTCTGCGGATCTGCTCAGATCACTTGAATGTCAAGGCCGTCTATGGCCGACAAGTGAGTATGATTGCCGATGGTTTTGGAGAAAGTGCCTGCTTACTGTCGAGGAAATGATTTGTAGATGTTGAAATAAGTTTTTTAGACCCGTGGAATGCCGCTGCCGGTCAAATCTAGCCCTACATAGGTGCTGTCAACGTGGCTGGAATTAATAAACGAATTTAAAAGGTGAGTTTTCGCTGTCTTGGGTGATCCATGATTTTGGCTTGGAATTGCGGAGGTAGCTGTTTCCGATTGTGACCATTTTTAGCTCATTTTGTAGGGAAATCATCTCGCTTTTGATCTGTAGGCCTCGATGGGGCCTTAAAAATAGTTTACGTGGTGAAATCTAACTTTGATTGAGGAGGGGGTGGTTCCGTCGTTACATCCCTTTCCTTTTATATAGTACTAGGGTAGGGTCTATGTACCTATATGTCTTTCTAACGCTGTTTCTAAGCGTGACACGCCCTTGTGATATTTGAAACAAAGAAAAGATATATTCCTGGTCTGCTGATTTTAATTGACTTCGAAAAAAGCTTTTGACACAGTTTCTAAAGATTTTATCAACTTTATTTTACTTAAATTTGGTTTTGGGCCACAGATTATACGCTGGATTACTTTATTAACTTATGATACAACATCATGTGTTATTCAGAATGGACATCTCTCTGATTTCTTCCCTAATGAGCGGGGTTGCAGGCAAGGTGACCCAATATCGCCATATTTGTTTCTTTTTGTAGCTGAAATCCTTGGATGTATGATAAGACAAAATGATGATATAAAGGGTATTGTAATTGATGTTCAGGAATATAAATTAGGACAATATGCTGATGATTCTAAATTATTTTGGATGGTTCAGATGAAAGTTTGTATGCTGCTATTGATACCATTAATACTTTTTACAATATGTCAGGGTTAAGGATAAATATCGATAAGACTAAAGCAATCTGGATAGGCTCAAATGCAGGTAGCAGAAATATGATTTGTGAAGATTTGAATATAGAATGGCAAAGAAAGGAATTTGAAGTTTTGGGTATTATATTCACACCTGATTTGAATGACTTATGGGTAATCAACACAAGAAAAAGACTTGAAGAAATTAATAGATTATTGGCAACATGGAGAAAAAGACATCTCACACTGATTGGCAAAATCACTGTAATTAAAACATTGGCTCTTTCAAAACTGGTTCACATTTTCAATTCTTTACCAAATCCACCTGATGAATTTATTACTTCCCTTGAGAGACTATTTTTCAGATTCATTTGGAACGACAAAATTGATTAAACGGAGCACTTTGAAAAAGGATTATACAGATGGGGGTTTACGCATGATAGATATTAAAACCTTTGTTAATGCCATGAAATTATCCACACTCAGACTCTATTTGAGAAAAACAAATATGAGTAATCCATGCAATTTCCCATTAAATGATATACTAAAATATGGAGCAAATTTTCAGAATATTGTTGAAATTGATAATCCTTTTTGGAAAGATGTTTTATTGGCATGGAAATTATACTGTAATAAGAATACCATAGAAGCAGACAACATTAAAGGAATTTTAGCACAACCTTTATGGCTGAATAATAATTTCAAAAACCCAAATCACTTTATCAGGCATTGGGCTAAAAATGGAATTTTAACAATTAATGAAGATGGTTTTATGTCTCTTGAAGATCTGAAGCTCAAATTTGATATTAGAGGTACATATATGGATCTTCGATATGTTTTCTATATCATACCTGAATCATGGAAATTGACCATAAAACAATACAGAAGTATACATAACAATGATCTGGATGATAACTTTCTTCATAAAGATTTTATGGATTTGAAAAAAGGTTCAAGATTATTTTATGATAAACTCTTATCTGACAATATTAAACCTCATATTTGCCTAAAATGGGAAAACTTATTTTACGATATTGATTTTGATTGGCGCATGATTTTTAATACTTGCAGAAGGAATGTGAAAGATATAAAACTTTTAGACTTTCAATTTAAATTTTTGCACAGAATTATTTATACAAAAAAAGAACTTATGAAAATGAAACTGGTTGACAATGCAGTATGTAGCCTTTGTAATGTTGATAGTGAAACTTCATGTCATGTATATTGGGAATGTGTTGTAACCCAAACCTTCTGGAAGGAACTTGAAAACTGGATAATCCAAAATATACAGAAATTTGAAATAACAAAGACCTTGGTTTTGTTTGGAATTTTGGGTAATAAGCCATTACTAAATCATATAATCTTATCTGCTAAAATATATATATATATATACTTGCATTTTGAAGAAAATAATTCCAAAAGTTAAGAATTTAAAAAAAAAAATTGAAAGACATTTAAATACGGTTGAAAATTTCATATCCAGAAGGAACAATAAATCTGATCTGACAAATGGTTTCCTTTATTCTCAATATTTAATTTCTGACGTAATCTTTAATCAAAGGGGAATAATTTTACTGGAGTATATTCTCTCTATGCTATCAGTTGACCTAACATTTTTGTTGAACCCAATGAACTTTGATCATGTATTTATGCATTTATTGCTTTACTTTATATGCTTGTACTCAATTATCGGAACAAATAAAAAGATTTAAAAAAAACACACAAAAAAAACAAACTAGAAGAACACCTGTCCGTAAACGTTTAACGTCTCTTGATATGCCTTGTATGCCTTTCGATACGATACGGCAAAAGGGTTCAACTTTAAAGGTGGTTGCCAACGGTCTCATTACAATACAATATGACTGATGCGGGCAGTCTTTGGTCGTTAACATCAGGATCAGTATCGAGTGGACGGATTGTTTTCTTATGGGGAGTTTCGTAAGCCAAAGTTAGTGTTTAATGGTTCATCATCCGAGCTCCCCACCCACCACGGAGTATCACAAGGACAATCCTAAAAACAAGCGTGTCTCCGACTTGCAGCACCAAGGATACTCGGATGATATACTCCAGCAGAAATACTAAAAGATGAATTCTTTCACTAGATTGGCCCATGAGCCACCGCCGTCTGGGCATGTAGACTCTAGTGTATGATGTCAAGAAATTTGCCTAAACGCCAAAAGAAACGTTACCCTCCTTCCTTAATAACGGAGGTACCTATCTTCAGCTGGCGTTGTGATGCATGGACGTCCACTTCTTGGTCTGTCTACGGTGACCCCAGTCTAGAGGTGACACAACTTTATGGATGCTCAACTTCTTTATTTTAACAATATTTCGGTATAGGTTCTTATACCGTTCTCAAGCATATGGGGGAATGATGGGCTACACCAGTTGATATACGAGATACGATAATGCGATAACAATAACAACAGCATCAACAAAACAAAGCATCGACGAAAGTTGCATGATGAGCTACAATGACATGATGAGGAGCTGAAGATAACAAAATGAGATGAGTTGGCTGACAATTAGTGAATGTAAGTTAATTGGGCGGAAGCCAAGGTGTGTGTGTGTGTCGGGGGGGTGATGAAACCAGTGGTGAAGAATGGGATTAAAACGGCGTATTTGTTATGCTTCGGCCAATTTGTAATCATGTTTGTTGTTTGTAAGTGTTATGACAGTGTCCCATTTGATGCTGTGTTGAGGAAATTTGATGACGTGTTCCCCACTTTGTCTGAAGCCCTGAATAAATCTTATTACCGTGATACGGCGGCATCCGAGGACGTTGGCAACAGCATTGTATGTCGACCCCATCTGCACCATCCAAATGGCTCTTTTTCTCTCCTCAGCTGTTAAACGTGGCATATGTCTCGTACTTGTGTATCATGTCATGTATTCTAGGCTCTCTTCATACCCTATAGGATCATTCTACATGTGAAATGGATGCAAATGCTGCTTGAATATTGGTGCGTTTTGGCGATTGATATTGCTATGTGAAAACAGAAAATGGAAAAATGTTACTTTGCAAGCAAAAATGTAAGCAAAGATTATTTTACATGTTCCTACACATTTTTTCACAATATCAAAGACACGTTTTACTTGTTTTAACTAATGCAAATCAGCAGAAAATGTTTTAAAAGACTGAAATCACAGGAATGATTATTTTACAATTTTACACACTCTACAACACTTGTTTAGTGTTTTAATAGTTGACAAATGGTGACTTTAAATGGTTTATCATTGTCCCAAAGCAGAATTTTATTTCAACCTTTCCTTTGGACATCTAAATCACTGTTATTGGTTTATTTCGGCATGGACGGAAATAGGACAATTTAACAGATGCATTTCATATGAATGAATTTGAGAAATTATTTTCGTAATTTGCATAAAGCTGTGCTGCTAAGCATTCTTGTAAACTAGTACCTTCTAACATATCTTTGATAGTTTTAGAGTAATTCATAAAGGTAGCTAGTATAGGAAGGTAACGTTTCTTTTGGTGTTTTGTGTATTTCAAATTCAAATGATTTTAGATGAACAAGTGGGCTAAGACAAAAATTAAAACTATTCCAAATCAAATTTGTGCAATGACATATTCATATATATATAATCCATGCACAGGGGTGACCAGCCGATTGATTGAACCGGGCCCATTCAACCACCCGTCCAGATGAAGTAAGGGGCGAAGTGGTGTGTTGGGCAAAGGAACACTGTTCCTGGAACCAGTACCCTCAAGCACCAGACTCCCATCCTCCACCGACACAAGGGCGCAACCCACGGCAAACGGGTTGCCCAATTTGGTCTTACGACCAGCAATCGGGTGCTGTGGACCAAATGTGCCCCCCGGATCCACACGGGATGTGGAAGAGTTCTTAGCGTTACCCTGCACCCACCACAAGGAGTGGGCTACAGGTATAAGATTTTCGGATCAGTGGCAATTCCGTTTCAGGTTTTCAAGTCACGGTTCAGAATTGAAATTCCAACAGGATAAAGCCCGTCATCACATGGCAAGGGTTGCAATGGCTTTCCATCAACTGTCTTCGCCTGCAAACTTACCGGATCTCTCCCCTATGGCGCATGCGTGGTATGAAATGTGAAAACGCCATGTAGGGGCCTGGTCAAATACTTCGAAAATGAGTTGTTGCTAAGTGAACATGCCACTCGGAAAACTATTTTAGTCAAATCACGGATTGGGACACCAAGAAAGGGCTCTGAAATGTTTATCAACCTTGCCCTGCAAAACCGAGGATTCGACTGGAAAGAGAATGCTTAAACCACCAGTCTAACAAGGTTTTTTTAGATGAATACTGCATATTTCTTTTGTCTGGGCCGTAAATTATAGGTGTTTCTTTCATTTGGCTATTAATGTCAGCTGTTCGACACTTTCTTGTCGTCAGTGAACATCACATGTTTCCAGCGGGTAATGGACAATTCAAATCGATCGATTGTTCGACGAATGTCTGTATTGCTTATGTGCCTAATGGTGATTAAACAAATGTTAAAAAGTTAAAGAAATCCTATTATGCATAATTAGCCATTAGGGAAATTTATCTATGCCACACAATCTTGGATACTTCCAAAATTGTATTGTTATTGAAGAGTAATTTCCTTTCCAACATCAGATTTAAGCTGAATCCTGCGTTTTCTAAGAAGTCCGGAAATATTTGCGCATCAATAAGCTACTTCCCAATCTCAACAAAGGTCATTAACAGTTGTAATAATCCACTTTTATGTTTACCGTGAGCCGTATTTTCCATCACAGTATTGCATACACGTAGTGCTTATGACAACGACACAATTATCCATAGAATTGCTTTTCTGTTGAAGATCATCCAATAGAATCAGGATCATAATTTAGAAATGGGACAAACATGCAAAAATAGAATGCACTGCCTTTAAATGAACACGACAGTGAGCGTCTCTAAAATATTTAGCTTGTGTGTGATAATTTAAGGTGTTCATCCTTTTCGCAAACACCGAGTTTCATCACTGATTTGAGAGACCCATTCGTATCTTCGTTTTACGCAAATAACTGACTAAAAATGAAAGTGCTAGAGGAGATAGTTTCAGCCAAGAGGTGGTGCTTCTTGGAGAATTTGGGCCAGCTTAATCTCCCTGGAGCGAAAAGAGGTGGAAGGCACGTGGCAATGAGTGTTGTCATGACAGATTTACTGTTATCATTATATGTAGCAGACAAGCAGCGAAT
The DNA here is from genome assembly GCF_003918875.1 of Haliotis rubra. Lineage (NCBI taxonomy): Eukaryota > Metazoa > Mollusca > Gastropoda > Lepetellida > Haliotidae > Haliotis > Haliotis rubra. Next base: position 696,150 of record NW_025766999.1, read on the forward strand.
GCATTGGTTCTACGAATAATAAAATGTTCAGTAAAATTTGTAACAAAAGGCATCAATTTCAGTATTTATAAACACTAAACCATGTTTAATTGGGGATTACACTTTCTTAGTAAAGCGCAGATGCTAGTTCTCTTGTTAGGTTAAGTCCCATCTGGGATTCGAACCCACACTCTCAGAGTCAGGCATACATGTTACATTTGACCACTTTCTAAATGGCACTGCGTATTTATAGCTTTCGGCTGTGGGAGATGTCAAATTATACTTGTCAGAGGGGTTACACAAAGTACGTTATCTAGACTACTACGACTTTCATTTTCTGGAAACCACGGTGGCTTAGTGGGTTAGATTGCATATATTGTGTGTAGGCGATAAGGTGCCTGACCCCGAGAGTGTGGGTTTGAATCCCGGATAGGACTCAACCTAACAAAAATGCTAGAATTTGTATTTTACGAAGAGAGTGTAATCCCAATTATAACATAATTATGTCAGATTTATCATGAACGCTGAAGGATTGGTTGTTTTGGAAATTATTCTTCGTTCAGGTTCAGTGAAACTTTGAAAAGAATTCCTTCAGACACATCGTCATTACTAATATGAAAGTCTATTCCATCGCTGCAGAGCATGTTTTCAACTTCAAACATGTTTGGAATGTTTCCCTTTGTCATACCTGCTTGTACATCTGTCAATATCATCAAGGAACTCTGAGATATGAAATGTTTGACAAGCTGATCTGACGTCGACAGGCACCCGTGAAGAGCCACCTCCTCGTGGTGGGTGCAGGGTAAGGCTAAGAGCTCTTCAACCCCCGTGTGGACCCAGGGTCACATTGGTCCACAACACCCGATTGCTGGTCCAAATTGGGCAACCCGTTTACCGTGGGTTGCGCCCCTGGCCTGTGTCGGTGGAGGACGGAAGTCTGGTGCTTGAGGGCACTGGTTCCAGGAACAGTGTCCCTTTGCCCAACACACCACTTCGCCCCTTACTTCACTTAGACTGGTGATAGAACTGGCCCGATTCTATCAATTGGCTGGTCAGGCCAAGCCCTGAGCTATAATTGTGTAATGCTGCTCAAGAATTTTTGAGAATTATAACATGATATTTTAATGTCTTGGCGATTTTTTTAACTTCAGAATTTCAGTACACAATTTCATGTATGCTTTTGCCTGGAGTCGTATGCCCAGAAGGTAGTGGAATTGTTAAACTTTTATTTTTTCTGCTGGAGGATGTGATCCGGGTATCCTTGGTGCTGCAAGTCAGAGACCCGCTTGTTTTTAGCATTGTCCTTGTGATACTCCGTGGTGGGTAGGGAGCTCGGATGATGAAATCTAAAAAACTAAACATGGCTTATCATACCCCCACACAAAAAAACAAACAAAAACAAACGTTCTCTGGAAAATATTCTGTTGATGACCGTGATCGATTGTTTTCTGACATGTCAGAACTTGACATCGTGACTGAAATGAAAGATCAAGGTGTAGTCTACCTAAAACGCTTTTCAACCCGTAAAAACAATGAAACTGTTAAAAGTAATAAAACCAATACTTACCTGTTTTCCTTTTCGTCACCAACTGCTCCCAAATCACTGTAACATCCTTGTTGACACCTACATTCCCAATCCGCTCAGATGCCTTAAATGCCAGAGGTATGGCCATTGTGGAAATACTTACACATTGTCTGTTGAGTGTGCTCACTGTCGTGATAAGACACACACAACTAAAGATTGTACAAGTACTTTTAAAAAATTCACTAACTGTTCAGGAGAAAATTAATCTTTCTCTAAAGAGTGTCCGATTTGGAAAGAACAAATGGAGATCAACAAGTTCAAATCTACCCAAAGCATAAGTTTTTCTGATGCCCAAAAAATTGTAAAGAGATCTGAACTTACAGAAAGTTATGCTTCCATAACCAAAACACCAACTGAGTCAAACCCTAAAGTATCTACATCATCCACAAATTTGACTTGGGTCAAAACCGACTCTCCACAGCTTTTATATCCTGCTATATCATGTCAAACTACGGAATCACTTGATAGTACGTCCGAAAAGAAGTCAGAGTCATCTTCTGATCATAAGTCATCCTCTCAGTCACGTTCACAGTCTCAGTCGTCATCTGATACTCAACAAATTGTTTACCCGTGAAGGTCCCAGCGAGAATATTGATGCTTGTCGTAATAGGGGACTAACGGGATCGGGTGGTCAGGCTCGCTGACTTGGTTGACACATGTCATCGGTTCCCAATTGCGCAGATCGATGCTCATGCTGTTGATCACTGGATTGTCTGTTCCAGACTCGATTATTTACAGACCGCCGCAATATAGCTGGAATATTGCTGAGTGCGGCGTAAAACTAAACTCACTCACTCACTCAACAAATTGTTTAAAGCAAATATATACCGAAGGATGATGCTTAAAAAAATATAGTGGCAGAGCTCCAAGAGGATCGGAAAATAGAATTCAGCTTTACAGCAAATATGGATCTCTTGACGACATGGACGTATCTGGAAACGTCCATTCTAGGGCACATAGCTTGTCGCCCTCAAAAGAAGTGCGGGATAGATCCCCAATAAATCCCCCCAAAAGATAGTTTATTACACTAATATTGTACAGTGGAACTGCGGAGGGCTAAGGAATATTTTCAATGATTTGCAGCTATTAGTCCGGGACTTTACACCATCAGCAATCTGTCTTCAGGAGACATACTTAAAACAGACGGATACTTTTGACCTACGCCATTTCAATGCATACCATTATTTTTCACCTCCGGGTGATAGGGCCACTGGAGGATCTTCGATCCTTATTAAACAGAATCTTATCCATAGCTCTGTTATTCTTAATACTGGTCTCCAGGCTGTTGCCGTGCGACTTACTTTACACGTTGCACTCACATTCATCTCTTCGTCTTTGACACTTCAGAAGACCGAACTTCAAAATTTGTATGGCCAACTGTACAATACTGGAGGAGTTCTGTTCAGATAATGATTTATGCATTTATAATGATGGGTCCAAGACATATTTACACCCTGGCACCGGAACATATTCAGCTCCTCATATGCAGGTCAACATGAGACGTAAATATGGTGTTACTCTCCAAACAACCTTTCCCTCTAAGTGACTCCAAAAACCTGAAGGACCCATCTTTTAATAGTTCCTAATAAACGAACGTATTAAGCTCAGGATATCTTTCACAACATTTCTTTACTTGTTATGCTTTTCAGGTTATTGTTTTTTTGTACTCCGTTTGATAGAAAAGCTATATTGAATGAGTACGATAAGTTGTAAGACAATTGAACCAGATCGTACGTGGGTGCCCTACGCTTCCCGTGGGAATATGTTCTGCAACGCGAACACGTGGCAAGTTTCAAGGCAGTGAAAGGATATATCGTGTGTTGTCCCCGTGTGCCTATTCTGTTGCTTTCTGTGGATATATTTGTTCATTTAGGAAATGTCATGGGCCAAAAACTGTGAATATCTGAGTTTATTACAAACACTATCTATGATTTGACTACCCGCTAGAAAACCTATATTGATAATTGACCATGATAAGTTGAAAGACAATACAAAACGCACGTGGGTGCCGCACGCTTTCCGCGGTAATATGTTCTGCTACACGAACAGAAGTTACAAGGCAGTGTAATGATATATCGTGTGTAGTAAATTTGTGCCTATTCTGTTCCTTCTATGGATATATTTGCTCATTTGGGAAATACTATGGACCACAATCTGAGAGTATCTGAGTTCATTATAACCAACCTTTATGATTTGACTACTAGTACTGATGGTCTGGGTTGGGAGAGCCCACAGGATGATATTTTATACGCTCATTTGTTTTACTGTTACCATTTTCACTATTTTTAATACCCAAATCTTCTTATTGTACCCCAACTATGCTCCATCAACATTTTATACAGTTATTGTCTATAGATACCAACAATGGTTATCACCTTCGGTATCTTTCACAATGATTGACAAACTAAAGCTTACATCTCGGGACTGTAGAGGTATAAAGGATAAGTTGAAACGTAAAGATGTATTCGCATTCCTAAAACGAAAAGGTCATCTATCTATTGTTTACAAGATGTGCATTTTACTGAAACCATGGAGAACATTGTTAAGGAGTGAGTGAGTGAGTTAAAATTTAAGGTCACATCGGCAATATTGCAGCCATATTGTGACGAGAACAGTTTATATCAATATTCAAATCAATAAATGTATAACGTAGAAACCTGTCATCGAAGGACAGTACAACTACTAGAATATCAAAGCTCTTAATTTAAAACTAGTACGCTATCATAAACGTATATCACGAGAGACAACAGTACAATATAAGAATGGGCTATAAATCACCAGCAACTGAAGGTTGATCACCATACTAAGGATCATGGGGACTTACAGTACCTTTGCTACCTACATGGACCCTAGTTGGATTTACATCATCCCTTCAGCAGCCGGCGATTGTAGTCAAATTTAGCCATAATTAAAAACACAAAAATTCTACGCTTAACATCCTGGTAAGTTTGAAATTTACTTTGAGAGTTTTGGGACTTACGTACCCTCTCAGGAGGACAATAATTTTAAAATACTTTAACCCCCCTTGAGGGCACAGCCACTAACAATCTGAGTTATTAATTTAAACTAACCATCATAAAATATTTATCTATTTACAAATCTGTTAACAAATCTACCTCTTTTAAAAATGCAATAATTAAATGAGGACTGATAGTAGTAAAAAGATCCTTCATAGTTCGTGATTTGAAATAGATATCCCTTGTGATGGGATATTCAACACAGTCAAGCAGGACATGCTTGACCGTGATTCTTTCATCACAAGGGATACAAAACGGAGGATCCTCAACTTTCAATAGGTACTCATGAGTATATCTTTCTATTAAAAGTGGATGTTTACAAGAAATATTTTTAATAGCCTGAAGGCAAGAAAGAGAGTCATTAAAGATTATATACTGTCTATATTTAGGGTGTCTTTGAATATATTTTGAATATATTTAAGAGCCGTTAATATGGCGTTTGCTTCTGCTGTAAAAATAGAGCTATTATCTGGTATTCTAGAAGATATTGTCCTGGATCCAATGACAGTGGCACATGCCACTGCGCCACCATCCTTGGACCCATCTGTAAATAAGGATTTGTAAGTATTATATTTACTTTTTAATTGATTATATTCTTGTTTATATTGTAATGCATTAGTTTCTGATTTTTTAAATGTAGTTAATGTTAGGTCGACTTGTGGCCTAACCAATTGCCAAGGAGGAGAAGAAAGAAGACGGGAAGGAGATATATTTTCCAGCTCATTGCCGACAGCAGCAATAAATGGCTTAATTCTGAGCCCAAGAGGCGGAACAAGAGAAGACTTTTTGTTATACATATCCTCATAAAGAGGGTTAAAGACACAGTTAAATGCAGGGTTAGACTCAATAGAATATAATTTTGTAATATATTGTAAACATAGCCTAAGAGAAGGCTCATCGGCCTCGACGTAAAGACTGTCAACAGGAGAAGCTCTGAAGGACCCAAGACAAAGTCTCAGACCTTGATGGTGAACTGAATTTAATAGTTTTAGGTTGCTTTCGCAGGCTCCACCATATACAATGGATAATCGAGCTTAGAGCAGACAAGTGATCTGTACAGGTGTAGGAGAGTATCTTGATCCCCTCCCCACTTTGAATTAGACACGACTTTCAATAAATCGAGTGCCTTCAGGCAGAATACTGCCTTGTGGAACACCCTGATCCTGATTATAATGGTCAGACAGGGTTGAACCCACTCGGATTTGAAATTGCCTGTCTGTTAAAAACTGTGATATAAAAATAGGTAAACGACCCCTTAAACCAAAATCATGTAAATCCGTTAAATGCCATGCTTCCAGGTGGTATCGTATGCTTTCTCGAGATCAAAGAATATCGATACTGCATGTTATTTAGTTACTATTGCATTTTTAACAAAGGATTCCAAACGTACCAAATGATCAATGGTACTACGATTTTTCCTGAAACCACATTGAATATTTGATATAAGTTTATTGGTTTCAAGATACCATGTTAATCTATTGTTAACCATTCGTTCCATGGTTTTACAGACACAACTCGTTAAAGAGATTGGTCTGTAATTAGTCGGATCTGTATGATCCCGGCCGGGCTTTGGTATAGGTACAACAATCGCATTACGCCACGAAGTTGGGAAATTCCCTGTAGTTCATATGATATGAAATATATATATTTAGCAGCGTTTCCAAACATGACTCGGGCAAATGCTTCAAGAGCTGATAGTGGATATCATCAGCTCCTGTTGCTGTATCATGAGCTTGCTCAAGGGCAGTATGGAGCTCATGTAACGAAAATAATTCGTTATAGTCTTCACCATTGTCTGAGTTAAAATTTAATTTGTTCTTCTCCTGTTGTTTCTGAAGCCTTTGAAACTCAGGGATATAATTTGATGAAGATGAATGCTTGGCTAGAGTTTCACCAAGTTTGTTAGCAATGTCAGTTTTAGTAGTTAATAAATTATCACCATCCTTCAGATGGTGAACAGTAGATTTAGAACCTTTGCCCTTTATTCTTTGAATCATCATCCACACCTTTGAAACAGGCGTGCGTGAATTTATTTTGGAAACATAACTTCGCCGAGACTGACGCTTATTTTGTTTAAAAGCACGTCTAGCATTAGCATCTTAGCATTAGCAATTTTGACATTGTCTAGATTATGGACAGTAGGATGTCGGCGAAAGTATTTTTCGGCTTTCTTCCTACATTTTCTGGCCTGTTTACATTTATTATTAAACCATGGTTTACGAATTTGTGGAACTGCAGAGGACTTAGGAATCGTTTTGTCAGCAATGTCATTTAGTATATCCGAAAAGGACTGTATAGGATCTTCACTGTTCTTAAAAAGATCATGCTTCAAGTGTTCAACACACAGAGTCTCATATAATGACCAATCAGCCCTGGCAAAGTTCCTTCTTGATAATGGATCATCACCAGGGTTGATTGTTTAGAGAATGGTGGGAAAGTGAACACTCCCACATAGGTCATCATTTACCATCCAGTCAAATTCATTATATAAGGTTGAATCGGTGAGTGATAGATCCAGGGAAGAATATGTTCCCGTAGCTGGATGAAGATATGTGGCTGAATCAACATTGAAAATACATTAACCATTATCGGAAATGAATTCCTCGATGATTTTACCTTTATTTTTTTGTGTTGGCACTGCCCAAAAGCGGGTTGTGTCCGTTGAGGTAACCCATGATAATAAATGGTTTTGGAAGCTGATCATATAGATTTTGAAGTTCCGATTGTCGAATGTCAGAAGTAGGAGGGATATACAAACTGCAAAGGGTCAATGTCATGTGCATCAGACGACCAGCTACAGTCTGAAGATTCTTATTAAGTGAGACAGGGCTATGTATAATACCCTGCCGCACTAAAATGGAAGCACCCCAGTTGCTTTATCTCCCGGAGGAGAAATGGAGTTATAATCACTATACTGTCTTAAATTAAAGTTATCTGTATGATTTAAATATGTCTCTTAATAATAATAATGGCACTTATATTGCGCTATATCCACGCCATGAAGGTATGCTCAAAGAGCATAGACATAATGTCTTGTGGACATAAAGGTTTAAAATCTTGTATTTATAATTGTATGTCATTAAAGTTATTTTTTAGTCCTCTGCAGTTCCGTTGCATTAAGGTCGACAATTGAGTCATGGCGCCTCAATTGGCGATCGTTCGTGGGAATGTGAGGAGGAACTATTTCCCCTCCTGTCCTGTGAGGACAGGGTAATCTCCATATCAAGAGGCCCGAATGTGTTCTGTGTTGGAATCTCTGAAGGTGAAGGGACAGTATGTAGTTTGTCTCTTGTTAATTGCTTTCCTTTCTTCTTTTTGTATTGATTGCTCGCTGGTTTTGATACAGACTTTTCTGATGGTGTCTCGGGATCAGTTTCATGTGTCTGAGAACTAGACGAAGATTGAGTGACTGTTGTAGTTGGTTTCGGGGCTGAAGTTGAAGAAATAGGTTGAGCTGACTTGACCCAAGTATTAGGCCTACATGAACAGCAACCTCGATATTGGCTAAAATCTTGACTGACAACAAACTGAGAGATTGCTGTCCCCGTGTACACACCACAAGAAGCGATCCACTACGGAGACGGGTAACATTTTGCACCTCTCCACAAATTCCGGAAATAGCCTTGGAAATGGCAAACGGGTTTAATTTGATCGGCAGAAAGTCTGTAGCTTCAATCACAAGAAACCGAGGCCATGAATCAACGTTTGAAGGATTTGTTTCATTTCAACGATCTAGTTCGTCTAGTCGTCTCTTGTTTTCATTGCGATTTGAACAAGCTTGTTGGGTTGACATAATGAAAGGAAAAAGATTCAGCACCCCTGCTCCCCACCCACCATGGAGTGTTAACAAGGACGATGGCAAATAGCACCGGATCTCCAAGATGCCGACACCAGGGACACAGGGATGTTATACTCCAACGAGTATGAAACAAATAGCAATATTTGTATACCAATTAAATATCAGGCTGGTTCTTTCACATGACAAGAAATTGGACACATGCTGAATTTGGAGGTCAACATCACCAGATTGGCCCATGAGCCACCGCCTTCTGACATAGGACTCTAGGCATTGTAATATATTGATAATTTGTAAATTGGCAATTGAAAAAGCCAACACCAAAATATGACTACAATGTGCAAAAAATACTCACCATGCACAGGGCTTGGCCTGACCAGCCAATTGATAGAGCCGGGCCAGTTCTACCACCCGTCTGGGTGAAGTAAGGGCCAAAGTGGTGTGTTGAGCAAAAGGAACACGGTTCCAGGATCCTATTGCCCTCAACCACCAGAATCCCGTCCTCCACCGACACAGGGGCGCAACCCACGGCAAACGGGTTGGTGGACCAAATATACCCCCGGGTCCACAAACGGGGGGTTGAAGAGCTCTTAGCGTTACCCAGCACCCACCACGAGGAGGTGGCTCTTCACGGGTGCCACATTATTAAGGAAGAATGGGGAAATAAGAACTGTTTTTTTCAGTTCCTTTAAGAGAAATACTCGGGGTGTAGCAATTTTGTGTTCTAAATGGTTAGACTTTGAGCTTCAGAGTGTAAATGCAGATGAAGAAGGTAATATGATAAAAGTTGAAATGATTATTATAAACCTGCTATTGTTAATCTCTACGATCCAAATAACGACAACACCCAATTCTATGAAACCCTAATCATACGTAATCATATGTGGTGACTGGAATGTGGTACACGATTTTGCTGTTGATACGTATAATTATAAACACTTCAACAAACCTAACGCTAGAGAAGAGATTTTGCAACTTAAAGATGAACTAGATCTTCCTGACCCTTGGAGACAAAGAAATCCTGACCCCCATGAAACAAGCGCGCCTGGCTGGCTATTCTCGAAACGTTCGTAGCCCTACGGACTTCTTAAGCCAATTCTTAACACATTGGCTACGATCAAAGTTAAGAAATCTTAGGGCTACGAACGTTTCGAGAATAAGGGCCCTGGACTATTTTCTTTTATCCCATAATATGTTGCCATCAGTCACAGAATCAGTAATTGAAACCGGTTTCAAATCAGACGATATCAATAACATTCAAACTATCAGACCTATCACGTGGGAAAGGGTTTTTTGAAATTTAACAATTCTTTATGAAAGCACCAATCATATGTAATGAAAATTAAGGGCATTATTTCCCAAACAGTTCAACAGTACAAAGTTGGGACAAACGAATATTGTATCAACGACCAGCTTCTTTTTGAAACTATTTTACTGGTGGTAAGAAGAGAAACCATAAAGTACTCTTCATTTCTGAAAAAGGAAGGAATTAAGAAATAAACTTACAGATAAACTCAATGAAACAGAAGTTAAGCTAGATGAATCAAGCGATGCCACAGTAAAGGCAGATCTGATTTCTGAATTTATACAATTACAACAGGAACTCGAAGAAATGTACGAAACCAAAACTCAAGGGTCAATTTTTAGGTCAAAAGCTACATGGATCAATCAAGGAGAAAAAAACAACTCCTTTCTTTTTAAATTTAGAATCTAAAACTTTCTTAATAAATCATTTGCAAGAATTGAAGATGCGAATGGAAAAATTCTAACCACCCAAGATGATATCCATAATGAAGTAACACTGTTCTATCAAAAGCTCCATAGTAATCATGACGTTTCTGATATAAATCTGGATTTAATGCAGAAAACATACGTGACCTTACAAACATACATACAAGAAATGTATACTACATGTTCCTTGCATAGACATAAAACAAAGAGTCACGTGATAGGGCGTCATCACATTTCCCGAATAGAACGTTCGGTATCTCAACTGTTCAATATAGTGGCTGGTCATATGTTATCTGTGACCAATCGTATCATGAGATACCTGTCACAGAGGAAAGGACAGGTGATGGGGTGTGGGCGAAATTTGTGAAGACCACGTTTGGTCACTCAACAGCTTGGATAGAGATTGACCAGTCGATATGCTGGATTTTGGCTTTATCAACTGAAGCTATCATGTAACAGTTTGTGTCTTGTAAACATTCACACTGTTAACGATGTATGAATAGACAAATAGGAGTAGATAGCCACTTTGGCGAGTTTATTTGACCTCATTTTAGTGTTTTACGATAAGTAAAAGCAAACCATTGAAATCCAGAGATAGTATTTATTTTCATATACATTTTACGCACACAACTAGTACATAAAACATAATGGTTTTGCTGTACATGTAAATATAATCTTCGCCTATATACGAATGAATATCCAAACTAAAGTACACGTATTACAGAATTCACGAAATGACAGTATACTGAATTATTATAGTGTATAAACTTGCAGTACCCCCCCCCCCCCCCCAATATTTATGGAGGTGGGCGTGCCTTTATTTATACTGAATGCAAACGAGGTCCATGGGATTACAGATGTGCATGCATGCATAAACATTACAGAAAGGGGCGTCACTCTATAAAGCAAGTTGTCCAATGATATAACAGCGCATCTGTTTATTTTACACTTGTCACGGGTGTTCAATTATCTCATTACTTTAATCTGATTGAATGACTATACGTATGTGTATCGATACCGTAACTGATACACTATCCAGCTTTTATTGACGATGGATCAATAGAGACTGAGTTCATTGATACACGTGATAATTACACCGGATTTGATAATTACAGAGATCAAATACAAATGTTTACACAATGCTCATGTAAATTGCATAGAAAACTGACAATTCAAATCAACATGAAACTTCAACAGATTGAACAAAAATGCCTGAAATAATTACAGAGATCAAATACAAATGTTTACACAATGCTCATGTAAATTGCATAGAAAACTGACAATTCAAATCAACATGAAACTTCAACAGATTGAACAAAAATGCCTGAAATACCTTGTATGGTTTACATGTAATAACTTATGATATTACTTCTGTCTATATTGTGTGTGATTTCTTTGAATTACCAACATACTGTGTTTTGTAACAAACGTAGTAAAATATTTCATTGTTGTAATAACACTGACATGAATAAAAGCACCAAGCTGTTGATTTGAATTTGTCGATGCAAAGGCACGACGTATCACTTTATATTCGATTAGGTAACATTATCAACTTTAGATTATGGAAAATAACTAGTTACAATTCAGTAAGCTTCAAATTAGTAAGTTAAATTATGTCTAATCTATTCGAGCTTGGATGTATAATTATTTGTGTTTATACATTATGTTTCATTATATGAAACTTGACAACGTAATAATACCTAAAAGTAAATTCAAACTATTCTATTGTGTTTGAAGTCTTTGTATGTCCTTGAAATTTCGTATATTGTTTCCTATTTATTAGGAAGTTGAAGAAAATATAATCTTCAGTAACCTCTAAACCATTACATCTAATTCAATCAATGTGCATACGAAGTATTTTAGTATGCATCCCCAATGAAGAGTACCAGAGACTTACCTCTGTAAAAACATTATAATCCCATTTCTCGCCGACATGTGTTCATTTGCCAAACGCTGTACTAAACCTATGATAATGATTAGCAATTGCTATCAAAACACTTTAAATACTTCTTCTGATTGACACTAAAGGTAGCATCTCTAATATTTGCTCAGTACTACTAAATTGGATGAAATAATAGGTACAGTGCGATTTTAAAAGTACAACACACATTTGCGTCTCTCGCTGAATAAGAGGTGCTTTCTGTTGACGAATATATGTGGCTCTCGCTGTGAGAAACTGCTAATTACCTACCCCATAAACACGTCACTCGCTGTGAGGAGCTGATTATTTTGCCCCATATATGCGTCTCTCGGCCTTAATGAGTTAAACTGTGGATACAGAAATGGAGAAATATCAGTTAATCAAAACCAAGGACTTATTACCTGTATTCCCAAAGATAAGCCTAAAAATGCATTAACAACTGGCTCCCGATATCACTACTTTTAGTATTTTATAAAGTTGCCTCTATGGCTATTTCAAAACGAATCAAGTCTGTCGTTGACACTTTGATAAGTGAAGATCAAAAGGGTTTCATGTCTGGAAGATACATAGGTGATATTATTAAGCAAATTATTTATCACTTGATTGATTACACCGATACATACCAGATTCCTTCACTTTACTTCTTGTAGATTTTGAAAAAGCATTTGATACAGTAGACTGGTCATTCATCGAAAAGACATTCACCTTTTTCAATTTTAGAGATTCTATAAAAAGCTGGGTACGTATATTTGATAAAAATATAACTTCAAGTGTACTAGTTAATGCTTTTGGTTCTTTGGTTCTTCAAACATCTGTAGAGGCTGTCGTCAAGGAGATCCACTTTCACCATATCTCTTCATATTTTGTGTTGACATTTTAGCGATAATGATACGAAATAATGCAGAAATAATAGGAATACATGTAAACAATGTTGAAGACTTACTCAATACGTTTGCCGGTGATACTTCCTGCTCTTTAGATGGATCTGAACGCTGTCTGCAAGCAGTGCTTCAGGTTTTAAAGTGTTTTGCCCGTTTTTCAGGGTTGTATGGATTGGCTCTAAAAAGCGCTCAAGTATAAAGCTCTGTCGAAATTTCAATCTAAATTGGGAACAAAATAATTTTGAATTACTCGGTATAAAATTTGATTTAGGTCTTGATGAAATGGTTGATCTTAACTATAAAGATAAATTGAGACACTGCAAAACCCTCATGTCAATTTGGTCTACAAGAAATTTCACCCCTTTGGGTAGAAATACTGTACTTAAATCGTTGATTATTCCAAAATTAAATTATCTCTTCGCTTCCACCCCAGACCCTCCGGACAAAGTAATAGAAGACTTTCAACGAAAATGTTTCGAATTTATATGGAGGAACAACCTGATAAAGTTAAACGTAATCAACTTCTACGTAATGTTAAAGATGGCGGTCTGAATGCACCGAATATAAAGGAGGTGATGCAGGCTCAAAGAGTGTCGGTTAAAAGACGTTTCTACATGAAGTACTCTAAAGGCAGCGACCTATTTGCAGAAAATGTACCTAGACTTGGATCTGCAAATATTTTTTAATATAATTGTCCAAATCTAAGAAACGTTTTCACTCCTTTGAATCACAACAAATTCTACAGAGACTTACTGTAATTTGGTTTAATATAAACATTCTAATCGATAGAAAAACTTTTTTTTATACAAACTGGAATAAAAAACTGAAAAACCTTTGTATCAGCGCCCAAAGTACAGTCCGAAATTTAACGTGTGGGGTGGTATATCTGTGTTAGCTTAGGGCAACGCCCCTCTGTGTATTTGAAGGGAATATGAACAGTGAGCGGTACACAGATATTCTCGAGGGACATTTACTTCCATGTGCTCGCGTGTTCTGTGGAATTGTTTTGATTTTCCAGTAGGACAACGACCCAAAACATCTTTCAAAGCATTTACAGGCCTGGTTTCGGACCCAAAATATGACATTATTAGATTGGCCAAGCTATAGCCCTGACCTAAATCTAATAGAAAATGTGTGTGGACTTATCAAGGAAAGTGACAATAAGAAAAAATCTGACAAATATTGCTGAAATGAAAGAAGAGGTGGTCCGATATTGGGCCAGCATGGACCACGACTTTCCAACTTCTTTGATCAGTAGTATGCCCCGCCGCATTGAAGCCTGCATTGCTGCCCATGGTGAATTTCTGGTTGTAATGTATCTTCAACCCTCTAACAAGACAAAAAACTGGTTGTCAAGTTTATTACAGGGCTTTGTTGGAAACAAAAACAAATCGTTATCAACACTGTATGAAATGGAACGTTATATTAGGAAATGAAATTGTAATTAATATAGACGCTTGGCACAACTATAACCATATTCCCTTTCGTTGTACAAAAGATACAGATCTCCAATGGTTTCAACACAAACTGCTCCATCATATTTTGCCAACGAATAGTAGACCTTTTAGAATGAATATATTGACCATAACCAATGTAGCTATTGCTCAAAATGCTATAGAAACAATACCCCACCTATTTTATGATTTTAGCAAGGTTACCTATGTATGGCAGAAACTACAAGATTGGCTAAATGATAAACTGGATTAAATTTGAATTTCACAAGACAACAAATTCTTCTTGGATTCCGTCCTAAACATAACAACCCAATTAATGCGATCCTCATCCTTTTCAAAAGTATTATTTTCACATCGTAAATCATCTGGAAATATGCCAACATTTCAGTTCATGTTGAAAAGGCTTACTCAGTATTACAGTTTAACCAAATATGCAGCTATGTTATGCTCCAGAATTGACGCTTTTAACAAATTCTGGTCGGCATGTCACAACCTGTTCAACAACAGTTTTATTATGCCCCGCCGCGCGTTTAGCGCGAAGCGGTTGATATAGTATTCGGCTCCGTCCGTCCGTCCGTACGTACGAATTAGAATATCTTAAGAACCGTTCTTTTCATATTTGGTACCTAGGATCATCACAGTATAAGAAAGGTCCAAGTCAGGTTTGGTGACCTTGACCTTCATTTCAAGGTCACAAGGGGACTTTAACGTTTTACCTGCATGTTAAGCTATCTGAAGAACCGTTCTCTGCATTTTCTTCATATTCAATACCAAGCTTTATCTAGGTAAGGCGCAGGGCCCAGTTGATTTTCGTGACCTTCACACAATTCAAGGTCATGGGGACACTTTGAAGATTTCCGCATATTAACCTGCATGTTATGCTTGTCAGCGAGATACCCCAAGAACCATTCACTGGAGTTTCTCCACATCCAGGGAACGCGCAGGGCCCAGTCAAATTTGGTGACCTTCACTTAATTTTCAAGGTCACAGAGATACTTTGAAGATTTCAGCATGTTAAGTTGCATGTTAAGATAGTCAGCAAGATATCGCAAAAAAATAGTCACTGGATTTTCTTTATTTTTGACACCAAGCTTCATCCAGGGAAGGCCCAAGGCCCAGTCAGTTTTGGTGACCTTCACATAATTTTTAGGGTCGAGATGACACAAAATATAAAAATATTCAGCTCTTGATTTCTCAGTTTCAGATTCAAACCTTCTGAATGAATTTGAATGGTCAGTCCACGACGACCTCTGTGGAAGTCACCATTTCCCAACAATACTAAAACCCGTGAATCCATCTGATGTTCCTCCATCATTAGGATGGAATTTTTAAAAGGTTAACTGACATCTATATGCAACTCTATGTGCAGTGCAGACAAACTCAAACCTGAATTTTTTAATGATATTCCTGATGCTATAAAATGTGTTTTTTTTCCAGATGAAATAAAAAACATAGCTGACAAGTGTATCCCCAAATCCTCTGCAATTCCTCATGTACAAAAACAATGCTTAAGCGCTGAATGCAAATAGGCTCGCAGGGCACGAAAGAAAGCTGAACATTATTTCCGTCGCCATCCTATGGTCCACTATTTAGACAAATTTTAAATTTTAAACGCCAAAGCACGGCATACTTTCAAGCAAAGTAAACGCCAATCTTGGCGAAACTGTCAGATATTGCACATAAACTTGTAGACACTTTGGCCAGACATTCTTCCTCATCTAATTATGAACCTGAATTCCAAAAATATCAAAAACAGCAAGAAAGGAAATCTATTAATTTCAATTCAGATAATGGGGAAGACTACAATGAAACATTTTCGATACATGAGCTTCATACTGCTCTTGATCAGGCTCACGATACTGCTTCAGGAGCTGATAACATTCATTATCAACTCCTGAAGCACTTACCAGATTCATGTTTAGATACTCTCTTACATTTTTTTTTTTATGTACTTTGGACATCTGAACACTTTCCATCGTAATGATATTATTGTTCCCATACCTAAACCTGGAGGTGCTCATACTGATCCCTCTAAGTATAGACCACTTTCCCTGACAAGCTGCGTTTGCAAAACCATGGAACGCACGATAAATAACCGACTTGTTTGGTACAATAACATAAAAACAGAAGTACCATCGATCATTTAGTGCGTTTGGAATCCTTTGTAAAAATGCCATAATTAATATCCAACATGAAGTGTCGATCTTTTTCGATCTGAAAAGCATACGACACTACATGGAAACATGATATTTTAAAAGATTTACATGACTTTGTATTACGAGGCCGTTTGCCTCAATTTATATCAAACTTTTTAAATGACAGGCAGTTTCAAGTCCGCGTGGGTTAACCCTGTCTGATCATTACAATCAGGATCGGGGTGTCCCACAAGGCAGTATTTTCTCTGTCACATTGTTTAGTATAACGATCAACAGTTTATCCAAGGTTTTCAATGATTCAATTGATGGATCACTTTTTGGGATGATTTTAATAGTTCTTTGGGGGTAAAAATATGCATACTATTGAATGGCAAATGCAGTTGTGTCTAAACAGAAAAAATATATAGTGTCTTGAAAACGGCTATAAATTTTCTAAATCCAAAACTCAATGTATACATTTCTGCCCTAAATACAAACCGCATAAAGGCCCCAGAAGTATTTTTAAATGGCACCCCTATCCAAGTTGTAAAGGAGACCAAGTTCTTAAGTCTTAGTTTCGACTCCCATTTAACCTTTTTGCCGCATATCAAATCCCTTAAAGGTAAATGCCTGAAGGCACTTGTTCTGTTAAAAGTCGTTTCTAAATAAAAGTGGAGAGGGAACCAAACTTCCCTCCATCATCTATATAGATCATTTGTCCGGTCCAAATTAGATTACATATCCATATCGTGGGGCCTGTAAAAGCCACCTGAAACTATCAGATTCTGTCCTTTCGAACTTCTCCTGTTGACAGTCTCTCCTTCGAGGCCGATGAGCCATCTTTAAAACCTCGCTGAATCAAACTGTCTTTACAATATATCACAAAGCTATATTCTAATAAATCTAATCCTGCTCACAACTGTGTTTTTAATCCTCTTTATGAGGATCTATATAATAAAAAATATTCTCTTGTTCAGCCTCTTGGGCTAAGAATTAAACTATTCATTTCTGCTGCCGGGACTGAGCTGGAGAATATATCTCCTTCCCGTCTTCTTTCTTCTCATCCTTGGCAATTGGTTAGGCCACACGTGGACCTAACATTAACCACATTTAAAAAATCAGAAACTTATTAATTACAGTATAAACAAGAATTTAGTCAATTAAGAAATATATGTAATACATATAAATCATTATTTACAGATAATAGCTCTATTTTCACAGCAGAAGCTAACGCAATATTAACAGCCTTTATAAATAACCACCCTAAATATAAACAATACATAATCTTTTCCGATTATCTTTCTTGCCTTCGGGCTATCAAAAATCTTTCTTGCAAACATCCACTTTTAGTCGAAATTATTGAATTATATAATGATCTTGCTACTGGCAAATACGACATCGTCTTCTGTTGGTTACCCAGCCACGTTGGCATTTCTGGGAACATAATGGCCGATTTTGCTGCCGAGGCAGCACTCAACAAATCTGTGACACCACTTCTAATTCCATACTCTGATTACAAAGCTAGCATTAGAACTTACATCCGTGATCCGCAAAAGAAGTGGGACACTGTTACGACGTAAATTGTAATAACGCGGTAAGATGTAATAAACTGCGGCAAATTGTAATAACACCGCGGTAAATTGTAATACCGCGGTAAATTGTAATAAAAAACGCAGTAAATTGTAATAACTGCACCGCGGTAAATTGTAATATGTGAGTTAATATTTAACGTCACATCGGCAATATTTCAGCCATATCGTGACGAGAACATTTGATATTGAAAAGAAATATATGTATATTATAAAAAACCTGCCGACGAAGGACAGTAAAACAACTAGAATATCACAGATATGTATGTAAAACTAGTAATTGAATCTAAAACGTTTTAACTATAGGGGAAAAACAATACAGTATAAAAATGGGCTATAAATCGCCAATAACTGAAGGTAGATCATGATACCAGGGACCATGGGGATGTAAGTTCTAATGCTAGCTTTATAATCAGAGGATGGAAAAAGAAGTGGTGTCACAGATTTGTTGAGTGCTGCCTTAGCAGCAAGATCAGCCAGTGTATTCCGAGAAATGCCAACGTGGCTGGGTAACCAACAAAAGACGATGTCGCATTGGTCAGTAGCAAGATCATTATACAATTCAATAATTTCTAATAAAAGTGGATGTTTACACGAAAGATATATAATAGCCTGAAGACACGAAAGAGAATCAGAAAAGATGATGTATTGTTTATATTTACGGTGTTTATTTATATATTGAAGAGCCGTTAATATGGCGTTAGCTTTTGCTGTGAAAATAGAGCTGTTATTTGGTAGTCGAGAAGATATTGTTCTGGATCCAATGACAGTGGCACAAGCCACCGCGCCACCATCCTTGAATCCATCTGTAAATAAGGTTTTATATGTATTATATTTATTTCTTAATTGACTAAATTCTTCTTTATACTGTAAATCATTAGTTTCTGATTTTTTAAATGTGGTTAATGTTAAGTCAACGTCTGGCCTCACCAATTGCCAAGGAGGAGAAGAAAGAAGACGAGAAGGAGATATATCCAGTTCAATTCCGGCAGCAGCAATAAATGGTTTAATTCTGTGTCCAAGAGGCGGAACAAGAGAAGACTTTTTGTTATACAAATCCTCATAAAGAGGATTGAAGACACAGTTGAATGCAGGGTTAGATTCGTTAGAATATAGTTTGGTAATATATTGTAAAGCTAATTTTATACAGCGTTGGGTAAGAGAACGCTCATCTGCCTCGCCGTAGAGACTATCAACTGGAAAAGTTCTAAATGATCCAAGACAAAGTCTCAGTCCTTGGTGGTGGATAGAATCAAGTAGTTTAAAGGTCACATGCAACGTCAAACACAACTTTGCAGATTCTGATACCTTTCGGTATGGACTTACCGAAACAAATCATCAAAAATGCAAATTCAACTCATAAAGTTGAAAAATAACGCGATGCAAAAAGCCGCGCGAAATCGTAGTTCAAACGATTCACTAATTTTCCCCCAGCGTTTGGGGGGAATTCAAGTGGTTTCAACAGCTGGGCTGCGCTCATAGCACGTGCGCAGTGAAATAGGTTCGCGCAACTTGGAAGCGGGTTGTCCGGTGAATACTCGGTCAAGGCTTTGGTGTGAGCTATTTTTCTAATGTTTTGTTGATATCTCACAGGCGCGAGCTTTATATATGTTATGATAGTAAAATTAACTGTTTATATAATTTCATTTGTCTATTTCACCACACGTTCTTCTTACCGAGTCACTTTCTCAGTTGATACTTAAAAGCAATGTCATTATTTAGCGTTGACAGAATTTCTAACTGTGATATAGATATGTCGTTGTCACAGACAAAACTCAATGTCTTGTTTTATTGACACTTGTGTGTCTGCCTGCCTGTCTGCTAATGACAATATTCAATACACAACTGCGATCACTGACCACATGCAATTTGAACTTAACACCAATCAGGCTATACACCATAGACACAATGCATTGATTTATGGCCCGAGTTCGGTCTCTGTCACATTATGTAATTACACAGACAGGCAGGTGTGATACTTGAACACATGACATGTTATGATGTCTGTTGATTGCAAAATGGTATACACAAAAAATGAGCATGTATTTACAAAACCCAACATCTCTATATATACACACACAATGAGCCGTGAGGGCATCTGCAAATGAACCAGCCGTTACACTTGAGTGCACACCCACCCGCTCTGACTGGGTTCGGTATCCCGGCTGCTTCCTTTCTTGGAAAGTAAACCCAAGTACACAATATTGCACTTTTGATTTGCGATTATACGCTTATAATTTTGTTTATATGTCTTTTCATAACCAGCAATGTATATTATATGTCATGAATAAGTGATAATTGTGTTTTAATTATGTTTGATTTTTTGGTTGCATGTGACCTTTAAGGTTGCTTTCGCAAGCTCCGCCATATACGATCGAGCCATAAATCAAGTTTAGATCGCACCAATGATCTGGATAAGTGAAGGAGGGTAGTTTGATCCCCTCCCCACTTTAACAACCTTTAACAAATCGAGTGCCTTCAGGCATATAGCATTAAGGGATTTAATATTTTGAAGGAATGTTAAATGGGAATCGAAAATTAGGCCCAAGAATTTGGCCTCCTTTACAACTTTGATGGGAGTGCCATTTAAAGATAGTTCTGGGTCCTTATGAGGCTTATATTTACGGCAGAAATGCATACAATTAGTTTTTGATTAGAAAATTTAAAGCCGTTTTCAAGACACCATTTATTTATCTTGTTTAAACACAACTGTAGTTGCCGTTCAATAGTATGCATATTTTTACCACGAAGAAATATTAAAATCATCCACAGGAAGTGATCCATCAATTGAATCGTTTAAGACCTTGGATAAACTGTTGATCTTGATACTAAATAAAGTGACAGACAAAATACTGCCTTGAGGGACACCCTGATCCTGATTGTAATGATCAGACAGGGTTGAACCCACTCGGACTTGAAATTGCCTGTCTTTTAAAAACTGTGATATAAAAAGAGGCAAATGGCCTCTCAAACCAAAAACATGTAAATCCTTCAAAATACCATGCTTCCAGGTCGTATCATAAGCTTTCTCAAGATCAAAGAAAATTGATTCAGCATGTTGTTTATTTACTATAGCATTTTTAACAAAGGATTCTAAACGTACCAAATGATCAATGGTACTACGATTTTTCCTGAAACCACATTGAATATTTGTTATAAGGTTATTGGTTTCAAGATACCAAGTTAATCTATTATTCACCATACGTTCCATGGTTTTACAAACACAGCTAGTTAGAGAGATCGGCCTGTAATTCGACGGATCTGTATGATCCTTTCCAGGGTTTGGTATTGGGACTACAATGGCATTACGCCACGAAGGAGGAAATTCTCCAGACGTCCATATTTGGTCAAATATATCTAAAAGTGTCATCAGACATGGTTCCGGTAAGTGTTTCAGTAGCTGGTAATGTAGATTGTCATCACCCGCTGCAGTGTCATGAGCTTGCTCAAGAGCAGTATGTAGCTCATGGGTTATCTCCCATTTGACAGACACCCATTTGACAGACACCCAATTGACAGACACTGAACTAGAAGGTTAATTAGGGTAACACCTACGGGTATAATGGAACAGTCCACTGTCTAGTGAGTAGAGCAGGGTGAGCCTGAAACAGGCTCGTTACTGACAAGTTTGATTGTGGGTAAATAGAACTTTGTTGTGATAAAATGATTTCTCTTCTCAAAATTGATTTTACTATCAATTACTATCGAATATAAAAACAGGTTTGTCACTGAGAGGTTTGATTGTGTTCATTGATAGAAAAGCCCCCTCCCAATAATAGCATATGTACAACAGATGTTAACTGAGAAAACGTTTTGTTGGAGAGATATAGATATGTACATATTTGAAAACATTCTTATTTGAAGTAAATGAGACACCTGCATTGCCATGTAAGATACGATTAATACCAATCAGTGTTCTAATTTCAACAATACTTTCTAAAGATTGTAACACTTTATGTCTTTGAGTAGTATATTCTCACATCCATGGCCACATTGACATGATGCGTCATATTTTAAATATTTATTCTAAATAAATCGTAACAAAGTTCATTCGTCATATATCTTAATATTGTGTTCAAAACATATAACTTCTTTATTGCAAATGAATAATATTTAGGTTCACATTTATCTATATTTGATTTATACAATACAACAGTGTCGCAATTTCTAATAGCTAAGCTAATGTTTTCAATAGGATGATGCCGACTCCCGTTAGACTAGAAGGTTAAACCGAAATGTTTATGAAAATAAATAACCTGTTAATAAATAAACTGTTTTTATATTGCAGCAATAAAAATTCAAATTACTGTCTTTTCGTCCATCTTTCAAAATAAATAATATAGCTTCAGTTTGTTCCTATGTTTTTATTTGGTCTATTCCATTATAATGTGTAGGTAACAGGTAGTAGATAATCTGTTCACTGAACCGTAAATGTTGTTGTTTTAAGGTGTCTGCGAACTGGCTGTCTGCGTAATGGGAGGACACCAGCTCATGTAATGAAAACACTTCATTATAATCTTCACCGTTATGTGATTCGAAATTAAGTTTTGTCTTTTCCTGTTGCTTCTGATATCTCTGAAACTCAGGGACATAATTTGCCGTTGATGAATTTTTGGCAAGAGTTTCACCAATTTAATCTGCAATTCTAGATTTGTCAGTTATTAAATTATCGCCATCTTTAGATGGTGAACAGCAGATTTTGAACCTTTGCCTTTAATTCTCTGACCCATGTTCCATACTCTGGACATTGGCGTACGTGAATTAATTTTGGAGACATATTTCCTCCAAGATTCAACCCTCAGGGGATGAATCGAAGATGCGTCAATGACACCGCCAGGGTATGTCTTTAAACATAAGCCCCGCCCATCTCAGGCGGAGGCGTGGCCATTGTCTTTAAAGCTCATCTCAACAGGAAGATATTGGATGGTGATTCAATGTTTTCCTCTTTTGAGAGTTTAGATTTTCTGTTGACTGCTGGCAAAACAACAACAAACATTGTTGCTTTATACAGACCAGCCCCTTCAACGCGTAACAAACTTTCTTTCAAACAAGTTTATGAAGAAATGTCAACATTCGTTGAATCGAAATGCACAACACGTTCCCGATTTATCATGCTTGGAGATTTTAATGTTAATTTTAATAGCAAATCAAGTACTCAGTGTGATAACATGAAAGGTCTCGAGTCCATGCACTATGTCCAGTTAGTTCCTAACGCTACCCACAAGAGTGGACATACCCTAGACTGGGTTGTAACGATGAAGGATACATGCTGTGTTTGTGACCTTAGTGTGACCGACCTTCAAATATCAGACCATTATCTGATCACTTTCTCTCTGGATGTAGATAAGCCTCCGCACCCAAAGAAAGTCAAGCAGTGTCGGAACTTAAAAGCTATTGATAAAACTGCATTCAGTGTTGACTTATCAAATAGCATTCTTGTGCAATGTCCTCCCCCGGATCTAAATGAACTGTCAGAACTGTTTAACTCTACACTTCTGGAGTGTATTGGACAAACACGCGCCTCTGAAAAACAGGCGAGTAACGGACAGGCCTGTGACACCATGGACTATGACGTCAGATGTATTAGAGGCTAAACGCAGTAGACGTCGTGCTGAGCGTGCCTGGAGATCTTCTCTCCTGGAAGTACACAGGCAGATCTACTGTGCTGCCAGGAACAGGGTCACCTTGGAGATAAGGCGTGCTAAACAAGCATCCCTGAATAGCAGAATCCAGGAATCAATGTTCGATCCTCTGTCACTCCATCAACTTATGTCCCGCCTTCTTGGTAAAGACTCATCCCGACCTCCCATCTTGTCCCATCCTCCTGATAAGCTGCCAGACGTCTTTCAGAATTTCTTCACAAATAAAATAGACAAAATCCATGATTCAATGGTAGGATCTAGTAACATGTCACATTTTGGCGACAGTGACTCCAGACATGATCCTGAAGTTTCTAGAGAGTCCCCAATATGTCGAGACTCAAGTGACAATGACGAGCATACTCTCACACATTTCAGACCTTTCAGTGAGGCTGAAGTACGCATGTTGATCAGGAGATCAAACCCCACATCTTGTGCTCTTGACCCTTTGCCTACATCTGTACTTTTAGATCATCTTAATGTTCTTCTCCCAGTACTCACCAGAATCATCAACACAAGTCTTGAACTCGGTGAAATGCCCGCTGTTTTCAAAACTGCGCTAGTGAAGCCTCTTTTGAAGAAGCCAAACCTTGACTGCAATGTACTTGGCAATTACAGACCTGTATCCAACCTCTCGTATGTTTCAAAACTCATTGAGCGAGCAGTGAATGTGAGGATGTCAGAACATCTCCAGCAACTTGTATGACCATCTTCAGTCAGCCTATCGTGCTCACCACTCCACCGAGACTGCTCTTGTTAAAGTCCTAAATGATCTACGACTTGGTTTGGACAACAGCAATATTGGCATCTTAACACTCCTCGATTTAAGTTCGGCTTTTGATACAATTGATCATGACATGCTCATTCATCGTCTCAGGTGTGATTTTCACATTGATGGCACCGCGCTCTGTTGGTTTAAGTCCTACCTAACGTCCCGCCGTCAGACTGTGCTCATAGACGGACACCACTCTGCCCCAGTCCATCTCAAACATGGTGTACGACAGGGATCGGTCCTGGGGCCAGTCCTTTTCACTTTGTATGTAAAGGAGTTTGGAAATGTTATTGCCGAAAACAACATAAATCGTCATCAATATGCAGATGATGCACAGCTGTACAAGTGTTTTCCTGCAGACCAAGAACAGTCATGTAGCGCACTAACAGACATGAGTCAATGCTGTGATGACGTTAAATCCTGGATGACCCACAACAAACTTAAGCTCAACAGCAACAAGACAGAGTGCATTCTCCTTGGTCCAGAGAAACGGAGGTCCAAGTGTGGAGTCAGCTCACTTGAATTTGACAATTCACATATCTACTTTGCTGATCAAGTCAAAGACCTGGGCGTGTTCCTAGATTCAATCTTGTCACTTGATTCTCATGTATCTCATCTTGTCAAAACCTGTTTCATGTCACTCCGCAACATTGGATATATTCGCCATATCTTACAGTTGAATCCGCCAAGACTCTTGTATTGTCACTTGTAATGAGTAAACTTGATTATTGTAACTGTTTACTGGCCGGTGCATCAAAAACCCAGATAGCCAAGCTGCAGAGAGTACAGAACTTCGCCGCCCGTATCATGACTCGCTCTGGAAAATATGAACACATTACTCCTATACTGTACACTCTCCACTGGCTTCCAGTCGAGTTCAGGATCCAGTTTAAACTCTTATGCCTAGTTTTCCGCTGTCTCACTGGAACTGCGCCTTCTTATCTATCCAATCTTCTAACCGTGTACACGCCTTCCCGATCTCTCCGTTCACAGGAAAAGAACTTGCTTGTTGTTCCCAAAGTAAAGACAGTGATGTATGGAAAGAGGTCCTTTGTCCATGCAGGATCTTTAACCTGGAACAGTTTCCCGCAGAGCCTCAGAGACTGTTGTGACTTTTAGATCCAATCTAAAAACACACATGTTCAAGATAGCCTTTGAACTGTAGCTCTTTACCATTAATATCATCTTTATCTTGTGCGCTTTGACAATGCTTTAGCATGGATGTATGCGCGTAACAAATATGCTATTATTATTATTATTAAACCATGGTTTCCGTACGTGTGGGGTTGTAGAGGATTTCGGTATACATTCGTCAGCTATTTCCTTTAACACGTCAGCAAAAAATCTGAATGGGATCAGTTACGTCACTGAAGCATTCAGGTCGTAATTTCGATTTACATATAGTTTGAAATCAGGACCAGTTAGCCTTCGAAAAAATCCATCTTGTATATGATGGAGAATCAGGTGGAGTTATTTCTGAAAGAATAGTTGGGAAGTGGTCACTTCCACAAAGGTCATTATGAACAGACCAATCAAATTCATTCAGGAGGTTAGAATCTGCGAGAGACAAATCCAGAGAAGAATAAGTGCCAGTTGCAGGATGCAGATAGGTCCTTGAATCATCATTAAATATGCACAGGTCATTATTGGAAATGAAATCTTCCAGTATTTTGCCTTTAGTATTAGTGTTAGTACTGCCCCAGAGTGGGTTGTGACCGTTTAGGTCACCCATAATAACACATGGTTTTGGGAGTTGATCATAGAGTGATTGAAGATTAGTCAGCGGAAGGTTCGATGAAGGCGGAATATACAGAGAGCATATCGTAAATGCTACACCCAGAGTAAGTCGCACTGCAACAGCTTGGAGATTAGTGTTAAGTGTAACAGGGCTGTGAATAACATCCTGTCGTATAAGGATAGTAGACTGACTGACTGAGTTTTGTTTTACGCCGCTTTTAGCAATATTCCAGCAACATCACGGCGGCATAAGGATAGTAGAACCTCCAGCGGCTCTATCACCTGGAGGGGAAAAATAATGATACGTTTCAAACTGACGTAAGTTAAAATTATCTGTCTGTTTCAGATACGTCAGTTGCAGACAGAACGCTGATGGTGTTAAATCCTGGATTAACTCATTAAGGCCGAGAGACGCATATATGGGGCCAATGCATCAGCTCCTCACAGCGAGTGACGTGTTTATGGGGCAGGTAATTGGCAGTTTCTCACAGCGAGAGCCACATATATTAGTCAACAGAAAGCACCTCTTATTCAGCGAGAGACGCACATGTGTGTTGTATTAAAAATCGCACTGTACCTATTATTTCAACCAATTAAGTAGTACTGAGCAAATATTAGCTTTTCTTACGAGAGATGCTACCTTTAGTATCAATCAGAAGAAGTATTTAAAGTGTTTTGATAGCAATTGCTAATCATTATCACAGGCTTGTACAGCGTTTGGCAAATGAACACATGTCGGCGAGAAAGGGGATTATGATGTTTTTTACAGAGGTAAGTGTCTGGTACTCTTCATTGGGAATGGATACTAAAATACTTCGTATGCCTATTGATTGAATTGGATGTAATGGTTTAGAGGTTACTGAAGATTATATTTTCTTCAACTTCCTAATAAATAGGAAACAATATACGAAATTTCAAGGACATACAAAGAATTCAAACACAATAGAATAGTTTGAATTTACTTTTCAGGCATTATTACGTTGTCATGTTTCATATAATGAAAAACATAATGTATAAACACAAATAATTATACATCCAAGCTCGAATAGATTAGACATAATTTAATTTACTAATTTGAAGCTTACTGAATTGTAACTAGTTATTTTCCATAATCTAAAGTTGATAATGTTACCTAATCGAATATAAAGTGATACGTCGTGCCTTTGCATCGACAAATTCAAATCAACAGCTTGGTGCTTTTATTCATGTCAGTGTTATTACAACAATGAAATATTTTACTACGTTTGTTACAAAACACAGTATGTTGGTAATTCAAAGAAATCTCACACAATATAGACAGAAGTAATATCATAAGTTATTACATGTAAACCATACAAGGTATTTCAGGCATTTGTGTTCAATCTGTTGAAGTTTCATGTTGATTTGAATTGTCAGTTTTCTATGCAATTTACATGAGCATTGTGTAAACATTTGTATTTGATCTCTGTAATTATTTCAGGCATTTTTGTTCAATCTGTTGAAGTTTCATGTTGATTTGAATTGTCAGTTTTCTATGCAATTTACATGAGCATTGTGTAAACATTTGTATTTGATCTCTGTAATTATCAAATCCGGTGTAATTATCACGTGTATCAATGAACTCAGTCTCTATTGATCCATCGTTAATAAAAGCTGGATAGTATAGCAGTATCGATACACATGCGTGTAATCATTCAATCAGATTACAGTAATGAGATAATTGAACACCTCTTTCGACCTTGAAATAACAGCCTCCGGTAGAATGCATATGTAGTTACGTCTTTGTTGAAAGGTTTGTCCCGTGACAAGTGTAAAATAAACAGATGTGCTGTTATATCATTGGACAACTTGCTTTATGGAGTCACGCCCCTCTCTGTAATGTTTATGCATGCATGTACATCTGTAATCTTATGAACCTCGTTTGCAATCAGTATAAATATAGGCACAACCACCTTCATAAATATTGATGGTCAACGATATAGCCAATAATCAATCTCTATCCAAGCTGTTGAGTGACCAAACGTGGTCTTCACAAATTTCGCCCACGCCCCATCACCTGTCCTTTCCTGTGTGACAGGTATCTCATGATACGATTGGTCACAGACAACATATGACCAGCCACTATATTGAATAGTTGAGATACAGAACGTTCTATTCGGGAAATTTGATAACGCCCTATCACGTGACTCTTTGTTTTATGTCTATGCAAGGAATATGTAGTATACATTTTTTATATGTATGTTGGTATGGTCACGTATGTTTTCTGCATTAAATCTAGATGAAACAAAGTGCCAAGCTATGAATGTGCTCTATGTTAGTCACAGACTAGCGTTATTTAGTACTTTCATTAAAATAATTCTTATACACTAGAAATGTATCAGCAAAAATGCTATTTTCGTCGAAGATTATAAAGTATGTAAGTAAATTCTTCTTTACAGTATGTCATTGTCATAGATGTTTTGTAAACTTAAACCTCACACAATGATATGAGAGAGAGAATTTGTTTATGTGTGTCTCATCTCTTACATACAAAGAATACATGCATATTGTGATAAAATATAAATGTACAAGCCGCCAAAGGTCTACAACTGAAACTTGCAATAAAATTACATAAAACTTTGCAATACACGATATGTATTCACACCTGCTTTCTTTCAATATATACCTTTACGACACAATTAAACAATCAGGACTTGTTTGTACGACTAGACAGTTTCCTGTCATCCCCGAAACCTGCCAGGGAAATCAGGTGTGATTAGCACTAATTAGTCTCGGCACAGCGAGTGGGCAATCAGCGAGGGGTTCCAGGTGTTGAGTAGTGAGGTGGCTCTCGGGCTCAATGAGTTAATAGCTGTATTTCATTAAAATTTGTCCGGAGTCCTCTACAGTTCAACTGCACGATATTGTTAGATAGCCCTATCTTTTAGGCGGATTAATTGGGGATCTACCCCGCACCGATTTCGAGGGCGACAAGCTATGTGCCCTAGAATTGACGTTTTCATGTCCTCAAGTGATCCGTATTTGTTAAATAATTCGATTTTATCATCTGACCCCTTGGGGGCTCTGCCACTTAGTTTCTTCGAATCTGGCTTCGGTTTGCCTTTGTTTTTAACGATTTGTTGAACGTTTGACGTTGATTGAGACCTTTGAGTTGACTGAGAAGATGTGCCACGGTCATAAGATGGTTCTGATTGGATTTGGGGCGTACCAGGAAGTGGTTCTGCAGTTTGTGTAGATATTGCAGGTGACAATATCTTAGGAGAATCTGTTTTGATCCAAGTCAAGTTCGTCTGACAGCTTACAGATGATTTAGTTATTGTTGGGGTTGTTACTGAAGATGTTTTGGCTTTGGAAGCATAAGTTTCCTTAATTTCCGATCTCAAGACAAGCTTTTGGCATCAGAAAACTGATATTTTGAGTAAACTTGATCTTATTTATCTCCATCTGCTGTTTCCAAATGGGACAGTCTTTTGAGAATGATGAGTGATCACCTGCACAATTGGCACACTTCTTAAAGTTACTGACACAATCTTCTGTTGTATGTGTCTTTTCACTACAGTGAGCACACACAACAGACAATGTGCAAGTACTAACACCATGGCCAAACTTTTGGCATTTAAAACATCTCAGTGGGTTTGGTATGTAGGTGTCGACATTAATGTTACAGTACCCTGCCTTTAGTGATCTTGGAGCAGTTGGAGAAGAAAATGAAAACAGATACGTGTTTGTTTAAATGGTTTCCTGGTTTTCACGTGTTGTAAAACGCTTTACATATAAGACCCCTTGATCTTTCATTTCTGAAACAATATCAAGTTCAGACATGTCGGTAAACAATCGATCTCGGTCTCTTACGATTCCTTTGCTGGTATTAAGTGTTCTGTGAGGAGAGATCGAAACCGGAATGCCGACGAACGTTTCAGTACTCATCAGGTTAGATGCCTGTTGCCTTTGCTGCACTCAATAAGCAGTGCCCCTGAATGTAAACGTTTGAAGTTTTTACATCACCGGCTATACCTTTGTATGCCTTTTGTATAGCAAAAGGATTTAACTTCAATCTGGTGTTATATTGTGTCTCCATCACTAAGAAGCGTGGCCAGTAATCAATGGATGTGGACAGTCGTTGGTCGTTACCATCTGGATCAGTGTCAAGTGGACGGGTTTTTTTAGGGGGTTCGTATGCCATGGATAGTGTAATATGGTTCATCATCCGAGCTCCCCACCCACCAAGGAGTATCACAAGGACAATGCTAAACACAAGTGGGTCTCCGACTTGCAGCACCAAGGATACTCGGATGATATACTCAAGCAGAAAAATAAAAGATTAATTCTTCTACCAGATTGGCCCATGAGCCTCCGCCGTCTGGCATAAGTCTCAAGGCAAAGTTCGCGATAAACATTTTACAAAAATCAAATGATGTTACATGAACAAAGGGTGCCAGGACCAAAAAATATAAACAATTTTAAATCAAATGTTGTGCAATTACATAAAATCTATGCACAGGAACTGGCGTGACCAGCCGATTGGTTGAACTGGCTCCATTCAACCACCCGTCTAGGTGGTGTAAGGGGCGATGTGGTGTGTTGGGCAAAGGAACATTGTTCCTGGAACCAGTGCCCTCAACCATGAATGAAAAAAGGGAAATATGTTGGATTATTTATATCATTCAAACTGAGAGGCAAGAGACGTAAATTCGAACAAACTGCGGCAAACTGTAATAACAAGCGCGGTAAATTGTAATAACGTCTCTGGTTCCTTCTAATTTCCAAATAAAGTCAAATACCAATGTTGGTTTCGCTTCATCGTCGTCAGATCCCATCACTGGGATGTTAAATGAATGAAAAAAACTGAAATATTTTGGGCTATTTCTATCATTCGAACTGAGAGACAGGTGCCGTAAATTGCAACAAACTGCGGCAAATTATGATAACTGGTGCGGTAAATTGTAATAACATCTCTGATTCCTTCTAATTTCCAAAGAAAGTCGAATTTCAGAGTTTGTTCGACTTCATCATCGTCAGATCCCATCTGTGGGATGTTAAATGAATGAAAGAAGGGAAATAATTTGGATTATTTCAGTCATTCGAACTGAGAGGCAGGTGCCGTAAATTCTAACAAACTGCGGCAACTTGTAATAACTAAGCGCGGTAAATTGTAATAACATCTCTGATTCTTTCTTATTTCCAAAGAAAGTCAAATTCCAGTGTTTGTTGGACTTCATCGTCATCAGATCCCATCGGTGGGATGTTAAATGAATGAAAAAAGGGAAATAATTCGGATTATTTCTATCATTCGAACTGAAAAATAGGTGCTGTAAATTCTTACAAACTGCGGCAAATTGTAATAACAAGCGCGGTAAATTGTAATAAACTGCGGCAAATTGTAATAACTGGTGCGGTAAAATGTAATAACATCTGTGATTCCTTCTGATTTCCAAAGAAAGTCGAATTTCAGAGTTTGTTCGACTTCATCCTGGTCACATTCCACCACTGACGTGTTAAAAGAACGAATAAAGGCAATATTTTGTAATATTTCTGTCATTCGAACTGAAAGGCAGGTGCCGTAAATTGTAAAATGTACCAAACTGTCAATGCTTAATATCTTGTCAATGCCTGATACCAATATGTTACTAAGAAAATGAAAGTAAAATAAATATATCATATCCGATTGATGTACATCAACGTGTTTTGCATATCTAACATTTGCTATCTCATGCAACCGCAAACATTCAGGTAATATTACCATTTAATAAATTTTAACAATTGTTAACAATTCTAACAATTTGTACATGTCAGCAGAGTAGTGTAAAGTGGTTACCAAGCCGTTGTAAAGAATGCTTACAATGAAATTATAAGAAATGGACGAAATATAGTGGTGCTGGTGTCTGAGCCCTCAACCGCATAATCCGGATTATCGCCTTGTGTAAACACGGGATTATTTACTATTTGTTTTATTGGTGTCAGCCCGATCTGTCGACAAATGAAAAATGGGATGTTGCTAACCGTCGACAGAACAAAAGGGACCGAACAAAATACCTGGTGCGTCGACATCACGTGGTCAACAATACCTTGACGGTGTTAATTAATGAAAGAGAATGTTTGCTTAGTGATTTGCAAGTGGCTGTGGTGGTTATGTTCGATTCATGAGTAAATGAATTAAGTTAATTGTAGAGAGTGTCTTTTTAACAATTTGTAAGACAATTAAGGTTGCAAACAGACTATTATTTTACGTTATGCTAGTGGAAGGATTACCATTTTGGAGTTTAACATGCAAAAAAATACCCGAAATAAACAAAGAGCTTATAAATTATTTTAGATATTGGGAGTAGAAGGATTATCGAAATGCTGTTGAAAACATTTATTCGGATACATTTGGATTATGTTACTACCACCTGGATAGAAGGTCAATTGCAATGGACGCAGCCAACTTGGAATCATTTTGAAAATGATGGACACAGAACTAACAATAATTTGGAAGGTTGGCACAACAAAATCAACAAGTATCCCATAAAGACACATCCCAGTGTGTTTTAAGTTTTGCGAATGCTGCAAAAAGAACAGTCAGCTACTGAAGTTAAAATTCAGCAGATCCAAGGACAGCAGAGAGTTCCCGTCCGCAGACGTCGCTACCGAATCATCGATGCTAGGATTCGATCCTTGAAGGCCGACCTTCTTGCCGAAAAACTTACTGACTTGAAATACACAGACCATGTGTCAAGAAGTAATATCTTTTGTATATTTATTGCTTATACACCAGCATAAATCACTTATTTCTATAACACTAACACTAACACACACACACACACACACACACACACACACACATATATAACATCTCTGATTCCTTCTAATTTCCAAAGAATGTCGAATTTCAGAGTTTGTTCGACTTCATCGTGGTCACATTCCACCACTGGCTTGTTAAAAGAACGAAAAAAGGGAATATTTTGGATTATTTCTATCAGTCGAACTGAGAGACAGGTGCTGTAAATTCTAACAAACAGCGGCAAATTGTAATAACAAGCACGGTAAATTGTAATAACCTGCGGGAAACTCAATAACTGGTGCGGTTAAATGTAATAACATCTCTGATTCCTTCT
The DNA here is from genome assembly GCF_003918875.1 of Haliotis rubra. NCBI lineage: Eukaryota > Metazoa > Mollusca > Gastropoda > Lepetellida > Haliotidae > Haliotis > Haliotis rubra. The sequence goes on from NW_025766999.1 coordinate 729,459, forward strand.
TATTACCAAAGAAAGTCGAATTCCAGTGTTTGTTTGGCTTCATTATGGTCAGATCCCATCACTGGGATGTTAAATGAATGAAAAACGGTAATATTTTGGATTATTTCTATCATTCAAACTGAAAAATAGGTGCTGTAAATTGTACCAAACTGCGGCAAGATGTAATAACAAGCGCGGTAAATTGTAATCAACTGCGGCAAATTGTAATAACTGGTGCTGGAAATTGTAATAACATCTCTGATTCCTTCTAATTTCCAAAGAAAGTCGAATTTCAGAGTTTGTTCAACTTAATCATGGTCACATTCTACCATTGGCTTGTTAAAAGAAGGAAAAAAGGCAATATTTTGGATTATTTCTATCATTTGAACTGAGAGGCAGGTGCTGTAAATCCTAACAAACTGCGGCAAATTGTAATAGCAAGCACGGTAAATTGTAACAAACTGCAGCAAATTGTAATAACTGGTGCGGTAAATTGTAATAACATCTCTGATTCCTTCTAATTTCCAAAGAAAGTCGAATTTCAGAGTTTGTTCAACTTAATCATGGTCACATTCTACCATTGGCTTGTTAAAAGAACGAAAAAAGGCAATATTTTGGATTATTTCTATCAGTCGAACTGAGAGGCAGGTGCTGTAAATCCTAACAAACTGCGGCAAATTGTAATAGCAAGCACGGTAAATTGTAACAAACTGCAGCAAATTGTAATAACTGGTGCGGTAAATTGTAATAACATCTCTGATTCCTTCTAATTGCCAAATAAAGTCCAATTCCATTGTTTCTTTGGCTTCATTATGGTCAGATCCCATGACTGGGATGTTAAATGAATGTAACGGAAATATTTTGGGCTATTTCTATCATTCGAACTCAGAGACAGGTGCCGTAAATTGCAGCAAACTGCGGCAAATTATAATAACTGGTGCGGTAGATTGTAACAACATGTCTAATTCCTTCTAATTTCAAAAGAAAGTCGAATTTCAGAGTTTGTTCGACTTAATCATGGTCACATTCGACCACTGGCTTTTTAAAAGAACTAAAAAAGGCAATATTTTGGATTATTTCTATCAGTCGAACTGAGAGGCAGGTGATGTAAATTCCAAAAAATGCAGCAAATTGTAATAACAAGCTCGGTAAATTGTAATAAACTGCAGCAAATTGTAATAACTGGTGCGGTAAATTGTAACAACATCTCTGATTCCTTCTAATTTCCAAAGAATGTCGAATTTCAGAGTTTGTTCGACTTCATCGTGGTCACATTCCACCACTGGCTTGTTAAAAGAACGAAAAAGGGGAATATTTTGGATTATTTCTATCAGTCGAACTGAGAGTCAGGTGCTGTAAATTCTAACAAACAGCGGCAAATTGTAATAACAAGCACGGTAAATTGTAATAACCTGCGGGAAACTCAATAACTGGTGCGGTTAAATGTAATAACATCTCTGATTCCTTCTTATTTCCAAAGAAAGTCGAATTCCAGTGTTTGTTTGGCTTCATTATGGTCAGATCCCATCACTGGGATGTTAAATGAATGAAAAACGGTAATATTTTGGATTATTTCTATCATTCAAACAGAGAGCCAGGTGATGTAAATTGTACCAAACTGCGGCAAGATGTAATAACAAGCGCGGTAAATTGTAATCAACTGCGGCAAATTGTAATAACTGGTGCTGGAAATTGTAATAACATCTCTGATTCCTTCTAATTTCCAAAGAAAGTCGAATTTCAGAGTTTGTTCAACTTAATCATGGTCACATTCTACCATTGGCTTGTTAAAAGAACGAAAAAAGGCAATATTTTGGATTATTTCTATCATTTGAACTGAGAGGCAGGTGCTGTAAATCCTAACAAACTGCGGCAAATTGTAATAGCAAGCACGGTAAATTGTAACAAACTGCAGCAAATTGTAATAACTGGTGCGGTAAATTGTAATAACATCTCTGATTCCTTCTAATTGCCAAATAAAGTCCAATTCCATTGTTTCTTTGGCTTCATTATGGTCAGATCCCATGACTGGGATGTTAAATGAATGTAACGGAAATATTTTGGGCTATTTCTATCATTCGAACTCAGAGACAGGTGCCGTAAATTGCAGCAAACTGCGGCAAATTATAATAACTGGTGCGGTAGATTGTAACAACATGTCTAATTCCTTCTAATTTCAAAAGAAAGTCGAATTTCAGAGTTTGTTCGACTTAATCATGGTCACATTCGACCACTGGCTTTTAAAAGAACTAAAAAGGCAATATTTTGGATTATTTCTATCAGTCGAACTGAGAGGCAGGTGATGTAAATTCCAAAAAATGCAGCAAATTGTAATAACAAGCTCGGTAAATTGTAATAAACTGCAGCAAATTGTAATAACTGGTGCGGTAAATTGTAACAACATCTCTGATTCCTTCTAATTTCCAAAGAATGTCGAATTTCAGAGTTTGTTCGACTTCATCGTGGTCACATTCCACCACTGGCTTGTTAAAAGAACGAAAAAGGGGAATATTTTGGATTATTTCTATCAGTCGAACTGAGAGACAGGTGCTGTAAATTCTAACAAACTGCGGCAAATTGTAATAACAAGCACGGTAAATTGTAATAACCTGCGGGAAACTCAATAACTTGTGCGGTTAAATGTAATAACATCTCTGATTCCTTCTTATTTCCAAAGAAAGTCGAATTCCAGTGTTTGTTTGGCTTCATTATGGTCAGATCCCATCACTGGGATGTTAAATGAATGAAAAACGGTAATATTTTGGATTATTTCTATCATTCAAACTGAAAAATAGGTGCTGTAAATTGTACCAAACTGCGGCAAGATGTAATAACAAGCGCGGTAAATTGTAATCAACTGCGGCAAATTGTAATAACTGGTGCGGTAAATTGTAATAACATCTCTGATTCCTTCCAATTTGTTCGACTTAATCATGGTCACATTCCACCACTGGCACGTTAAAAGAATTGAAAACGGCAATATTTTGGATTTTTATGTAATATTATTTGATATTATTCGAACTGAGAGGCGGGTGCCGTAAATTGTACCAAACTGTGGTAAATTGTAATGACAGTCGCGGTAAATTGTAATAAACTGCGGCAAGATGTAACAACAAGTGCGGTAAGTTGTAATAAAAGTAGTTGGGACTCCCGTCTCTCTTTGATTTCAACATGGCCATTTCCCACCTCTTTGAATTTAATTGGGAAACAACGGGAATAATCTTTTCTATTTCAGGTTTTCAAGTTTAATGAAATGTTCGGTGCTTAAGACAGAGGTGAATCGTAATGAAAATGATATGTATTTGCTACGCTACAAGGGAACATACATGAACTCAATGATGTGCAACTAAGGACATTGTGAGCTGACTTCCAAAACACTGAATTCATAAATGCACATACATGTATAACGTTTTCAGTGAACTTATTACCAGCGGCCAGCTACGGGAAGAGAACCTTCAAGTGTGCTGCCGCAAAGACATGGAACAAACTGAATGAATGTTTGAAAAACTGTTCAAATCTACATGACTTCAAACTAATCTCGTTAGACTGTCATATTCAGATGACGACTGCCTTCATATTCCAATAACAACGTCCGATTCAAGTGATGAACTGCCAATGAAAAATACACCCAAGTCATTTCGTCAAGTCGGACATTCATACTTACATTTGAGGAATTTGTAATGATGACATGTAAATCATGTTTCAACAACAGGACTATGTCTATAGACTTACAGATGAAGCAAACGAATGGTGACTTCAACCGTTACAACATGCCATGTCAATCCAATAACCCATGTGTTTCAATACATGATAGTGGAGTCTTTTGAACACTACCTTTTCCAAAATACGTCCTTTATTGTGTACCACCCACATGGATTTTGTTCTATAAGTAGCCATGCGTTGATCCACCTGACATGACTCACAATTCTTTTGAGTTCTATTGCAACGCCGCTACTTTTACCATAGGTCATTATTAGTCTACGCACACTTACAATTCTTTGTAGGGTGATATGTGGGCAGTAAATTCGCGGTCGCAAATGGAGAAATGACAAGAAAGATAATATTGTTTTGCATAGTACTCTGCCAGAAGACTGCTGGGCTATCTGTAAAGATAGCTCAATGACATGAAGCACAACTTCGTTTGGTAAATCAGCAAATGTAACCTGGTCATCTTGTGAAACGTCATGATCGATTCCTTCCATATGAAGATCTTTTCTACGTGAGATTTTCACTTCCTCGTCGCTATTATTTGAGCTTTGAACGTCTCGTCTTGACATCTCATTTCCACTTCCTTTCGAGTCTAAAAGATCCTGAACATCACATGGTGAAGGACCTTGTCCTTGTAGTGGTACATTATGCTCTTCATCGTTCATCGTCATGTCAGAGCCTTGTGTTGAATGTTCCATGTCTACAGAACAATGAGCCTGCTCTTCATCGCTTTCTCTTGACCCTTCCTTGCTTTCTCCTTCCAAGTCAGAATAACTCGGGCCCATCAAATGGTGAATGACTTTGTAGAGAGTTGTATTCTTCATCGCTGCCGTTGTCATCAGACACTTGTCTTGACTCCTCAGTGCCTATAGGTTCCTGCTCAATGTGCGGAGAATGCCCTTGTTCGTCGTCGCTGATACTCCTTCTGTAAAAGCTATGTCTTGGTTCTTTCTTTCTGTTTTCTTCCAATTCAGACGAACCTCGACCATCACATGAATTTCTCGGGAGATGAATTCTTCTTCATCACTGCTGTTTACAAACTCTTGTCTTGGCACATCTGTTGCTTCTGTTACCACTGGCAGCTGATCCTCATGTAGTTGCTCTTCGTCTTGCGTTTCATGCAGCTGAAGCGCAACATAGTGTTCGCCTTCTTCTTCAGCAAAATGGCCAAGATTGAGTGTATCGATGGCGACACTGTGCGTGGGAACGATGGTAACAGTAGCATCGATGCCAAGCGATGAGTGTACAATTATGTTGATATTAAACATATCTGAGACTGCTTGTAGTGTTATATGGTCACCGTAGGTACCATCATCTAGCATATCAGATATGTATGTGTCCCATTCTTCACCGGTGTAAAGTTCCAAGGGGAATCCATCTGGCGTGTAGGGATGCTCAACGAGATAACTCACAACCTGCTCTCGAAGTGTTCTAGAGGAGCGGAATATACCAATTTAAGCTAAAAGGTGACACAAGGCTGCAAACTGACAGTCGCCGTATCCTGGGGGATCATAAACGATCCGACCGTGAGATGCAAATGGTCTTTCGGTATCCAACAATGGTATACGATACTTAGATCGGTGATGCCTGCGCTGTGATCTGGACGACGCCTGTTGCTTTCGTTTTACCTCAGCATCAATTGTGGAACTTGACAACCTATCGACTGACATCCATTCAGATGTGTGCTCCTTTCCTGTTATGGGATTTGTGAATGAAATCATATACATCGATGATTTTAACTTCCGTGCAAGTAGTTTCCCTTTTACAATGTACTGTTTCTTAGGAGCCAGTTTTCCTTTTTTTTAACTATATTTGCATAAAACGTCGTCGCCAACGTTGTACACTGACGGGGGTGTAGTCTTCGTTGTCTCTGCACACTGCGTCTATTTGATTTCTTTGTCGCGACTTTAGCCCGTTTTCTGGTCCGAGTAACATACTTACTTTGCCTCAATCTGTCCTTGGCATTAGGTTGTTGAATATTTGCATCCACAATATCAGCATTGAAGTCACCTGAATCCATTTCTAGAACAGTGTTTGATTTTCTTCCGAAGTACACTTCAAATGGACTCTGCCAATCTAAACATTCTTTCTTTTCATTATTCATTATTGAGGCATATCTTCGCAAATGTGATGCCCAGTTTACACCCTTGGTGCCCATAGTTACAAAGTCATACATTATTTTCCTTTTCAGTTGTCTGTGTGATCTCTTCACCTTTCCTTGAGACTGGGGATGATACGGTCTACTGCGTATTGGTTTGATTTTAAGGTTTTTACAAAGTTCATTTACATGCCCCTTAAATTCGACACCTTGGTCCATCTGCAGCTTCTTAGGTGGACCATGTTCTTCGTAGATCACGCGCAGAGCACTGGCTACACCCCTGCTCTTCTTTGTTTGCAGCGCCACAAGCCATGTATATCTACTGAATACATCTACTAGAGACAGTACAAACTGTTTTCTTTCTCTTTATTTATCCAGAGTCTTCTTCTATTCATGTTTTGTATTTTGCTAATTTCATTGTATATATTACCAATGATTATTATTCCTGTTAGCATCCGCATGCAGGAGGGAGTAAATCTATTTACTATTATAAATGTTTTACATGTAATATTGGTACCCGTCAGGGTTGTGTGTTAATCCCACAGCTGTTTATCATATTTATAAATAAGTTGTTTTCCTTAATGGAACAGGAAGGTGGTATAGGTGTTAATGTTTCATCTGCTTTTAACAATTTGTGTTCACTTATGTTTGCTGATGATGTTTCTGCACTTTCTGATACTTGTAATCAGTTACAAAAGAAGATAAATGCACTTGAATGTTTTTGTAAACAAACTGGAATGTCAATTAATGTTAGTAAAACAAAAGTTCTTGTTTTTAGAAATGGTGGGCCATTACGGGAATATGAAAAGTGGTCCTATAATGGCAATCCTATTGAAACTGTATCCTTTTATAAATATCTAGGACTTGTATTTACACCAAAGCTTGTATGGAGTAAAGCGCAAAGCTGTCTGATATCTCAAGCTAACAAGGCAATATTTTCTGTAAATGGTTTTCAAACAAAGATGGGAAGAGTAAATTGTAAAGACTTATTTAAGATTTTTGACTGTATGGTTGCACCTATTTTGTGTTATGGGTCTGAGATTTGGGGTACTAACTATTGTAGCATCATTGAGTCTGTTCAGGTAAAATTTTGTAAATATTTCTTGAAAGTTGGTAAATCTACCTGTAATAACATGGCTCTTGGTGATTGTGGCAAACTTCCTCTACAAATTACTTATATGACTAAAGTAATTAAATACTGGTGTCACCTATTGTATATGCCTTATGATAGACTGCCAAAACATTGTTATATTATGCTCAAGTCCTTCGATGATGTTGGCCGCACTACTTGGGCAACTTGTGTCAAAAATATTTTATTTAAGTATGGTTTTGGCTATGCATGGATCAGTCAGGATGTTGGCAATGTTGATTATTAAATATCCTTGTTTAAGCAGAGACTTTCGGATAATTTTACACACTGTTGGTCCACTTCAATTCAAAATTCTAATAAGTGTTTTTATTACTCCCAATTTAAGACATTTTTAAATGTGGAAAGGTGTTTAAATTCTGATATTCCATCACATCTCAGATCTGTTGAAACTGGAAGATACAATAAAGTAAATTACAACGAGAGACTATGTTTATTTTGTAAATTGGATGACAAAAATATTATTGAAGATGAATTCCATGTACTCCTTAAGTGTGAACGTTTTTCTGATTTAAGGTTAAAATATATTCAGAAATATTTTACTGATTTTGATCCAAATGCCAATTTTATTAACATTATGAAAACACATAATGATTGTATCATAAGAGATGTCAGTATTTTTCTGTATCATGTACTTCAGCGCATTAGAAATGTTCCTCTTACACAGCATGTGCACTAAACTATCTATATCATATGCAAATTACTGTATGATGGGCCTGTGGCCTTTTACTGAATAAACTTGTCTGTCTGTCTGTCTGTATATGTTTTCCCTTTCAATCTAACAGCATTTCTGCTGAAATCTACGAGATCAACTTGATGATGTGATTGCACAGACTTTGCTCTCACTGGTCTGATGATAGCTTTATTTGTAAACTTGGCTGTGTGAATGGAATACTTCTCTTTCGTCCGTAGCTCTCTCCGTATTGAGGTCTCTGTAAGTCCTGACATGGAATCAGCTGCCAAATGCCACAACCTTCTGTAGCCTGCTGATTTCTGACTGTGAAATGCATGTCCGACAACCTGAGCAACATCCGTTCGTTTCACAACTGGCTTCCCTCTGAAGTACAGAATATTGTTTGCTTCAGCGCCTATGGAGAAGTCCTGTTTCCTTCTCCAGTACCGAATAATGGCATATCGTTGACCTCCAGTTCTTTCGGCAACTGGTGTTTGAAAATTACCTTTCACAAGTGAGATAATAGTATCATACGTTTCCTCGTCAAAACAATGCGTATATCCCTTGCCTGTCGCGTTACAGTTCAAAGACAGGTAGCACAGAACTGCTACAACGAATGCTCGCATGGTTGGAAATGTACGTCCGCGCCCCTTGAACAAAGTCTAGATCAGTCAAATATATACATCCTTCACCAACAAAATTTGGACTACTTGGGCATCACTCGAAAAAAGCAACAACTTATTTGTGAATTTAGACATACATCGATGTAAACGTATAAGTGAAGACATGTAAAGTCAGAAATATGTGTCTTATATTAAATGTACATATCTTTAAATCTAAGTTTAGATTTTATGGACACAAAGAATATGACTGCGTATGATTATACAGTATCTATGAAGTATTATTTAAGGGAATAGCTTAAAAGACTGATGTAAAATCTGCGACATTTGTACAAAAATAATTTAACAGTAATAACTTCACATATTATATCAGTTACACCAACTTCAAACAAAAATGAGAAACCAATCAGTTCAGGTCAATGATGGAAAACGTAAAACGCGAAGAAAGTAGTTTCCTGGAGAGGGTCGCCTGTGCATTTGTTGATACATTAACGCAAGATGCTGCTTTGTTGGCCAATAAAATGCAAGAGTCACTTGGAGTATGTTTTGTAAGATGCAAGGCTTTAAATGGAGCTTTATCAGCTTGGTTATGTACGTTATGGCTTTTGCAGATAACAAACTATTATTATTTGAGGGCATGTCGAAAGAGAATCAACATATATTATATCAATATATTATTGTTATAGTGCAAATATTTCACTAATATTTCACACACAAAAGTATAATAACTATGATATGAAATTTATATGAATTCACAAAAGTTCCTATGTTGTGATTTTCCTATGTTGTGATTTTCCGTACACAAACGAGAGTAACTCATTCAGGTTGTAAAATACATGCCGCCAGACATGGACATACTGTAGACAATAATTAATGGTTTGCACTGCAGTTACCGGCTGCATGTCACTTCCTGATTGACACGCTGACCACGTAATGATAATCCCACAAGCAAGTCGGCGGTCAATCTGAAATGCTTCTGGCTAAATGAAACGGCAGCCTTGTGTTTTTATTACCACCGTCCGGTCAGAGACCGATATACGTTAGGTAATTTATGAGACTATTGTATCAACCAGGAACAATCCATGAAATAACAAAGGGATAATGGTGACAATTATTTACAATTGCTATGCGTTCCTCCGATATATAAGCAGGTGCAGTTTGACTGTGAAGTCACTCTGCATCTGAATAAACCTTGGAACGCCAGCAACTCTGATGTCATCATTATCCTGAATTCATATATTTTATTTTAAGGTAAGACATTTCCATGCGTTGTTTATATGTTCGTTTCATTATATGTTGAAAGTGTTTTGGGAATACTGTTTTAGATTTCGGTAACTTCAAATCATATATATTATTGTAGATGTTCAGCTACAGGCGTACGTTCATTTGTGTAGTTATTGTTCAATGTATTGCGAAATTGTAATAATGTTTAGGAAGGGTTGAACCCGGGAAACAGGTGTATACTTACACCTATGTAAAACTATTTTGTATATTCAGGCTAATAAGAGCAGCGCTTGTATTAAAGGGAGTACGGTAGTGCGTAAATTGCACTACCGTAAAACATCTACGATACGTGTACTAGTTAATGTTTCATTATTTTAAGCTGATGTTACCAATAGGAATCTAATGTTTTAGCGTGTGTATTTGTATCGTTGTGTGCCGTTCTCTGAACTTAAAAAGATGTTCCTGTAAGGTTCTACCTGTACATAAAAATATAATGCCCAACTTACGCTGATGTTTTGATAAGTATAGCGTTATATATATGAGTATAATATGTTCGTATCAGTTATCTGTAATACTGTACCTTATCATTATTTGATGTGTTCATATATATGTATACATATGATGGAATTAAAATATCTTATAAATGTAATGTCCAAAACATGTTGATGTTCTGCGAAGCTTAATAATTATGAAGATGAAAATAATATATTCACGTCAGTCTATTGTAATACTGTACGATTATTTTCATATCTCCACATATTGAATTGAATTGAAATGTTTTATTGAATCTTCACACTCTGCATCTGAATAAACCTTGGAACGCTAGCAACTCTGATGTCATCATTATCCTGAATTCATATATTTTATTTTAAGGCAAAAATTTCCGTGAGACAGCACGTTCTCATTATTATCAACTAATTCGCTGTAATTCTGTTCATTCCCTGAGGGAATTATGAGAACTTTGTACAGGGAGGAAGGCTTAGCACTGTTGATATAGTAATTTTTTGTAACATGTTCCCTGCCTACTGATCCGTCTCGCCTACACAGGTACTTACTTATGACACAATCCAGACCAGTATATTCATTGCAATCATGCATTTGATATTTTACTTCTGCTCACTTCTATGTGACGTGATCTCCTGAACTTTCGATATGCCACTGCTGTGAAGCAAATGCATATATTCTACAATGTGACCAGAGGTTTATGAGCGATTCATTTACAGATTTAGTCACCAATTGTTATCAAGTACACGATACACTTGCCCCATACCAAGTCCTCTAGAAGCATATTAAGATTTAGTGGGCTTCTTGTCAGGTACATTTGAATTGAATATTGAATTGAGATGTTCGGAAAGCCTGGAATTCATATGTTCGGTAAGTCAGGAATGCAAGTGATTCTACATTTATAATAGTAAATAGATTTACTCCCTCCTGCATGCGGATGCTAACAGGAATAATAATCATTGGTAATATATACAATGAAATTAGCAAAATACAAAACATGAATAGAAGAAGACTGTGGATAAATAAAGAGAAAGAATACGTTCATTAAATAAGACATCAATTATATCAAAGAAAGACACAGGCGTATTTTGATCTAGTTTACAGAAAGCATAAGCTGACAAGCATGGCCATGTTGCGAAGGAGTCGTACTGTTTTTATGCTTGTCTATACCTTTATGATAAGATGTAAATTCCGTTTTTTTCATTCATGTAAGATCCCAGTCATAGGATCTGACATAATGAAGCCAAACGAACTATGGAATTGGACTTTCTTTGGAAATTAGAAGGAATCAGAGATGTTGTTACATTTTACCGCAACAGTTATTATAATTTGCAGCAGTTTACTACAATTTCCCGCTCTTGCGATTACAATTTGCCGCACTTTGTTAGAATTTACAGCACCTGCCTCTCAGTTCAAATGATAGAAATAATCCAAAATATTGCCTTTTTTCTTCTTTTAACAAGCCAATGGTAGAATGTGACCATGTTTAAGTCGAACAAACTCTGAAATTCGACTTTCTTTGGAAATTAAAAGGAATCAGAGATGTTATTACAATTTACCGTGCTTGTTAGTACAATTTGCCACAGTTTGTTAGAATTTACGGCACCTTCATCTCAGTTCGAATGATAGAAATAATCCAAATTATTTCCCTTTTTTCATTCATTTAAGATCCCACCGATGGGATCTGACGATGATGAAGTCGAACAAACACTGGAATTCGACTTTCTTTGGAAATTAGAAGGAATCAGATATGTTATTACAATTTCCCGCACCAGTTATTACAATTTGCCGCAGTTTGTTGCAATTTACGGAAGCTGTGTCTCAGTTCGAATGATAGAAATAGCCGAAAATATTTCCGTTTTTTTCATTCATGTAAGATCCCAGTGATAGGATCTGACATAATGAAGCCAAACAAACTATGGAATTGGACTTTCTTTGGAAATTAGAAGGAATCAGAGATGTTGTTACATTTTACCGCAACAGTTATTATAATTTGCAGCAGTTTACTACAATTTACCGCTCTTGCGATTACAATTTGCCGCACTTTGTTAGGATTTACAGCACCTGCCTCTCAGTTCGAATGATAGAAATAATCCAAAATATTGCCTTTTTTTCCTTCTTTTAACAAGCCAATGGTAGAATGTGACCATGATTAAGTTGAACAAACTCTGAAATTCGACTTTCTTTGGAAATTAGAAGGAATCAGAGATGTTATTACAATTTACCGTGCTTGTTAGTACAATTTGCAACTGTTTGTTAGAATTTACGGCACCTTCCTCTCAGTTCGAATGATAGAAATAATCCAAATTATTTCCCTTTTTTCATTCACTTAACATCCCACCGATGGGATCTGACGATGATGAAGTCCAACAAACACTGGAATTCAACTTTCTTTGGAAATTAGAAGGAATCAGATATGTTATTACAATTTACCGCACCAGTTATTACAATTTGCCGCAGATAATTACAATTTACTGCGCTTCTTATTACAATTTGCTGCACTTTGTTAGAATTTACAGCACCTGCCTCTCAGTTCGACTGATAGAAATAATCCAAAATATTGCCTTTTTTCGTTCTTTCAACAAGCCAGTGGTGGAATGTGACCATGATTAAGTCGAACAAACTCTGAAATTCGACTTTCTTTGGAAATTAAAAGGAATCAGAGATGTTATTACAATTTACCGTGCTTGTTAGTCGCAGTTTACAATTTGCCACAGTTTGTTAGAATTTACGGCACCTTCATCTCAGTTCGAATGATAGAAATAATCCAAATTATTTCCCTTTTTTCATTCATTTAAGATCCCACCGACGGGATCTGACGATGATGAAGTCGAACAAACACTGGAATTCGACTTTCTTTGGAAATTAGAAGGAATCAGAGATGTTGTTACATTTTACCGCAACAGTTATTATAATTTGCAGCAGTTTACTACAATTTACCGCTCTTGCGATTACAATTTGCCGCAGTTTGTTAGGATTTACAGCACCTGCCTCTCAGTTCGACTGATAGAAATGATCCAAAATATTGCCTTTTTTCGTTCTTTCAACAAGCCAGTGGTGGAATGTGACCATGATTAAGTCGAACAAACTCTGAAATTCGACTTTCTTTGGAAATTAAAAGGAATCAGAGATGTTATTACAATTTACCGCGCTTGTTAGTACAATTTGCAACTGTTTGTTAGAATTTACGGCACCTTCATCTCAGTTCGAATGATAGAAATAATCCAAATTATTTCCCTTTTTTCATTCATTTAAGATCCCACCGATGGGATCTGACGATGATGAAGTCGAACAAACACTGGAATTCGACTTTCTTTGGAAATTAGAAGGAATCAGATATGTTATTACAATTTCCCGCACCAGTTATTACAATTTGCCGCAGTTTGTTAAAATTTACGGAAGCTGTGTCTCAGTTCGAATGATAGAAATAGCCGAAAATATTTCCGGTTTTTTCATTCATGTAAGATCCCAGTGATAGGATCTGACATAATGAAGCCAAACAAACTATGGAATTGGACTTTCTTTGGAAATTAGAAGGAATCAGAGATGTTGTTACATTTTACCGCAACAGTTATTATAATTTGCAGCAGTTTACTACAATTTACCGCTCTTGCGATTACAATTTGCCGCACTTTGTTAGGATTTACAGCACCTGCCTCTCAGTTCGAATGATAGAAATAATCCAAAATATTGCCTTTTTTCCTTCTTTTAACAAGCCAATGGTAGAATGTGACCATGATTAAGTTGAACAAACTCTGAAATTCGACTTTCTTTGGAAATTAGAAGGAATCAGAGATGTTATTACAATTTACCGTGCTTGTTAGTACAATTTGCAACTGTTTGTTAGAATTTACGGCACCTTCCTCTCAGTTCGAATGATAGAAATAATCCAAATTATTTCCCTTTTTTCATTCACTTAACATCCCACCGATGGGATCTGACGATGATGAAGCCAAACAAACACTGGAATTCAACTTTCTTTGGAAATTAGAAGGAATCAGATATGTTATTACAATTTACCGCACCAGTTATTACAATTTGCCGCAGATAATTACAATTTACTGCGCTTCTTATTACAATTTGCTGCACTTTGTTAGAATTTACAGCACCTGCCTCTCAGTTCGACTGATAGAAATAATCCAAAATATTGCCTTTTTCGTTCTTTCAACAAGCCAGTGGTGGAATGTGACCATGATTAAGTCGAACAAACTCTGAAATTCGACTTTCTTTGGAAATTAAAAGGAATCAGAGATGTTATTACAATTTACCGTGCTTGTTAGTACAATTTGCCACAGTTTGTTAGAATTTACGGCACCTTCATCTCAGTTCGAATGATAGAAATAATCCAAATTATTTCCTTTTTTTCATTCATTTAAGATCCCACCGATGGGATCTGACGATGATGATGAAGTCGAACAAACACTGGAATTCGACTTTCTTTGGAAATTAGAAGGAATCAGATATGTTATTACAATTTCCCGCACCAGTTATTACAATTTGCCGCAGTTTGTTGCAATTTACGGAAGCTGTGTCTCAGTTCGAATGATAGAAATAGCCGAAAATATTTCCGTTTTTTCATTCATGTAAGATCCCAGTGATAGGATCTGACATAATGAAGCCAAACAAACTATGGAATTGGACTTTCTTTAGAAATTAGAAGGAATCAGAGATGTTGTTACATTTTACCGCAACAGTTATTATAATTTGCAGCAGTTTACTACAATTTACCGCTCTTGCGATTACAATTTGCCGCACTTTGTTAGGATTTACAGCACCTGCCTCTCAGTTCGAATGATAGAAATAATCCAAAATATTGCCTTTTTTCTTCTTCTTTAACAAGCCAATGGTAGAATGTGACCATGATTAAGTTGAACAAACTCTGAAATTCGACTTTCTTTGGAAATTAGAAGGAATCAGAGATGTTATTACAATTTACCGTGCTTGTTAGTACAATTTGCAACTGTTTGTTAGAATTTACGGCACCTTCCTCTCAGTTCGAATGATAGAAATAATCCAAATTATTTCCCTTTTTTCATTCACTTAACATCCCACCGATGGGATCTGACGATGATGAAGTCCAACAAACACTGGAATTCAACTTTCTTTGGAAATTAGAAGGAATCAGATATGTTATTACAATTTACCGCACCAGTTATTACAATTTGCCGCAGATAATTACAATTTACTGCGCTTCTTATTACAATTTGCTGCACTTTGTTAGAATTTACAGCACCTGCCTCTCAGTTCGACTGATAGAAATAATCCAAAATATTGCCTTTTTTCGTTCTTTCAACAAGCCAGTGGTGGAATGTGACCATGATTAAGTCGAACAAACTCTGAAATTCGACTTTCTTTGGAAATTAAAAGGAATCAGAGATGTTATTACAATTTACCGTGCTTGTTAGTACAATTTGCCACAGTTTGTTAGAATTTACGGCACCTTCATCTCAGTTCGAATGATAGAAATAATCCAAATTATTTCCCTTTTTTCATTCATTTAAGATCCCACCGATGGGATCTGACGATGATGAAGTCGAACAAACACTGGAATTCGACTTTCTTTGGAAATTAGAAGGAATCAGATATGTTATTACAATTTCCCGCACCAGTTATTACAATTTGCCGCAGTTTGTTGCAATTTACGGAAGCTGTGTCTCAGTTCGAATGATAGAAATAGCCGAAAATATTTCCGTTTTTTTTCATTCATGTAAGATCCCAGTGATAGGATCTGACATAATGAAGCCAAACAAACTATGGAATTGGACTTTCTTTGGAAATTAGAAGGAATCAGAGATGTTGTTACATTTTACCGCAACAGTTATTATAATTTGCAGCAGTTTACTACAATTTACCGCTCTTGCGATTACAATTTGCCGCACTTTGTTAGGATTTACAGCACCTGCCTCTCAGTTCGAATGATAGAAATAATCCAAAATATTGCCTTTTTTCGTTCTTTTAACAAGCCAATGGTAGAATGTGACCATGATTAAGTTGAACAAACTCTGAAATTCGACTTTCTTTGGAAATTAGAAGGAATCAGAGATGTTATTACAATTTACCGTGCTTGTTAGTACAATTTGCAACTGTTTGTTAGAATTTACGGCACCTTCCTCTCAGTTCGAATGATAGAAATAATCCAAATTATTTCCCTTTTTCATTCACTTAACATCCCACCGATGGGATCTGACGATGATGAAGTCCAACAAACACTGGAATTCAACTTTCTTTGGAAATTAGAAGGAATCAGATATGTTATTACAATTTACCGCACCAGTTATTACAATTTGCCGCAGATAATTACAATTTACTGCGCTTCTTATTACAATTTGCTGCACTTTGTTAGAATTTACAGCACCTGCCTCTCAGTTCGACTGATAGAAATAATCCAAAATATTGCCTTTTTTCGTTCTTTCAACAAGCCAGTGGTGGAATGTGACCATGATTAAGTCGAACAAACTCTGAAATTCGACTTTCTTTGGAAATTAAAAGGAATCAGAGATGTTATTACAATTTACCGTGCTTGTTAGTACAATTTGCAACAGTTTGTTAGAATTTACGGCACCTTCCTCTCAGTTCGAATGATAGAAATAATCCAAATTATTTCCCTTTTTCATTCACTTAACATCCCACCGATGGGATCTGACGATGATGAAGTCCAACAAACACTGGAATTCAACTTTCTTTGGAAATTAGAAGGAATCAGATATGTTATTACAATTTACCGCACCAGTTATTACAATTTGCCGCAGATAATTACAATTTACTGCGCTTCTTATTACAATTTGCTGCACTTTGTTAGAATTTACAGCACCTGCCTCTCAGTTCGACTGATAGAAATAATCCAAAATATTGCCTTTTTCGTTCTTTCAACAAGCCAGTGGTGGAATGTGACCATGATTAAGTCGAACAAACTCTGAAATTCGACTTTCTTTGGAAATTAAAAGGAATCAGAGATGTTATTACAATTTACCGTGCTTGTTAGTACAATTTGCCACAGTTTGTTAGAATTTACGGCACCTTCATCTCAGTTCGAATGATAGAAATAATCCAAATTATTTCCCTTTTTTCATTCATTTAAGATCCCACCGATGGGATCTGACGATGATGAAGTCGAACAAACACTGGAATTCGACTTTCTTTGGAAATTAGAAGGAATCAGATATGTTATTACAATTTCCCGCACCAGTTATTACAATTTGCCGCAGTTTGTTGCAATTTACGGAAGCTGTGTCTCAGTTCGAATGATAGAAATAGCCGAAAATATTTCCGTTTTTTCATTCATGTAAGATCCCAGTGATAGGATCTGACATAATGAAGCCAAACAAACTATGGAATTGGACTTTCTTTGGAAATTAGAAGGAATCAGAGATGTTGTTACATTTTACCGCAACAGTTATTATAATTTGCAGCAGTTTACTACAATTTACCGCTCTTGCGATTACAATTTGCCGCACTTTGTTAGGATTTACAGCACCTGCCTCTCAGTTCGAATGATAGAAATAATCCAAAATATTGCCTTTTTCCTTCTTTTAACAAGCCAATGGTAGAATGTGACCATGATTAAGTTGAACAAACTCTGAAATTCGACTTTCTTTGGAAATTAGAAGGAATCAGAGATGTTATTACAATTTACCGTGCTTGTTAGTACAATTTGCAACTGTTTGTTAGAATTTACGGCACCTTCCTCTCAGTTCGAATGATAGAAATAATCCAAATTATTTCCTTTTTTCATTCACTTAACATCCCACCGATGGGATCTGACGATGATGAAGTCCAACAAACACTGGAATTCAACTTTCTTTGGAAATTAGAAGGAATCAGATATGTTATTACAATTTACCGCACCAGTTATTACAATTTGCCGCAGATAATTACAATTTACTGCGCTTCTTATTACAATTTGCTGCACTTTGTTAGAATTTACAGCACCTGCCTCTCAGTTCGACTGATAGAAATAATCCAAAATATTGCCTTTTTTTCGTTCTTTCAAACAAGCCAGTGGTGGAATGTGACCATGATTAAGTCGAACAAACTCTGAAATTCGACTTTCTTTGGAAATTAAAAGGAATCAGAGATGTTATTACAATTTACCGTGCTTGTTAGTACAATTTGCCACAGTTTGTTAGAATTTACGGCACCTTCATCTCAGTTCGAATGATAGAAATAATCCAAATTATTTCCCTTTTTTTATTACATTCATTTAACATCCCACCGATGGGATCTGACGATGATGAAGTCGAACAAACACTGGAATTCGACTTTCTTTGGAAATTAGAAGGAATCAGATATGTTATTACAATTTCCCGCACCAGTTATTACAATTTGCCGCAGTTTGTTAAATTTACGGAAGCTGTGTCTCAGTTCGAATGATAGAAATAGCCGAAAATATTTCCGTTTTTTTCATTCATGTAAGATCCCAGTGATAGGATCTGACATAATGAAGCCAAACAAACTATGGAATTGGACTTTCTTTGGAAATTAGAAGGAATCAGAGATGTTGTTACATTTTACCGCAACAGTTATTATAATTTGCAGCAGTTTACTACAATTTACCGCTCTTGCGATTACAATTTGCCGCAGTTTGTTAGGATTTACAGCACCTGCCTCTCAGTTCGAATGATAGAAATAATCCAAAATATTGCCTTTTTTCCTTCTTTTAACAAGCCAATGGTAGAATGTGACCATGTTTAAGTTGAACAAACTCTGAAATTCGACTTTCTTTGGAAATTAGAAGGAATCAGAGATGTTATTACAATTTACCGTGCTTGTTAGTACAATTTGCAACTGTTTGTTAGAATTTACGGCACCTTCCTCTCAGTTCGAATGATAG
This sequence comes from Haliotis rubra, assembly GCF_003918875.1. Lineage (NCBI taxonomy): Eukaryota > Metazoa > Mollusca > Gastropoda > Lepetellida > Haliotidae > Haliotis > Haliotis rubra. The sequence continues at coordinate 748,242 of NW_025766999.1, forward strand.
AAATAATCCAAATTATTTCCCTTTTTTCATTCACTTAACATCCCACCGATGGGATCTGACGATGATGAAGTCCAACAAACACTGGAATTCAACTTTCTTTGGAAATTAGAAGGAATCAGATATGTTATTACAATTTACCGCACCAGTTATTACAATTTGCCGCAGATAATTACAATTTACTGCGCTTCTTATTACAATTTGCTGCACTTTGTTAGAATTTACAGCACCTGCCTCTCAGTTCGACTGATAGAAATAATCCAAAATATTGCCTTTTTTCGTTCTTTCAACAAGCCAGTGGTGGAATGTGACCATGATTAAGTCGAACAAACTCTGAAATTCGACTTTCTTTGGAAATTAAAAGGAATCAGAGATGTTATTACAATTTACCGTGCTTGTTAGTCCAATTTGCCACAGTTTGTTAGAATTTACGGCACCTTCATCTCAGTTCGAATGATAGAAATAATCCAAATTATTTCCCTTTTTTCATTCATTTAAGATCCCACCGACGGGATCTGACGATGATGAAGTCGAACAAACACTGGAATTCGACTTTCTTTGGAAATTAGAAGGAATCAGATATGTTATTACAATTTCCCGCACCAGTTATTACAATTTGCCGCAGTTTGTTGCAATTTACGGAAGCTGTGTCTCAGTTCGAATGATAGAAATAGCCGAAAATATTTCCGTTTTTTTCATTCATGTAAGATCCCAGTGATAGGATCTGACATAATGAAGCCAAACAAACTATGGAATTGGACTTTCTTTGGAAATTAGAAGGAATCAGAGATGTTGTTACATTTTACCGCAACAGTTATTATAATTTGCAGCAGTTTACTACAATTTACCGCTCTTGCGATTACAATTTGCCGCAGTTTGTTAGGATTTACAGCACCTGCCTCTCAGTTCGAATGATAGAAATAATCCAAAATATTGCCTTTTTCCTTCTTTTAACAAGCCAATGGTAGAATGTGACCATGTTTAAGTTGAACAAACTCTGAAATTCGACTTTCTTTGGAAATTAGAAGGAATCAGAGATTTTATTACAATTTACCGTGCTTGTTAGTACAATTTGCAACTGTTTGTTAGAATTTACGGCACCTTCCTCTCAGTTCGAATGATAGAAATAATCCAAATTATTTCCTTTTTTCATTCACTTAACATCCCACCGATGGGATCTGACGATGATGAAGTCCAACAAACACTGGAATTCAACTTTCTTTGGAAATTAGAAGGAATCAGATATGTTATTACAATTTACCGCACCAGTTATTACAATTTGCCGCAGATAATTACAATTTACTGCGCTTCTTATTACAATTTGCTGCACTTTGTTAGAATTTACAGCACCTGCCTCTCAGTTCGACTGATAGAAATAATCCAAAATATTGCCTTTTTCGTTCTTTTCAACAAGCCAGTGGTGGAATGTGACCATGATTAAGTCGAACAAACTCTGAAATTCGACTTTCTTTGGAAATTAAAAGGAATCAGAGATGTTATTACAATTTACCGTGCTTGTTAGTTACAATTTGCCACAGTTTGTTAGAATTTACGGCACCTTCATCTCAGTTCGAATGATAGAAATAATCCAAATTATTTCCTTTTTCATTCATTTAAGATCCCACCGACGGGATCTGACGATGATGAAGTCGAACAAACACTGGAATTCGACTTTCTTTGGAAATTAGAAGGAATCAGATATGTTATTACAATTTACCGCACCAGTTATTACAATTTGCCGCAGTTTGTTGCAATTTACGGAAGCTGTGTCTCAGTTCGAATGATAGAAATAGCCGAAAATATTTCCGTTTTTTTCATTCATGTAAGATCCCAGTGATAGGATCTGACATAATGAAGCCAAACAAACTATGGAATTGGACTTTCTTTGGAAATTAGAAGGAATCAGAGATGTTGTTACATTTTACCGCAACAGTTATTATAATTTGCAGCAGTTTACTACAATTTACCGCTCTTGCGATTACAATTTGCCGCAGTTTGTTAGGATTTACAGCACCTGCCTCTCAGTTCGAATGATAGAAATAATCCAAAATATTGCCTTTTTTCCTTCTTTTAACAAGCCAATGGTAGAATGTGACCATGTTTAAGTTGAACAAACTCTGAAATTCGACTTTCTTTGGAAATTAGAAGGAATCAGAGATTTTATTACAATTTACCGTGCTTGTTAGTACAATTTGCAACTGTTTGTTAGAATTTACGGCACCTTCCTCTCAGTTCGAATGATAGAAATAATCCAAATTATTTCCCTTTTTTCATTCACTTAACATCCCACCGATGGGATCTGACGATGATGAAGTCCAACAAACACTGGAATTCAACTTTCTTTGGAAATTAGAAGGAATCAGATATGTTATTACAATTTACCGCACCAGTTATTACAATTTGCCGCAGATAATTACAATTTACTGCGCTTCTTATTACAATTTGCTGCACTTTGTTAGAATTTACAGCACCTGCCTCTCAGTTCGACTGATAGAAATAATCCAAAATATTGCCTTTTTTCGTTCTTTCAACAAGCCAGTGGTGGAATGTGACCATGATTAAGTCGAACAAACTCTGAAATTCGACTTTCTTTGGAAATTAAAAGGAATCAGAGATGTTATTACAATTTACCGTGCTTGTTAGTACAATTTGCCACAGTTTGTTAGAATTTACGGCACCTTCATCTCAGTTCGAATGATAGAAATAATCCAAATTATTTCCCTTTTTTCATTCATTTAAGATCCCACCGATGGGATCTGACGATGATGAAGTCGAACAAACACTGGAATTCGACTTTCTTTGGAAATTAGAAGGAATCAGATATGTTATTACAATTTACCGCACCAGTTATTACAATTTGCCGCAGTTTGTTGCAATTTACGGAAGCTGTGTCTCAGTTCGAATGATAGAAATAGCCGAAAATATTTCCGTTTTTCATTCATGTAAGATCCCAGTGATAGGATCTGACATAATGAAGCCAAACAAACTATGGAATTGGACTTTCTTTGGAAATTAGAAGGAATCAGAGATGTTGTTACATTTTACCGCAACAGTTATTATAATTTGCAGCAGTTTACTACAATTTACCGCTCTTGCGATTACAATTTGCCGCAGTTTGTTAGGATTTACAGCACCTGCCTCTCAGTTCGAATGATAGAAATAATCCAAAATATTGCCTTTTTCCTTCTTTTAACAAGCCAATGGTAGAATGTGACCATGTTTAAGTTGAACAAACTCTGAAATTCGACTTTCTTTGGAAATTAGAAGGAATCAGAGATTTTATTACAATTTACCGTGCTTGTTAGTACAATTTGCAACTGTTTGTTAGAATTTACGGCACCTTCCTCTCAGTTCGAATGATAGAAATAATCCAAATTATTTCCCTTTTTCATTCACTTAACATCCCACCGATGGGATCTGACGATGATGAAGTCCAACAAACACTGGAATTCAACTTTCTTTGGAAATTAGAAGGAATCAGATATGTTATTACAATTTACCGCACCAGTTATTACAATTTGCCGCAGATAATTACAATTTACTGCGCTTCTTATTACAATTTGCTGCACTTTGTTAGAATTTACAGCACCTGCCTCTCAGTTCGACTGATAGAAATAATCCAAAATATTGCCTTTTTTCGTTCTTTCAACAAGCCAGTGGTGGAATGTGACCATGATTAAGTCGAACAAACTCTGAAATTCGACTTTCTTTGGAAATTAAAAGGAATCAGAGATGTTATTACAATTTACCGTGCTTGTTAGTCCAATTTGCCACAGTTTGTTAGAATTTACGGCACCTTCATCTCAGTTCGAATGATAGAAATAATCCAAATTATTTCCCTTTTTTTCATTCATTTAAGATCCCACCGACGGGATCTGACGATGATGAAGTCGAACAAACACTGGAATTCGACTTTCTTTGGAAATTAGAAGGAATCAGATATGTTATTACAATTTCCCGCACCAGTTATTACAATTTGCCGCAGTTTGTTGCAATTTACGGAAGCTGTGTCTCAGTTCGAATGATAGAAATAGCCGAAAATATTTCCGTTTTTTTCATTCATGTAAGATCCCAGTGATAGGATCTGACATAATGAAGCCAAACAAACTATGGAATTGGACTTTCTTTAGAAATTAGAAGGAATCAGAGATGTTGTTACATTTTACCGCAACAGTTATTATAATTTGCAGCAGTTTACTACAATTTACCGCTCTTGCGATTACAATTTGCCGCAGTTTGTTAGGATTTACAGCACCTGCCTCTCAGTTCGAATGATAGAAATAATCCAAAATATTGCCTTTTTTCCTTCTTTTAACAAGCCAATGGTAGAATGTGACCATGTTTAAGTTGAACAAACTCTGAAATTCGACTTTCTTTGGAAATTAGAAGGAATCAGAGATTTTATTACAATTTACCGTGCTTGTTAGTACAATTTGCAACTGTTTGTTAGAATTTACGGCACCTTCCTCTCAGTTCGAATGATAGAAATAATCCAAATTATTTCCCTTTTTTCATTCACTTAACATCCCACCGATGGGATCTGACGATGATGAAGTCCAACAAACACTGGAATTCAACTTTCTTTGGAAATTAGAAGGAATCAGATATGTTATTACAATTTACCGCACCAGTTATTACAATTTGCCGCAGATAATTACAATTTACTGCGCTTCTTATTACAATTTGCTGCACTTTGTTAGAATTTACAGCACCTGCCTCTCAGTTCGACTGATAGAAATAATCCAAAATATTGCCTTTTTTCGTTCTTTCAACAAGCCAGTGGTGGAATGTGACCATGATTAAGTCGAACAAACTCTGAAATTCGACTTTCTTTGGAAATTAAAAGGAATCAGAGATGTTATTACAATTTACCGTGCTTGTTAGTCCAATTTGCCACAGTTTGTTAGAATTTACGGCACCTTCATCTCAGTTCGAATGATAGAAATAATCCAAATTATTTCCCTTTTTTCATTCATTTAAGATCCCACCGACGGGATCTGACGATGATGAAGTCGAACAAACACTGGAATTCGACTTTCTTTGGAAATTAGAAGGAATCAGATATGTTATTACAATTTACCGCACCAGTTATTACAATTTGCCGCAGTTTGTTGCAATTTACGGAAGCTGTGTCTCAGTTCGAATGATAGAAATAGCCGAAAATATTTCCGTTTTTTTCATTCATGTAAGATCCCAGTGATAGGATCTGACATAATGAAGCCAAACAAACTATGGAATTGGACTTTCTTTGGAAATTAGAAGGAATCAGAGATGTTGTTACATTTTACCGCAACAGTTATTATAATTTGCAGCAGGTTACTACAATTTACCGCTCTTGCGATTACAATTTGCCGCAGTTTGTTAGGATTTACAGCACCTGCCTCTCAGTTCGAATGATAGAAATAATCCAAAATATTGCCTTTTTCCTTCTTTAACAAGCCAATGGTAGAATGTGACCATGTTTAAGTTGAACAAACTCTGAAATTCGACTTTCTTTGGAAATTAGAAGGAATCAGAGATTTTATTACAATTTACCGTGCTTGTTAGTACAATTTGCAACTGTTTGTTAGAATTTACGGCACCTTCCTCTCAGTTCGAATGATAGAAATAATCCAAATTATTTCCCTTTTTTCATTCACTTAACATCCCACCGATGGGATCTGACGATGATGAAGTCCAACAAACACTGGAATTCAACTTTCTTTGGAAATTAGAAGGAATCAGATATGTTATTACAATTTACCGCACCAGTTATTACAATTTGCCGCAGATAATTACAATTTACTGCGCTTCTTATTACAATTTGCTGCACTTTGTTAGAATTTACAGCACCTGCCTCTCAGTTCGACTGATAGAAATAATCCAAAATATTGCCTTTTTCGTTCTTTCAACAAGCCAGTGGTGGAATGTGACCATGATTAAGTCGAACAAACTCTGAAATTCGACTTTCTTTGGAAATTAAAAGGAATCAGAGATGTTATTACAATTTACCGTGCTTGTTAGTCCAATTTGCCACAGTTTGTTAGAATTTACGGCACCTTCATCTCAGTTCGAATGATAGAAATAATCCAAATTATTTCCCTTTTTTCATTCATTTAACATCCCACCGATGGGATCTGACGATGATGAAGTCGAACAAACACTGGAATTCGACTTTCTTTGGAAATTAGAAGGAATCAGAGATGTTATTACATTTTACCGCACCAGTTATTACAATTTGCAGCAGTTTCTTACAATTTACCGTGCTTGTTATTACAATTTGTAGCAGTTTGTTAGAATTTACAGCACCTGCTTCTCAGTTTGAATGATAGAAATAATCCAAAATATTGCCTTTTTTCGTTCTTTTAACAAGCCAGCGGTGGAATGTGACCATGATTAAGTCGAACAAACTCTGAAATTCGACTTTCTTTGGAAATTAGAAGGAATCAGGGATGTTATTACAATTTACCGCACCAGTTATTACAATTTGCAGCAGTTTGTTAAATTTACCGCGAAGGAATCAGATTGTTATTACAATTTGTCTCAATTTGTTCGAATTTACAGCAAATTCTCAGTTCGAATGATAGAAATAGCCGGAAATATTTCCGTTTTTTTCATTCATGTAAGATCCCAGTGATAGGATCTGACATAATGAAGCCAAACAAACTATGGAATTGGACTTTCTTTAGAAATTAGAAGGAATCAGAGATGTTGTTACATTTTACCGCAACAGTTATTATAATTTGCAGCAGTTTACTACAATTTACCGCTCTTGCGATTACAATTTGCCGCAGTTTGTTAGGATTTACAGCACCTGCCTCTCAGTTCGAATGATAGAAATAATCCAAAATATTGCCTTTTTCCTTCTTTTAACAAGCCAATGGTAGAATGTGACCATGTTTAAGTTGAACAAACTCTGAAATTCGACTTTCTTTGGAAATTAGAAGGAATCAGAGATTTTATTACAATTTACCGTGCTTGTTAGTACAATTTGCAACTGTTTGTTAGAATTTACGGCACCTTCCTCTCAGTTCGAATGATAGAAATAATCCAAATTATTTCCCTTTTTCATTCACTTAACATCCCACCGATGGGATCTGACGATGATGAAGTCCAACAAACACTGGAATTCAACTTTCTTTGGAAATTAGAAGGAATCAGATATGTTATTACAATTTACCGCACCAGTTATTACAATTTGCCGCAGATAATTACAATTTACTGCGCTTCTTATTACAATTTGCTGCACTTTGTTAGAATTTACAGCACCTGCCTCTCAGTTCGACTGATAGAAATAATCCAAAATATTGCCTTTTTCGTTCTTTCAACAAGCCAGTGGTGGAATGTGACCATGATTAAGTCGAACAAACTCTGAAATTCGACTTTCTTTGGAAATTAAAAGGAATCAGAGATGTTATTACAATTTACCGTGCTTGTTAGTCCAATTTGCCACAGTTTGTTAGAATTTACAGCACCTTCATCTCAGTTCGAATGATAGAAATAATCCAAATTATTTCCCTTTTTTCATTCATTTAAGATCCCACCGATGGGATCTGACGATGATTAAGTCGAACAAACACTGGAATTCGACTTTCTTTGGAAATTAGAAGGAATCAGAGATGTTATTACATTTTACCGCACCAGTTATTACAATTTGCAGCAGTTTCTTACAATTTACCGCGCTTGTTATTACAATTTGCCGCAGTTTGTTAGAATTTACAGCACCTGCCTCTCAGTTCGAATGATAGAAATAATCCAAAATATTGCCTTTTTTCGTTCTTTTAACAAGCAAGCGGTAGAATGTGACCATGATTAACTTGAAAAAACTCTGAAATTCGACTTTCTTTGGAAATTAGAAGGAATCAGGGATGTTATTACATTTTACTGCACCAGTTATTACAATTTGCAGGAGTTTGTTAGAATTTACCGCGCTTGTTATTACAATTTGTCACAGTTTGTTAGAATTTACAGCAGCTTCTTCTCAGTTTGAATGATAGAAATAATCCAAAATGTTGCCTTTTTTCGTTCTTTTAACAAGCAAGCGGTAAAATGTGACGATGATGAAATCGAACAAACACTGGAATTTGACTTTCTTTGGAAATTAGAAGGAATCAGATATGTTATTACATTTTACCGCACCAGTTATTACAATTTGCAGCAGTTTATTACAATTTACCGCGCATGTTATTACAATTTGTCACAGTTTGTTACAATTTACAATGCCTGCTTCTCAGTTTGAAGGGGCGGTGGGTTAGCCTAATGGTTAAAGCGTTGACTCGTCACGCCGAAGACGCGGGTTCGAATCCCCACATGGGTACAATGTGTGAAGCCCATTTCTGGTGTCCCCCGCCGTGATGTTGCTGGAATATTGCTAAAAGCGGCGTAAAACCAAACTCAGTCAGTCAGTCAGTCTCAGTTTGAATGATAGAAATAATCCAAAATATTGCCTTTTTTCGTTCTTTCAACAAGCAAGCGCTAGAATGTGACCATGATTAAGTTGAACAAACACTGGAATTCGACTTTCTTTGGAAATTAGAAGGAATCAGAGATGTTATTACAATTTACCGCACCAGTAATTACAATTTGCCGCAGTTTATTTCAATATACTGCGCCATTTATTACAATTTGCAGCAGTTTGTTAGAATTTACAGCACCTGCCTCTCAGTTCGATTTATAGAAATAATCCAAATTATTTCCCTTTTTTGATTCATTTAAGATCCCACCGATGGGATCTGACGATGATGAAGTTCGAACAAACACTGGAATTCGACTTTCTTTGGAAATTAGAAGGAATCAGGGATGTTATTACATTTTACCGCACCAGTTATTACAATTTGCCGCAGTTTCTTTCAATTTACTGCGCCATTTATTACAATTTGCTGCAGTTTGTTGGAATTCACAGCACCTGCCTCTCAGTTCGATTTATAGAAATAATCCCAAATATTGCCTTTTTCGTTCTTTCAACAAGCCAGTGGTGGAATGTGACCATGATTAAGTTGAACAAACTCTGAAATTCTACTTTCTTTGGAAATTAGAAGGAATCAGATATGTTATTACATTTTACCGCACCAGTTATTACAATTTGCCGTAGTTTGTTTCAATTTACAGCACCTGTCTCCCAGTTCGAATGATAGAAATAGCCGAAAATATTTCCGATTTTTTTACATTCATTTAACATTCCAGTTATGGGATCTGACATAATGAAGACAAACAAACTATGGAATTCGACTATTTTTGAAATTAGAAGGAATCAGAGATGTTATTACATTTTACCGCACCAGTTATTACAATTTGCTTTATTACAATTTACCGTTTGTTATTACAATTTGCTGCAGTTTGTTATTTACAGCACCTGCCTCTCAGTTCGAATGATAGAAATAATCCAAATTATTTCCCTTTTTTCATTCATTTAAGATCCCACCGATGGGATCTGACGATGATGAAGTCGAACAAACACTGGAATTCGACTTTCTTTGGAAATTAGAAGGAATCAGAGATGTTATTACATTTTACCGCACCAGTTATTACAATTTGCAGCAGTTTGTTACCTGAGAAATATTACAATTTGCTTCACAGCACCTGCCTCTCAGTTCGAATGATAGAAATAATCCAAAATATTGCCTTTTTTTCGTTCTTTCAACAAGCCAGCGGTAGAATGTGACCATGATTAAGTCGAACAAACTCTGGAATTCGACTTTCTTTGGAAATTAGAAGGAATCAGAGATGTTATTACATTTTACCGCACCAGTTATTACAATTTGCAGCAGTTTCTTACAATTTACCGCGCTTGTTATTACAATTTGTCGCAGTTTGTTAGAATTTACAGCACCTGCCTCTCAGTTTGAATGATAGAAATAATCCCAAATGTTGCCTTTTTTCGTTCTTTTAACAAGCCAAGCGGTAGAATGTGACCATGATTAAGTCGAACAAACTCTGAAATTCGACTTTCTTTGGAAATTAGAAGGAATCAGAGATGTTATTACATTTTACCGCACCAGTTATTACAATTTGCAGCAGTTTATTACAATTTACCGCGCTTGTTATTACAATTTGTCACAGTTTGTTAGAATTTACAGCACCTGCCTCTCAGTTTGAAATTGCCGCGCAGTTATTACAATTTACCGCAGTTTCTTTCAATTTACAACACTTTGTTAGAAGTCTTAGTTCGAATGATAGAAATAATCCAAAATATTGCCTTTTTTCGTTCTTTCAACAAGCCAGTGGTAGAATGTGACCATGATTAAGTTGAACAAACACTGGAATTCGACTTTCTTTGGAAATTAGAAGGAATCAGAGATGTTATTACAATTTACCGCACCAGTTATTACAATTTGCAGCAGTTTGTTTCAATTTACGGCACCTGCACCTGCCTCTCAGTTCGAATGATAGAAATAATCCAAATTATTTCCCTTTTTACATTCATTTAACATCCCACCGATATGGATCTGACGATGATGAAGTCGAACAAACACTGGAATTCGACTTTCTTTGGAAATTAGAAGGAATCAGAGATGTTATTACATTTTACCGCACCAGTTATTACAATTTGCTGCAGTTTATTACAATTTACTGCGCCATTTATTACAATTTGCTGCAGTTTGTTGGAATTTACAGCACCTGCCTCTCAGTTCGAATGATAGAAATAATCCAAAATATTGCCTTTTTTCGTTCTTTTAACAAGCCAGTGGTGGAATGTGACCATGATTAAGTTGAACAAACTCTGAAATTCGACTTTCTTTGGAAATTAGAAGGAATCAGATATGTTATTACAATTTCCCGCACCAGTTATTACAATTTGCCGTAGTTTGTTTCAATTTACAGCACCTGTCTCCCAGTTCGAATGATAGAAATAGCCGAAAATATTTCCGATTTTTTTACATTCATTTAACATTCCAGTTATGGGATCTGACATAATGAAGACATACAAAATATGGAATTCGACTATTTTTGAAATTAGAAGGAATCAGAGATGTTATTACATTTTACCGCACCAGTTATTACAATTTGCAGCAGTTTATTACAATTTACCGCGCTTGTTATTACAATTTGCTGCAGTTTGTTAGAATTTACAGCACCTGCCTCTCAGTTCGAATGATAGAAATAATCCAAATTATTTCCCTTTTTTGATTCATTTAAGATCCCACCGATGGGATCTGACGATGATGAAGTCGAACAAACACTGGAATTCGACTTTCTTTGGAAATTAGAAGGAATCAGAGATGTTATTACATTTTACCGCACCAGTTATTACAATTTGTAGCAGTTTGTTAGAATTTACAGCACCTGCCTCTCAGTTTGAATGATAGAAATAATCCAAAATGTTGCCTTTTTTCGTTCTTTTAACAAGCAAGCGCTAGAATGTGACGATGATGAAGTCGAACAAACACTGGAATTCGACTTTCTTTGGAAATTAGAAGGAATCAGAGATGTTATTACATTTTACCGCACCAGTTATTACAATTTGCAGCAGTTTCTTACAATTTACCGTGCTTGTTATTACAATTTGTCGCAGTTTGTTAGAATTTACAGCACCTGCTTCTCAGTTTGAATGATAGAAATAATCCAAAATGTTGCCTTTTTTCGTTCTTTTAACAAGCAAGCGGTAGAATGTGACCATGATTAACTTGAAAAAACTCTGAAATTCGACTTTCTTTGGAAATTAGAAGGAATCAGGGATGTTATTACATTTTACCGCACCAGTTATTACAATTTGCAGCAGTTTATTGCAATTTACCGCGCATGTTATTACAATTTGTCGCAGTTTGTTACAATTTACAATGCCTGCTTCTCAGTTTGAAGGGGCGGTGGGGTAGCCTAATGGTTAAAGCGTTGACTCGTCACGCCGAAGACCCGGGTTCGAATCCCCACATGGGTACAATGTGTGAAGCCCATTTCTGGTGTCCCCCGCCGTGATGTTGCTGGAATATTGCTAAAAGCAGCGTAAAACCAAACTCAGTCAGTCAGTCAGTCTCAGTTTGAATGATAGAAATAATCCAAAATATTGCCTTTTTTCGTTCTTTCAACAAGCAAGCGGTAGAATGTGACCATGATTAAGTTGAACAAACTCTGAAATTCAACTTTCTTTGGAAATTAAAAGGAATCAGAGATGTTATTACAATTTACCGCACCAGTTATTCCAATTTGCAGCAGTTTATTACAATTTACCGCGCTTGTTATTACAATTTGTCACAGTTTGTTAGAATTTACAGCACCTGCTTCTTAGTTTGAATGATAGAAATAATCCAAAATGTTGTCTTTTTTCGTTCCTTTAACAAGCAAGCGGTAGAATGTGACCATGATTAAGTTGAACAAACTCTGAAATTCAACTTTCTTTGGAAATTAAAAGGAATCAGAGATGTTATTACAATTTACCGTGCTTGTTAGTACAATTTTCCGCAGTTTGTTAGAATTTACGGCACCTTCCTCTCAGTTCGAATGATAGAAATAATCCAAATTATTTCCCTTTTTTCATTCATTTAAGATGGGATGGCCTAAAAGTCGGGCCGGGCCGGGCCAAGGCGGGCCAAATCTATTATTGGCTAATAAACCCATTAACAAAAACCATGCCTACAATTAATCAATGCAACATCCACTCATGATAATAATGATCAATCGGAAGCCACAAACGCGTACCATAATAACTTTATTACGAGTAAATCGGCCAAAACCCAGGAAGACGAGACGCCTGTGAACTGGCTGACCGAGGTTACGTATAAAAGTGGAATCGTTAAACGAAACGGGATTTAATACGTATAAATACTTCAGCCAATTCCGATACACATTTCCGTCGGCCCGAAAATGATTTTACATCTATATCCAATCACATACCACCCCATAAATTCACTATTCATCGTATTTAAAGCATGCCTACATTTAAATGATACGATCTCTTCTCAACACTCTCAACATTATCTCGGCCACAATTTTCCGCCCGGCTTGGCTCGAGCCGTCAAAAGCAGCTTAAACGTAACACACGTACCTTGAAATGTGTTTAATTCCATAGACTGGTATGATATCTACCTAAATATCGCTTTGTAATGTTAGAAAATGCAACATGTAAAGAAAACTGCTCCGTTAAAGTGAAGCCCTTGTCTCACATTTTTCAACATAGTCTCAATCAAAAGTGTTTGGTCTCTGTTCAGCCCGACTTGGCCCGTGGTGTCAAAAACAACTTAAACCTCACACATGTATCCTGATTTGTGTTTATATCCATAGATTAGTATTATATCTACCTACATTTCACTTCACAGAGTTTAAAAGCGTAGTATTTGAAGCAAGCACCTTGCTCAAAGTGAAGCCCTATTTTCTATACATTCTCAACAAAGACACAGTATCACAAGCTTTCGGTCCGGCTTGGCCCGGGCGCTTAAACGCCCCTTAAACCTCACAGATGTATCTTGAAATGTGTTTAAATCCATAGATTGGTATTATATCTACCTAAATATCACTTTGTAACGTTATCAAATGCTACATGTAAAGATAACTGGTTCGTTAAAGTTAGCCCTTTTCTCTCTCCATTCTCAATAAAGCCTCAATCAAAAGTGTTTAGTCTCTGTTCAGCCCGACTTGGCCCGTGGTGTCAAAAACACCTTAAACCTCACACATGTATCTTGAAATGTGTTTATATCCATAGATGAGTATTATATCTTCCTACATATCACTTCACAGAGTCTCAAAGCATAGTATTTGAAGCAAACACCTTGCTCAAAGTGAAGCCCTATTTTCTATACATTCTCAACAAAGACACAGTATCAAAAGCTTTCGGTCCGGCTTGGCCCGGGCGCTCAAACGCACCTTATACCTCTCAGATGTATCTTGAAATGTGTTTAAATCCATAGATTGGTATTAAATCTACCTAAATATCAATTTGTGATGTTACAAAATGTAAAGATAACTGCTCCGTTAAAGTGAAGCCCTTTTCTCTCTCCATTCACAATATAGTCTCAATCAAAAGTGTTTAGTCTCTGTTCAGCCCGACTTGGCTACGCCGCTTTTAGCAATATTCCAGCAATATCACGGCGGAGTGATACATGAAGTGGAGGAGCTGCATATATGCTGTATATAACAATGAAACAACATACATTGTAATTGACAAAGGAAACAACATAATTGCCATAATTGGTTAAGCAGTAAGCTGATGAAGCCAGTGAGTACACAAAGGATAGTGAATGGAAGCCAGAGATGTATAAGTACAGGAGTAGTTACAATAAAGGAGATGTTTATACAATAGGTGCGATGTTTATACCATAGATTGGGCTTGGTGGAGGAGTGGATCATAAGCTGATGGAATGAAGTATCCTTATATACAGTATATATATGCAGCTCCTCCACTTCATGTATCACTCTTGCTTGACAACGGTTTGCCGGTGAGCAGGTAGTATTCTTGCATGGCGTCATCGACTTTCTTGAACGTTTGAACGGCGTGGTTATCGCGCGAGAGTTGGTCGTTGATGAACTGTATTCTCTGCATGCGTTTTTTGGCGTACTCGGCTTGCAGTTTCTCCAAGGCCAAATCGTGACGTTTCTGTTCCGCTTCCATTTGGCTGTGTTCGACTTTCGTAATTTGGAGAAGAGATAATTGCTGCCGGAAAATGTGAGGGCGTTGACTAATGCACCCCAGACAATCATGGCGATCATAGCCATTTCTTTTTTTAAAAAATATTATAATATTACTACAAAATATTTTCCGGTATAATTCCTTGTTTCACAAGAATGTCCTTGGTGGCCATCGCCATCCCTAAGCCCATGACGAGCATGCCCATATCCTTTCAGGTTGAAATCGAGTTTGATTGTAGGCTGTTTGAGGTGTTGAGGTGTTGATGGACTCGTCAATGGAGTCGCGACTTCTTGCTTGCCTCTGAAGTAAGGCTGGACGTGCTTGGTGGTGCCGTCCGTCTGCTGTTTTTCCAGTGACATTTTCACTGTGAGTTGAAATTTGAGTTTTCCCAGATCGTTCAGTTTCTGGTGGCCATCTTGGTGGCCATCGCCATCCCTAAGCCCATGACGAGCATGCCCATATCCTGCAGGTTGAAATCGAGTTTGATTGTAGGTTGTTTGAGAACCATTTTCGTTAAGCAAGCGTAACCAACGGTTAGTCCGGCGACCACGGCGGCCTGATATGCATCGTTGACGAATGTTTTTCCTTCAGACTACATCGTGTGTGTATATATAAAATATATATATACATTTTTTTTATATCATAACAGTCGTCCAGGATGAACAGCGTTGATTCTCCTTTCAGTTTGTTGTGGTAAGTCCTGCAGACGAATTCCCGGATTGATGTTGTGCACGTATGGGTCCATCATCACCCACGCTCTCTCCGTGTACGTCTTGTTCACCTGTAAAGTCGGGCAGAGAATGACGATGTGGTCGAACACGTCGTGAAAGTACGACCTTCGGTGGAAGTTGTTTTGGTCGTGCGCCGCCGTAATCTCGCAGGTTTAGTTCGTCGCGGATCAGTTGACTACAAGCTAGGCGACTGGCTAGCGTCGACAGGGCGAGCGTTTTTCTCGTGTGTTTGTTCATGAGATCGACCTCCGGATAAGCTTTCAAACGCGGCGTCCCTTCATTGTCGATTTTGAACTTCGGATAGTCGCGACCCAATGGTTCGACGTAATTTTTATTGCGCTTTAAAGCATCGTAATACTTGTCCACAGCCTGCTTTCAAAGCTCATTGCCCACTGTGTCCACCATGAACGAGGTGTCTATGGCTGCTTCTGCATCATTGTCCTCATTCAGCTGGTGAACGTCAAAATCGTCCATGGGAATATCGTCAGCCATTTCAATATAAACAATGTCGCAATACAGACGAAAGCTAGATCCTTTTCAAAGATCGAGAGATCCGCTCGGTGTCAAAGCTGTGCCTCAGTTTGTGACCATCAACAACAATCCGAGCTCGGTCGGTCAAAACCAAACGCTGCTGGTTCGATTCCCCAACCTTGGCGCGAACGACGTCATCATCCCCGGCATGGCTCGACTGGCTTTTTACATCACGTTGGAGTCCGCGAACGACAACCGAACAACCGTGAACAACCTGGGTTGTGCCATCGTCAAGAAAACCACCATCAAAATAAGCGGGAACGAGGTGCTGAGAATCGACGACAGCGACGTGTTTTACTGTTGCACGGACCTCCGGAGAACCTCGGAAGAACGTGATGACATGGAGTATCAAGGAATTCGTCGGAATAATGACGTATCAAACGAAATCCGTGTGGGGTACGGTTTCATGCAAGACCATCTCGGCAATAAAACAACAGCAGGAGAAAAAGCAGTCGTTGAGGCGTACGGGAATCGGTTTTGCATAACGCTCGACTTCGAGCTGCTCAAGGGGCACATGCCGTTTTACCAGGCCATGCTGGGTGACAGGCTGGAATATGATATCACGTTCAATGACTAAGGCAAAGTTATCTTCACGTCGGAAGGCCACGAGGCCAGCTTCATCATCAACAACATCTCGCTGGAATTCGACATGGTCACGAACACAGAACTGGCCTGGCAGATTCGCACCCAGGACAAGAGCGACATGCTGTGGAACATCAACCTGAACGTGCCGGTTCGATCGATGAAAGGCATCTTGATCATTCCCGTGGCGGAATACGAGCCATTTTGATGAGACAGCGAACTCATATGGAATCCCGAGATGACAAAAGTGGAAGTTACCGTCGAGGGTGTGCCCAACCAGTTGTTCAGCCAAGGCATGCGAGCTTACCAGCAGTGGGACGAGATAAGAAAACTACCGGCCATCAAGCGACACTCATCTGAAGTCAACGACGTTGTCAAAGATCTGGGTTTCACCTACGTGACGCTCAGAAGGTACCTGGATAAACATTACGCGCTGTGGCTGGACATGCGATCCACAGATCCACAGGTTATGCTTGCTTAACGAAAATGGTTCTCAAACAGCCTACGATTATACTCGATTTCAACCTGCAGGATATGGGCATGCTCGTCATGGGCTTAGGGATGGCGATGGCCACCAAGGACATTCTTGTGAAACAAGGAATTATACCGGAAAATATTTTGAAGTAATATTATAATATTTTTAAAAAAAGAAATGGCTACGATCGCCATGATGGTCCGGGGTGCATTAAACAACGCCCTCACATTTTCCGGCAGCAATTATCTCTTCTCCAAATTACAAACATTGAACGCAGCCAAAATGGAAGCGGAATGGAAACGTCACAATTTGGCCTTGGAGAAACTGCAAGCCGAGCACGCCAAAAGACGCATGCAGACAATACAGTTCATCAACGACCAACTCTCGCGCGAAAACCACGCCGTTCAAATGTTCAAGAAAGTCGATGACGCCATGCAAGAATACTACCTGCTCACCGGCAAACGACTCGAACCTCTCGGCAACGAACCCACTCTCTCACAGTTTTACGCGCCTTCCACGGAACAAAAAGACCAGAAACTGATTTTCGTGGTGCTGGGTCTAGCGGCGACCCTGTTGATCGCCAAACAATTAGACTAAAATATATTTATGTGTATATATATAGATGGGAAGACTCGCACCATATAACTGCAAGTACGTGCTGCTCGGAAAAACCGAAACCTGTGGCAAGAAATGCACCACCGAATATTGCGGCATACACATGATGCCCATACGAAATGGTTTCGTGAATTACATTTTCGAAGTGTGCGGCGTTGGCGTGAAATGCCATTATCATCGTTGCAAAGCCCACGGAGCAGACGTGGTATGAGGCCATCTCATCTACTTGACGAAAATAGACTATCTCAATGAACGCAACCGACTGCTCAGAATATAAATCTAACATGCATCACGAAAATCCCTTTTTTTTTTTAAAGTCGGTTGAAAGTTTAACTATCCAACATATTGATGGGGTTGCTAACATTTAACAGCGAGACATACTTCGCACACCAACAAACTACTAGAAATTTTGACTTCAGAGCCAAGCATAGCAATGAAAATCCTATTAGAGATTTGACTTCACACTTAACTATAGCGGACAACCGATTAGAGATTTGATTTTGCATCTGAATATAATTATTTTTTCATTTAGAAAAAGGTTTTCACACAATGATATAGCAACGATGATTACCGTTCGAGAACTGAAAAGGATTGCCAAAAAGCGCGGAGTGATCGGTTACTCCCATTTGAGGAAACCTCTGCTGCTGAGATTGCTCGGCATCCTCGACGAACCTCCTCAACCCATGGTGAAACAGCTCAAACTCTGAGCGAAGGAACGTGGGCTCATAGGTTATTCGCGCATGAGGAAAGCCAAGCTCCTCGAACTGCTGGAGGAACTCAAACCCGTCGAACTATGGTTTGTGCGGACGAAGCACGCCATAGGTAAGTATCTCAGAGGCTGGCGGATGAACGTCGACAAAAACATGGACGTTGACGACTATCAAACCACTGGTCGCCGACAAAGTCAGCCAGAAACTGAACGATCTGGGAAGCCTCAAATTTCAACTCACAGTGAAAATGTCACTGGAAAAACAGCAGACGGACGGCACCACCAAGCACGTCCAGCCTTACTTCAGAGGCAAGCAAGAAGTCGCGACTCCATTGACGAGTCCATCAACACCTCGTTTGCAAAAATACGACACACAGATGGGCTCGGGCTGGGTCATGGACAGGATCGACAGGGTCTATCTGGACATAGCGAACTACGTACCGTTCAAAGGAGGGTCGTAACTAGACTTGCCACCGTGCTACAAGAAAAAGTCAAGCCATGGTCAACGTCAAAAACAAAGGCGATGATTGCATGAGGGTTGCGATCAGGTCTGGAAAAGTTTCGGTCAAAGCACATTAAGACAGACTTTCGAGCTATCCCGAAGACGACGGGATCAACTGGGACGGCATAGACGAACACACCCCCATCTACCAGGTCACCAAAATCGAAAAACAGAACGACGACATAGCCATCAATATCTTTAGACACGAAGGGAATAAATTGATTGTGCACAGGATCAGCTCCCTCACAAACGAACACTGCAAGACGATCAATATATTCATGTTCCAGCAAGGCAACAAGTATCACTACACTCGGATAAAATATTTCAACAAACTGTTGTACGATCAATCGAACCATAAGGAAAAGAAACACTTCTGTGAAAGGTGCCTGCACAGCTTCATGCGAGCCGACCTGCTGGAATCCCAACGGGAGGATTGGCGAAGCATGGTAGAGACGGCCATCCGAAAAGACATGCCCGACGAAAAGAAAAACACGCTAAAATTCTTCAACCACAAACATCAAATGCCCATGCCCTACGGCATCTATGCTGACTTGGAAGCCCTCATAAAAACCGTCGACACTGTCTTGCCGTCGACTCTGGAAAAAAGGTTCACGCATAAAGCGCAAGAACACAAAGCCTGCGGGTTCAGTTACATGCTCGTTTGATCAGAAGGGGAAACGAACGCTCCCGTGGTGTACAGATGTCCCGACTCAGGCCGAACGATTTCTCACATGTTTGCCAAACAAAGAGAAAATCATCAGGAAACAGTTGTACACCATCGTCCCAATTCGTATGACCCAAGACGACTGACGAACTCATAAGAAAGCTAAGAATTGCCATGTGTGCAACGAACCCCCTGAATGGGGATGTCGTTAGAGGTCACTGCCACATCACCAGCAAGTGCAGAGGTGCCGCTCACAACGCGTGCAACCTGAAGCTCAAAATCAATCCCAAGACCATCAAAATCCCTGTCGTTTTTCACAATCTTAGCGGTTACGATTCTCACCTGATCATGCAGGCCATCGCGAAGGTTAACGGCAACATAACGTGCATCCCTAACAACATGGAAAAATACATCTCGTTCTCGTTAGACGGTCTGAGATTTATTGATAGCGTTCAGTTCCTGCTCTCGTCTCTAGATAGTCTGGTGAACGCCAACGACACGGGCGACTTTTCGACATCACCAATCGATACACCGATGCCGAGACTCGACCCCTGCTGCTGAGGAAGGGCGTCTACCCCTATGAGTACATGGACGATTGGTCTAAGTTCGACGAGATGCGATTACCTCCCATCGACCGCTTTTACAGCAACTTGACCGATTCCAATATCTCTCAAGACGATTACGTGCACGCGATTAACGTGTGGGACAAACTGAGCTGCAAGAATTTGGGAGATTACCATGACCTGTACTTGAAAACGGACGTGCTGCTGCTGGCCGACGTGTTCGAGATATTCGGAAAAACGTGTTCAAAACAGTACGGCCTGGACCCCGAGTGGTATTTCTCACCCCCGGTGTCTCTTGGGACGCCTTGTTGAAAAAGACCGATGTGGAGCTGAAACTACTGACGGATTACGACATGCACCTGTTCATGGAAAAAAACTTGCGAGGCGGGATTTCCATGACCTCCAAACGATTTGACAAAGCCAACAACAAGTACATTCCCGGTCACGACCAGGGCAAACCGACCAAACACATACTCTATCTCGATGTCAACAACCTGTACGGCTGGGGGATGAGTCACCTGAGATGATTGACGTGAATAGCATTGCACCAGATTCGAACAAAGGCTACGTGCTCGAAGTGGACTTGGACTATCCGCTAGCTCCCCAACTATTGACGGTGAACCCGGACTGGATGTCCGAATATCAACGAAACTTGCTGGGAAACAACAAGCAGGCTAACGTCGAAAAACTCTAGCCGAACTTGATGAACAAGGCAAAATACATCGTTCACTTTCGCAATCTGTTGCTGTACTTGTCGCTGGGAATGAAACTCACGAAATGAAGAAACACATGCACCTGTATGACACCAGCAACTACCCTAAAGATCACCCTATGCACAGACAAGTCAACAAAAAAGTGCTTGGAAAGATGAAGGACCAATGCGCTGGCAAGCCGATCGCCAAGTACGTCGGCTTGAGACCCAAGATGTATTCCATCAAGAAAGCTGATGACAATGACATCTGAAAGGCAAAAGGTGTGAAAAAACATGCGGTGAAAAAAACACATCAAGTACGCCAGATTCAAGGAAGCCCTGTTCAAGAATAAAATTCAAACACCAAATGAACATGCTGAGAAACGACTGACACAGGACATACGGACTGAGAATCAACAAGACCTCGCTGTCTCCTATGGACACGAAACGATTGATCGCCATCGACAGAGTCACCACTTATGCATAGGGGCACAAACGCGTAGCGGAAAATTGAACGCTTACGCACATATGCGTACATATATCATGGAGAAAATTGTTTACAGCCCACGAGGGTACTGGACAGGGTGCGGACGCCATCCCGAAACTCGCCAAAGCCACTCGAGTCTCGGAAGAGAAAGCAAGCCATCTGGGAAGTCTACCTACCTGTGTCTCGATACATCCCAAGAAGAAAATTCGACATTTCAACGTAGCATCGCGTCCACCTAGCCGACCTCCTGTTTCTCCCTCACGACAGGATGAGGTGTAAAACCTACAAGTATGCCCTGACCGTCGTAGACGTCGCCAGTCACTACAAGGCAGCCAAACCGTTGACAACAAAAGATTCGAACGAAGTCATCAAAGCCTTTGAACGCATATACAAACGCAGTCGCTTGACATGCCCTACCGTATTGCAAGTCGATCCTGGACGCGGGTTCATGGGAGCCGTGTCACAGCTCCTGTCCAAGTGAGATGAGGTATAGCGGGAGCTCATCGTAGCCAAGCCATCGTCAAGAGATTCAATCGCACCCTAGCCGAATGCCTGTTCTCGCACCAATACTCGCAGGATTCAATGGATCCCAGAAACAGAAACACGGAATGGGTCGTACGCTTACCGCGAGTGGTGGATGTCATCAACAACGAAGTCACCAGACTCGTGGGCAAGAGACTCGTCGAAGCCATCAAAATGAAATCTGTTGAATCGTCCTCGGCAGCAGCACATCGCGATAAAACAGAGAAAACATTACCGAACCGAGTCAGCGTTAGGTACTTGTACCAGCTGGGAGAATACGAGGGAGACAGCAGAAAACGTGCCACCGATCCGATATGGTCCATGAAAATGTACAACGTAGACCTGGTCGACATCAAAGACGGCGAACCGAACTTGTACTACTTGAAAGATGGACCGCCGAGAGCATTCGTCAGAGAGGAGTTGATGATCGTACCTCACGACACAGTCCCTTACACATCACCCACCGTGTGATGATAGTTTCTTGCCATGATTTTTTATCAGTCTTGCATGCCTATTTTTCTGCTTAATGTACCCAGCCAGCCAGCCAGCCAGCCGTACACCAAGCCGAGAGAGACACACGCACACGCACTGCGACTCGTCCGCCAACAGTGCATGGAGGAGCAACCACCCCAGAGGCGACCCTAGCCTTTTTCCCCGACTAACCCCATGGTCACTTAAAAGTCAATATTTCCGAAACTATTTGACCGATTTTCATCAAATTTTGCATGCAACTCAGTAGAAGTATACACAATGGGCTACGGGATTAGGGACTTCCAAAGGGCTCAATTTTTCATAAAAATTGAGCCCTTGGGGGGACCTGGTCCCATAGCCCAATTGTGTATACCACTCAGGCCATCTCGAAAATCGATGGCGATATCAAATGCATCCCCAACAATATGGAAAAATACATCTTCTCGCTTTATGGTCTGAAATATATCGATAGTATACAGTTTCTCCTGTCGTCCCTCGACAGTTTGGTCAAAGCCAACGATACCTTCCCCATCACCGATCGATACACTGACGTGGCGACTCAACCTCTGCTGCTGAGAAAGGGTGTGTACCCATACGAGAACATGGACGATTGGCCTCGATTTGCGGAAACAAAATTACCTTCCATCGACTGCTTTTACAGCCAATTGCCAGATTCCCCTATATAGCAGGAGGATTACGACCACGCCCTTCACATGTCGGAGAAACTGGGCTGTCAACATTTAGGCGATTATCACGACCTCTACTTGAAAACGGACGTCCTGCTGCTGGCCACATGTTCGAGACTTTCAGAAAAACGTGTTTGAAACAGTATCAACTCGACCCCGCGTGTTACTACACCAGCCCTGGTCTGTCGTTGGACCCCTTGTTGAAAAAAAACCAGAGTTCAATTGGAATTGTTAACGTATTACGACATGCACCTGTTCATCGAAAAAGCAATGCGTGGTGGGGTCACAATGGTCTCCAAACGCTACGCCAAAGCCAATAATAAATACGTGAAAGGCTACGATTCGAGCAAACCCAGCAATCATCTCCTCTTTCTCGATGCCAAGAACCTGTACAGCTGGGCAATGTGTCAGTATCTACCCACCGGGGGGTTCGAGTGGGTTAATGGAGAAAATGTTAATGCGAAAAACATTATGGCCATCCCCGAAAACTTCGAGATAGGATACCTGTTAAACGGTTAAAAGTGGACCAAGACTGGATGTCGGACTATCAGCGGGGCTTGTTGGGCATGACGAAACCAGCTCAGGTGGAGAAACTTGATGAATAAAACAAAGTACATCGTGCATTATAGGAATCTGCAACTGTACTTATCGCTGGGCATGAAGCTGAAAAAAATACACCTGGTGCTCAAATTTAATCAAAGTCTGTGGATAGAACCCTACATTTGATTGAACACCGAGCTGAGAAAACAAGCCACGAGCCACTTTGAGAAAAATCTCTATAAATTGATGAATAATTCGGTGTTTGGCAAGAGGATGGAAAACTTGAGCATCCATGTGAAATGAGTCCGATCCAATGAAGAATAAAACCTGAGAAATCTCATAGCCAGCCCGGCCTTCAACCGAAGCAAGCTATTTGATAACGACTTGGCGGCTCTACATATGAACAAAAGCCACATTAGGCTCAATCGCCCGGTCTACGTGGGGATGAGCATCCTCGATCTGTCCAAATACCTTATGTATGACTTTTATTATCATAAACTTAAGATCGGTGCCAGGTGTTGTATACCGACACCGACTCGATGCTCTTAAAAATTCATACCGAGGACGTGTACGAGGCCATGGCAAAAAATATATATTTGTACGATACGAGCGATTATCCATCATACCATGAAAAAATACATCGTGCAACGGCAAATCCAACACACCCTCTTTAAACAGGCTCTCTTTGATAAACGCACTTTCAAACACCATGCTCAGAAGTCACCAACATAAAATCTACGGGATCACCCTGAATAAAATATCCTTGTCACCCCTGGATACGAAACAATGGATTGCTCGTAATGGGGTGACGACTTACGTGTACGGCACTGAAATATTAAAGTAAAAAAAGTACTTAAAATCATGGAAAAAACCAAGATGGTCACCGAGCTTAGTAACAGCGAGCCCACTCTGCTCGCTGTTACTAGGCTAAACATGATGGCTGCCCAACCTAGCAACGGCGAGCCAAGTCTGCTCTCCTTTGCTAAGTGGCTGCCCAACCTAACAACGGTGAGCAGAGTCTGCTCGCCGTTACTAGGCCAAACCAGATGGCTGCCCAATCTAGCAACAGCGAGCCGAGTCTGCTCACCGTTGCTAAGTGGCCGCTCAACCTAGCAACGACTGATAGCATTTAGACCGGGAGGTAGGTGTTTGACTATTGTTTCCATAAATATGTCGGATATTGAGTGAACCGTTGATGTAGGATAATGAGACTAAACAAACTAACTATATGAGTCAGCCTGCAACCAGACTCAACAATCCGTTTATGTAGGAATGAGATACTAATTATATTAGTTAGCCTGCTGCCAGAATTGATCGATAGTGCAGTCTGTCAACAGCATGCTATAGATGTTTTTTCTGCGTTTATTAATATCCCAAAAGGAAAGACCCAGTGTCTGGAAACGAGTATATTTACCAAACAAGTTTGAAAGTTGCCGTAGATTACGGGCATAAGTGTCGTCAATACCAACCTTTTCCTTCAGCCAGTCTTTCCATGTACTGTTGACTTTGCCCTTCACTTTGTCCATCTTGTGTCTTTCAAATGCCGCAGTCAGCCATTCCCCATAATCAAGGGCGGCACATAGAGAATGCGAATTTTGTTTTGTCAGCAAATCATAACCTGATTCGAGATTATCCAACATGCCATCCAGGCTTGAAAATACACCAACTTCGGACACGGTAGGACAGCTGACTGAATTCATTGTAATTAAATTCTTAGTTGAAATTCTTGACCTGTTAGGATTTCGGATTTCTTTTCATGACTCTCCAGGAGTGATTTTAAATCGCCCTTTGGTTTTTCTGGCATAATTTTTCCATCGGGGTACTCCTGTTCAAGTTTGTCAATAAATAAATTCATTTCTTGGTAAAATTCTCAAAGAGATTGTAAAACCGCTTTCTGATGTTCATTCCAATAACTTGGTTCACCATTATCCGTCATATATATGGAAACAATAGTCAAACACCTACCTGCCGGTCTACACACGCTCTCCAGTAGATCCAAAATGGCGGCTGTCTGGCTTGTTCCAAACACCTTGTGACTTTGGGATTGGGAAAGTTACCCACAGCTTTCTCCCGGCTGCTGTTGCTCTTTATTGTTCTGCTGTCAACTCATATCGATCCCCTACGACTAATGGAATCTTGGCTGTTTAGGGTCGGGTTGACCTATGAATTTTACACGCTGCACACAGAGCTAAAACATGTTAATATCTAGACAAACCCGACTTCTTCCAATAAAAATTTTAAAATGTGATTTTACGTGTGCTTCATTTCAAAGAGAAGGCTGATGGAGTTACCTGCCCATAATTGAACAATGAAAAAGTTACCAAATTCAAACAATTAGAGATGTGGTTTCACATGTGGTTATAGTGATAATTGACTTTGCATCTGAATATAACAAAAATCAACCTATTAGAGAATTGACTTCGCATCTGAGAATAGCGACAATAATCACTGTTCGACAACTGAAACCGATTGCAAAAGAATGTGGAGTGATCAGTTACTCCCGCTTGAGGAATCCTCAGCTGTTGAGATTACTCAACATGAAACCCGTCCTCCTCCTCCCACGGTGAAACAACTTAAACTCTAAGCGAGGGAACGTGAGCTGAGAGGTTATTCACGCATGAGGAAAACCAAACTCATCCAACTGCTGGAGGAAGACAAACCCATTGAGCTATGAAACACGCGATAGGTAAGTATCTGAGTGGCGGGCGGATGAATGTCGACAAAAACATGGACGTCGATGACATCAAACCACTGGTCAACAACAAAGTCAATGAGGAACTGAACGACCTGGGAAGCCTCAAATTTCAAATCACGGTGAAAATGTCTCTGGACAAACGGCAGACGGACGGCACCACCGAGCACATCCAGCCTTACTTCAGAGGCAAACAAGAAGTCGCGGGAGTCCATCAATACATCTGTCGACATCTCAAGAATACGAGAATCCCTGGAACGCTACACACACATGGGTCGTGGACAGGATCGACACGGTCTATCTGGACATAGCCAAGTACGAACCTTTCAAAGGCAGATCATACCTGGACTTGCCACCATACTACAAGAAAAAACAAGCCATTGTCAACGTCAAAAACAAATGCGATGATTGCATGTGGGTATCGATCAAATTCGCTTTCTTTCCGTCTTCGGACACAAAGGGAACAAAATGATCGTGCACAGGATCAGCTCCCTGAACGGACGCAAGAGGATTAATTTATTCATGATCCAGCAAGGCGACAAGAATCCAACGGTGCCTGCACGGCTTCATGCGAGCCGACCTGTTGGAATTGCACCGGGGGGATTGCCACGGCATGGGACACACGGCCGTCCGATTCAACATGCCCGACAAAAACAACAACATCTTAAAGTTCATCAACCACAAAAATCAAGCGTTCGTGCTCTACGTCATCTACGCCGACCTCGAAGCCCTCATCAAAAACGTCGACACCGTCGCTCCATCGCTTGAAAAAGCGCTCAAAACGCAAGAGCATGAAGCCTGCGCGTTTGGGTATGTGATCGTTTGATGCGACGGGAAAACGAACGCTCCCGTGGTGTACGTGTTTGCAACGCAAAGAGAAAATCATCAGGAAAAAGTTGTACACCATCATCCCATGCGCATGACCCAAGACGACGGGCGAACACCTGTGCGGCGATTCCGTGAGAGATCATTGCCACATCACCGGTAAGTACAGCAGTGCCGCTCACAATGCGTTGTGTTTCACAATCCTCACGGTTACGATTCTCACTTGATCATGCAGGCCATCACGAAGGTCGACGGTAACCTAACGTGCATCCGCAACAACTTGGAAAAATACATCTCCTTCTCATTAGATGGTCTGAAATTTATTGACATCGTTCAGTTCCTGCTGTCGTCTCTAGACAGTCTAGTGAACACCAACGACCTGGACGACTTCGACATCACCAATTGATACACCGACACCAAGACTCGACCTCTGCTGCTGAGGAAGGGCGTCTACCCCTACGAAAACATGGACGGCTGGTCCAGGTTCGATGAGATGCGATTACCTCCCATCGACCGCTTTTACAGCAACTTGACCGACTCGGCCATCACCCCAGATGATTACGAGCATGCCCTCAACATGTGGGACAAACTAGGCTGCAAGAATTCGGGCGATTATTACGACCTGTACTTGAAAACCGTTTTGCAGCACACAGTGTTTCATACAGAGCCCAGTTAGCCTTTTTAAAATTTCCGCCTTGATGATGGAGGAACATCAGATGGAGTTACAGGTTTTAGTATAGTAGGAAAAAATGGTCACTTCCACAGAGGTCATCGTGGACTGACCATTCAAATTCATTCAGTAGTTCTGAATTTGCGACTGACAAGTCGAGAGCGGAATTTGTTCCTGTACCAAGGTGTAAATATTGTGTTGAACCCATCATTACAAATACATCAATCATTATCTAACAAAACTCCTCCAGTAGTTTACCTTTAGCGTTTGTAGTTGCACTACCCCAGAGTGGATTGTGCCCATTTATATCGCCCATGATAATACAGGGTTTCGGCAGTTGGTTATATAGAGCTTGAAGATCGGTTTTGTGAAACGTTGAAGACGTAGAGGTATATAAAGAGCATAATGTAAATGCAACGGGTAAAGTAATTTGCACTGCAACGGCCTGCAGATTAGTAGTAAGTGAAACAGGGCTATGGATAACGTTCTGTTTGACAAGGATGGAAGATCCTCCCATCTTGGTTGTCATTGTTTGTCTCAATGACACCAAAACGTAACCAGTAATCAATTTGTTTGGACAGTCTGAGGTCGTCAGCAGGATCATTTTCAAGAGGATGTTTGCTCTTTTTAGTGGGGGTTTTGTAAGCCATGTTTAGTTATTTAAATTTCATCATCCGAGCTCCCCACCCACCACGGAGTATCACAAGAACAATGCTAAAACAAGTGGATTTCCAACTGCAGCACCAAGGATACCCAGATGACATACTCCAGCATAAAAATTAAAACATTAATAATTCCACCAGATTGGCCCATCAGCCACCGCCTTCTGGGCATACGACTCTAGGCAAAAACATACATGAAATTAAGTATTTGAAACTATGAGATCAAATAATTCCGCAAAGACTTAAATAAATCATATTATCATTTTTAAAAATGTTGTGCAACATTATACAGTTGTAGCACAGGGCTTGGCATGACCAACCGATTGATAGAACTGGGCAAGTTATACCACGTGGAAAACACACGACGTGACAAGACCTGGAAGTCAAAACAAACTTATGCCAGCCAAGGGAGGCAACTCTGAAGCGCTATAAAAAAGTCGTACCGTTAAAAAATACTATTGCCATAGAACATATATGATGCGAGATGTGAGACACAAGCCACACTCAAAACTTTAAACATTGTGACCCATAATAACTATAACTTAATCAATGTGATATAACAAATTGAAAAAAATCCCCACACTCGCGCGTTTGGGTATGTGATCGTTTGATGCGACGGGAAAACGAACGCTCCCGTGGTGTACGTGTTTGCAACGCAAAGAGAAAATCATCAGGAAAAAGTTGTACACCATCATCCCATGCGCATGACCCAAGACGACGGGCGAACACCTGTGCGGCGATTCCATGAGAGATCATTGCCACATCACCGGTAAGTACAGCAGTGCCGCTAACAATGCGTTGTGTTTCACAATCCTCACGGTTACGATTCTCACTTGATCATGCAGGCCATCACGAAGGTCGACGGTAACCTAACGTGCATCCGCAACAACTTGGAAAAATACATCTCCTTCTCATTAGATGGTCTGAAATTTATTGACATCGTTCAGTTCCTGCTGTCGTCTCTAGACAGTCTAGTGAACACCAACGACCTGGACGACTTCGACATCACCAATTGATACACCGACACCAAGACTCGACCTCTGCTGCTGAGGAAGGGCGTCTACCCTACGAAAACATGGACGGCTGGTCCAGGTTCGATGAGATGCGATTACCTCCCATCGACCGCTTTTACAGCAACTTGACCGACTCGACCATCACCCCAGATGATTACGAGCATGCCCTCAACATGTGGGACAAACTAGGCTGCAAGAATTCGGGCGATTATTACGACCTGTACTTGAAAACCGTTTTGCAGCACACAGTGTTTCATACAGAGCCCAGTTAGCCTTTTAAAATTTCCGCCTTGATGATGGAGGAACATCAGATGGAGTTACAGGTTTTAGTATAGTAGGAAAAAATGGTCACTTCCACAGAGGTCATCGTGGACTGACCATTCAAATTCATTCAGTAGTTCTGAATTTGCGACTGACAAGTCGAGAGCGGAATTTGTTCCTGTACCAAGGTGTAAATATTGTGTTGAACCCATCATTACAAATACATCAATCATTATCTAACAAAACTCCTCCAGTAGTTTACCTTTAGCGTTTGTAGTTGCACTACCCCAGAGTGGATTGTGCCCATTTATATCGCCCATGATAATACAGGGTTTCGGCAGTTGGTTATATAGAGCTTGAAGATCGGTTTTGTGAAACGTTGAAGACGTAGAGGTATATAAAGAGCATAATGTAAATGCAACGGGTAAAGTAATTTGCACTGCAACGGCCTGCAGATTAGTAGCAAGTGAAACAGGGCTATGGATAACGTTCTGTTTGACAAGGATGGAAGATCCTCCCATCTTGGTTGTCATTGTTTGTCTCAATGACACCAAAACGTGGCCAGTAATCAATTTGTTTGGACAGTCTGAGGTCGTCAGCAGGATCATTTTCAAGAGGATGTTTGCTCTTTTTAGTGGGGGTTTTGTAAGCCATGTTTAGTTATTTAAATTTCATCATCCGAGCTCCCCACCCACCACGGAGTATCACAAGAACTATGCTAAAACAAGTGGATTTCCAACTGCAGCACCAAGGATACCCAGATGACATACTCCAGCATAAAAATTAAAACATTAATAATTCCACCAGATTGGCCCATCAGCCACCGCCTTCTGGGCATACGACTCTAGGCAAAAACATACATGAAATTAAGTATTTGAAACTATGAGATCAAATAATTCCGCAAAGACTTAAATAAATCATATTATCATTTTTAAAAATGTTGTGCAACATTATACAGTTGTAGCACAGGGCTTGGCATGACCAACCGATTGATAGAACTGGGCAAGTTATACCACGTGGAAAACACACGACGTGACAAGACCTGGAAGTCAAAACAAACTTATGCCAGCCAAGGGAGGCAACTCTGAAGCGCTATAAAAAAGTCGTACCGTTAAAAAATACTATTGCCATAGAACATATATGATGCGAGATGTGAGACACAAGCCACACTCAAAACTTTAAACATTGTGACCCATAATAACTATAACTTAATCAATGTGATATAACAAATTGAAAAAAATCCCCACACTCTCGTTGTTGAATTCCCGTTGGTTTTAAGCAGCCCAATGTGTTACCGTGGCAAAATATATGATTTCACTCAAATACCGCTTGATTAATTTCAATATTTTTGTAAGCCATTTGAACCCCGTTATTGAGAGAGAGTGTTATATCCAGATTATCGTGAATTATTCAAGATCATATGCCAAACGGCATGTTATTGAAAGTGTTCAACGTATATATAATCAGAGCTTAACGGAACTGAGAACATAGCAATATAACGCGCACTGAATTGTCTTAGTGTGGAGGTCTCCTTGTAAACTGAATGCATTGGGCCAAAGTCGCAAATGGGGAGGTGTTTAGTTTTTTTGATCAACCAACAAGTGTCCGTAAGGTTTCTGGGTAGCCCTTTGAAACGACTCCATGAAATATGCATAATTGTCTGGATATATTTGCCTTGCCACAGTCATGATGGGTTGTTTATCAATAGGGTTGTTGAACAGAAGCAGATAATGGCAGTTTCTTCATTGTGTGGGATCCTTACTGTACAAATTCTGGTTCAAGGCCGTCACTGACAGATAACGATGATGACTTCCATCGGTAAAAAGATCTGTAATGCCTGGATCTTTGCTCGCTGTTGACATTAAGTCATCAAGAACAACAACGCATCCTTTTCGAGATCAGAAGGAATGCCTTGATGAAATGCAACGTAGGGATAAACACAGGTTTGAATGACGTTATACAATGGCTTCCACCGCTTGTAAAGCCATATGATACGTTCAGGATAAGGTTTAATGTTCATCCTCTCTAGAAGCTGCTTCACTAAGTAGGTTTTCCCACAGGAGATGGGCCTAGAGACGATCATGGTAAATGGATGTAGTTGCCTAAATTCTTCCAATGACTGGGTAGTACTTTCTAATGAATGTGGTTGCTGCTGCTGCTGCTGTTGCTTCTGCTGCTGCTTGAGATCTTCTCCTGAATGATTTGTTCATTTATGATGGGACAAGTCATGAGCCCACACATATTGTTTGGAGCATACAGGACAGAGATGCATGATGATGTTCACACACCGGCAGTCTTTCTACAAATAAAGTATTAGCTGAGAAATTTAGCCTTTTTGTATATTTTAAAAATCCATTTTTATTCGCTTTCATGACACTCCTTCCATTGTGGTTTCCCTTGACCAATTGAAACTTTCCCTTTCTCTCTTCAACTTCGCCTTAGCCTGTTCGACCACTTGTTGAATAGGGGTAACAAAATTAATCTTAGGTTGTTCTGTGGTTTCTGGTTCTTTTTGTTTCTTCCACTCTTGGTCACACAGTTCCAAATATTGATCCACATACATCATGGCAGATCTTTCTCCTCAACGTATAATTGAATGATAAGGATCTCCTTTCCCTTCAGCACGGAGCATGTAAAAACGTGTCCATTTGTCAGCATCGGGTATGAAGAGTTTGTATTGTGGATTATTCATGGTGAAAACGGGAGCTGCTTGAGATGAAGTGACACTCCCACTGGTCCATAGCTAAATGAAGCTAGATTGCCATCATGGCCTTTTATATAGATATCCACAGTCTGTAAATCTCAGAGATTCATAGGGACATACTGATACTGAGAAAATGAAAAAGAACGTTCTTTTTGGTTTCCCATGAGACATAAACGTCTCAGTAAAGGTTGTTTAGTTTTTCGAACATAAGATGAATGGCAGATTGAAGAATAGATAAAAAAAAGTCGGAATGTCGTGACATTTATATCTATGTCCAAGGACAATATAGATATTTCTGTTAGTCCTATCCTCCACCTTTGGTCAAGATGTAATGGTTCATTCAAACCCACTCTGAAGTTAAAAGGTTTGTTGTTGGGATAGAGGTGTTCACTATCTGTACTTCTGATTGTAATGTATTTATCCATGTTTAGATTTAATCTTGGTTTTAGGTTACAGGTATCCCAAACTACTCCTGAGTAGTGCTGTCCACAAATTGGAGTTTCCTTTGTCCAAGGATAAATTGACAATACATGTAATGACTACAATGTAAATAATGATGCAACATATGTTATATTTGGGATTACACTTTGTAAAGTACAAATTCTAGTACTTTTTTGAGTTGAGCCCCATCCGGGATTCGAAAGAATAATCCCAAATATAACATATGTTACATTTCACCACTTTCTAAATGGCATTGTGTAATTGTAAATAATGATGATTTGAGAGAACGTTTTTCTCCAAAAAATGTCCAAGTGTCAGACGAAGAACTCCGCATGAGAGATGCTGCTGCTTCAGTGTCTTCCATCATAAATGACTTTGAAAAGAGGTTATGTTGTGCTTTTATACAGTTTCACATCACCTTCTGGGATCCAAGAATTGTATTTTTTAGACCAATGGAACCATTTCACCAATACTTCTTTCCGTTTATTTCTGGTCCTCTCTTTGACAATTTCTTTAATTCTATACTCCTGATCTGGATTTTCTACAGGTGTTTGTAGCTCTGATCAATAAAAGGCACCTTCGATAAGATCGCCACCCAAATCTTTAAGCTTGTACAAGTCATTGCCTTGAGACCAATATCTTCTTATTTCTGTAAGTGTAAAGATTTCACCGGACCATTTCTCTTGATACTCTCTGTCAAAGGTTCTCAAAAGGTGACTGATTCTTACTTCATCTCCCACTTTGAAGGGGAAGTTCTTTCTACTGTGTTTAACTTTTGGGGCTTTAATCAACTACTTTGAGAGTCTCACTTCATCTTCATTTTTATGATTTACACTCTCAGGAGACTGTCCTAACATTCCATGTTTAGTATGGTTGTAACTCTTGACTACATCTTGTAAGATATCCACATATCTATAAGTAAACGTTTTCAACATATATCTATAAAGTTTCATTTTAAGACTCTCTCTCGGCATAGGGGGTATGACTTGATGAGTCATGGTATAGGTGTCTTGACCTTTCAGCCATTTCTTAATTTGATGTAAACCAATTTTAAAATGACCCTCAGCTTTCACAGCTTCGTACAGTTTCTTGGGTCCAGCATAACTACCAGGATGTTCTGGATCATAATTGATCCTATTCAAGTACTCTTCCCAAGGTGCCATCTCAACACACAACTGAACATGATTCACATGCATCATGCTATTTGCACAGATATAAAAGGCAAGCCGAAAATGCAATACAAAGTTTACACAAAAGAAATCAAAGAAATATTTACAAGAACAATCTTTACCGGACATACTTTAATGTTTTTTCCCATCAGGTTTTCCCAAGGCCATTTCCAAGGTTGATTAATATCAAGATGAGATACATATTCCCCATCTTTTATCAATGGGGCTAGCTTCAGCTAACTGCTTAGGATAGGATTGAATCAATACATGTCTCAAGTAAACACAGCTGAGTGAAAGTTGCTGAACGGTGACTTCATTCCATAGAACAGTAGTCAGTCACTCCAACATTCATAGTCATTACAGAAGGAGCACATTAAAGCTCCCATATGATTTTGATGATATTCCTGAAAGAAATTATCCAAAGGCATTTAGGAGTTGGTGTAGAAATACATTACAAATTATATGGATAACAACTTCTTGATTTATTTTTCACAACGTTTCTGGGCTGGTTCTTGCCCTTTCTTCAGGTGGATAATAGTGATAGTGAACAGTACAGTATATATATAGATGTACAGGAAGCCAGATGTGTAAATTGAGTATATACAAGCGCAAGGGAAAAAGGAGGTATAATTAAGTATGTACAAACAATGCAGTGAGATCAAAGAGCAGAATATAAAAATAGGGTATGTTTTTACAGTAAGGGCAAGGGTGTGTTTACATAGCAGAGTGGTTAAAGCAGATAGAGTTTGAGAGCCTATGATTTCTGGGTGATGAACCAGGCGCTGGGGAGGTAAACCCCTTCATCTCTGTTGATCTCAGGCACTAATCTTCTTCAGTTGATTGACTCACACAGTTTTCTGATGTTGGAAGCCAGGATTTCGGTGTGTTGCCAGTTGATAGAGTGGTTGGGATTGTTAACGATGTGTTCTGAGAGGGCAGATTTGAGATCAAATTTTCCAACTGAAGTGTTATGTTCTTTTAGTCTTATATTGAAGGGCTGACAGCTTTCTCCAATATAGCTGGTTCCACAATCACAACTAATTTTGAAGACACATCCTTTGGGATTGGGTTCTCCCTGATTGTTGCTACCTCTTCCATTCGCTCTCAGGATGGTTTTTAAGGTTTTGTCGGAATAAAATGTCACATCAACACTGGCAGTTTTTCTAAGGAGTCGACTAATGCGATGGCTAATCTGGCCAGTGAAGTCGAGCGTATATCGGCACTGGCGGATTATAGACTTGGACACGGAACATATATGTAGTCTTAAAGGGGCACTGATCCAGGGCGATTCCTGTTTAGCACCAACAATCCTAATCACAACGTCCAGCTGCCACGTGGTTCCCTGACCGTGACGGACACGGGGACTGGGCAACTGTCCACATGGTGTGATGACTACCCATAATGTAATTTAAAAAGAAGAACCAGGAAACAAAACCACCCAGAGACAGGACTTGTGACTTCAAACAAATGATTCGTATTCTCCAGGGGTAGTAACGTAACTACGCTATGGGGTGAGTGAGTGAGTTAAGATTTTTAGTCACATCGGCAGTATTTCAGCTATATCGCGGATAAATCAAGTTATAAATATGTTAACAATTAAAGGTAAATTATTAAATTCTGTCAATGAAGGACAGTAAAACAACTAGATTATGGTTTAAACATATTGTTATTTCATCAAAGAAACCTGGATAGGCGAACAAGCCTAGTGGCTTATATAAACACCGTTCCAGTACATTGTTCCAATAGCTGGAACAATTGAAATGATTTGACAACAAAAGAAAAATACCGAGACAAAATAACAGATAAATGATTAATAATAAATATGTTCGATATGATGTTGGTTATGCCTAGCAACGAAATGAGCAGCCGCAGTAAATCAAGTTATATAAAACTTGCCTTACATTGAATATATACGGAGAGTTGATAATTACTGGAAGCCGTTACATTTAGAAATGAACTGGTGTAATGAGTTCAGAATGTCACTATTAGTTGAGTTATTCAATGTGCCGTTACCGTATAAAATAGTTTTCACATCGTATCCTTGAATATAAAAATAAATCGTTGTTCTTAAATTTTGATAGTTCCGACATGTAAAAAGGTAGTGAATGACGTGTTCATTATAGTGAAACATGAACACCTAGCTGTTTCCGATATATGTCGATTGTATCTGTCAGCGTTTAGATCACTACAGCCGAGCTTAAGGCGACAATGGATGATTTGACAAAATCTAGTCCAATAATATAGATCAACGTAATTGCGAGTCTCCGTTGGGATTTTCATGCTTTTGAATTGATTCAGGGAAATAGCGTTAACAGCTCCATCGGGCAATGAATTCACCGACATAATCGCGCTCGGTTAAAAATGATTGAGAATATCTTTAGTTCTATAGTTAATAGTTTGAATGGAAGTATTACTTCTAAGATTATAGTTGCTTTGTTGAAATACTCTACCTGGTACAAGATCGTTCAGATAATCAGGAGTCAGACAATGATACATTTGATAGAAAGTTATGCGTTTTGAGCGATACCGTCTTTCTTTCAGTGTGCTATAATTGGTTTCCTTATATATTTTATCGTGATTGGTGCCACAAACCACACAACGTATAGTTTTTAAAGCGTCTAAATGTAAATTTTCCAGTAAAATCGCCTGTTCAATCGTACAATTATCCCATATATGACAGCAGTAATCAAAAAGTGGTAAGATAAAGGAGTTGTATAAAGTATTTAGCATTTTCTGAGATACACGATATTTCAAACTTCTTAGACAATTGATCATTGGACTATAAGCATGAAGTTTATGAATAATACCTTTGTGCCAAACTTTGTCAAAGCCTTTGCTTATATCACAGAATACGGCTCTGATTTACTTTCCTTGGTCTACTGCACTTGCGTTAAAATGATCAAGATAAGTTAGTTGATTCACTGTAGAGTCATCAGGCATTAATCCAGATTGTAAGTTTGATAAAATATTGTTATCCCTGAAGAAGTTGAAGACGTATTTAAAAATGCATTTTCCAAAAACTTTAGCAACACAGCTTGTTAATGCTACAGGTCTATAGTTTGAACAATCATGTTCATCACCTTTCTTATGAAGCGGGATCACCGAAGCTAGTTTCCAAGATGTAGGATACGTTTTATTACGAAGAGAGATGTTGAACAACATAGCTAACGACGGGGTTAGAGAGGTGGACGTTAGTTTCAGTATGATGTTTCCAATGCCATTAGGCCCTGAGGCTTTCGATATATATAGACTCTCCATTGCTTATTGTGATAGATGACATAGGATGATCGATTTCACGTGGTTCAAAATCAGGCAGATCGGCGTTAGGATCAGCAACTTGAGATTGTTACAAGAAAAACGAGTTGAGTACATCAGCAATATCTTGTTCATTGTCATAAACTATGTTATTGCTGACCGTTGATGGGAACGATGATTTTATCGAAATGTTTTGATATAATTCTTAACTAATCGCCACCACATTTTAGTACAATGAGTGTTATTTATACATTCATCAACTCGTGCAGCAAAGGCACGTTTTGCATTTCTAACTGTTGATATTACTTTGTTCCGAAGTGTTCTGAACTTAGTCCAATCATTAGGATGGTTTCTGTTTTTTTGCAATCTTGTGTACACGATTTCGTTTTCTTATTAAGGATCGGATTTCGTTATTCATCCATGCTGGATCTATAGCTCTAATTGTTACCGTTTTATTTGGAATATATTCATTCATGATATTCAATATGGAGCATTTAAGGTTTTCAGTGATATTATCTACGTTCCCTGAAGAGAAAACATATATCTGTGTTTATCTCTTTGATAGTTTCATTCGTACCATTAACATCCATTAAAGAATAATCATAGATTATCCTTTTGAATGAATTATTGTTCTGCATAATTTCTGCTATGTTAACAAACTCGGAGCAGTGATCGCTGCATATAGGATCTAATACACCAGAATCTTTAACAACGTCGACGTGTGAAACAATTATCAAATTGATTTAAGTTTTGCTACTTGCGGTTATTCTAGTCGCATCTGTGATTATTTGTCGAAAGTCATAGGAACTTTGTATATAGTCGATCTTTTGATTATTTCCATGAAGAATAGCAATATTCACAAGAACAAAAATGATTTCCAAGAATTTCCAATTTGGAAAAATCATATTTCCAAAAATTTCGAAAATTGGAAACATGATATTTCCAAGGCTTGGAAATTTTTGGAAATTTAGGGTAGGATTTTACCACTACTTCTTTCAGTTTCTCCTTTTCCCAAGGATCCCCGTGAGTGTATAGACTGTGTATTCGTCCTCCTAGGAGTGTATTCGTCCTCCTTTGCGATCAACTAGGAACCAATTCTATATATTAGTATAACCAGGGAGACTATAAGACGTTGTAGATTATCCCTGGTATAACTTCACTCGTCTGCATCCTTGTTGTTCTAGGTGTCAAAAATTGATATTGACTGTCATATTTGCCCTGATATGGCTAGCATTTTCCAAAATACCGTTTTAAGTGTATGTTTTACTTATTATCCACAGAAGTGCAAATAGTTTTTGACCTGTCACGGTTTGCATAAACACAAATTACATAGACCTACGTTACATCCTTGATTAAATAAAAGTTTACCGGACCCACTGACTGACTGGACGGGGTTTATTACATGTCATAAAAGTGAACCCTTGCCAAGGAATAATAGGCTTATTGTAGTAGAATACATTCTTTAATGGTACCCTCTAATTAACACCTGTCACAAGGGATGGACCGTTTGGGTGGTTTATCATTGCGAAATCAACAGTCAACAGAGCATGAAATGTTGTTTTAAGACTATAAGCGAATAGAGAACAACCCGTTTGGGTTTGTGGTCAGAGACGGTGTTATGCAGTTGGTGTATTCACGAAATATCATGAACTTGATAATAGATAATTTGTTATGTTGTCCACACACGGGCGGACTGAGGCAAAAAGAACCAAAATGAATTTCCTTCTTAAAAACGTCATAGTGTAGCTAATTAATTTGGTCATATACAATATAAGGTGACTAAATCTTTAATTTTAGATAACGTTAAATAATTTCTAGAGAAATCACTACACAGGTTCATATCACAGATGATTCCAGGGACAAATAGTTTATGAGATTCTAGTTTATGAAAAGCATTAAATTCCAAACAAGCCAATCTGTTCTCTAATGCTCAGGAATTATTACCACTTACATGAAAATAGTTTGAGATGTCGACTCAGGAAGCCGTCCTTTCGATTTTTATAAGGGTCAGGACGTTTGGGTGTTATTTTAGCACATGGCTAATCTCATGTGACGTGCTATTACAAGCTGGTGGTTGATGGAAGTGAACACATCGCACACGGAAGCCGACCGTGTAAAAACACGATTAAAACAATCATATGGTGAACACATTTAAAAGGGCACTGATCCAGAGCAATTCCCGCGCACTGGGTCGTTGCTTTTGTTATTGTTTTTCTTCCCTGAGTACCCGGATGATATCCCAGTATTTTCGATGGGTTCGTCACCTTTGCTGCGCCACCCGCATGCGCAATTGATCGTATAGGTATAGATTGATCAACAAAAATGAAATCTTTTTTACTCGATAATATTTCCATCTTCATTTTTATTATAATAAACGAAAACAGTTTGAAGTTTAATCATCTGCCAGCGGTAAAAAACGTCAGGACTGAAAAATAAGGAAGTCAATGTATGTCTTTATATTTTGTCTTATAATCCTAATTATTTTATTGTATTTGTATGGATTTTGAAACTTAATAAAAAGCATACGATCTGCTTATACTTATAGTGTATTTATAACATGACTGTAATATCTAGACATTTTATAGAATGCCAACATGAATCATATTCCACACACGCCCTAGGTATGACCTAGTGTATGTTGTCTGTCTCATTACTCTACACGGCGAAAACAAATGATTCTGTTGAATCCTACCACAAATGAATTTGCGATCGTTCAAAAAACTAAACGGCTATTGAAACGCATAGCATGCCAAGGTTCACGTCTGCACAACGTCATGAGGCCATTGGGATGGTCGGTGGGGGAATGTCTCAACGACAAGTGGCTGCACATTTCCACTGCCACGGGAACACCATTTCTGCACTGGTAAGACGCTACCAGGACACAAATGACGTCATCGATCGGCCACGTTCTGGACGTCCACGTGTAACAATGCCAAGACAGGACAGATGGATAAGGGTGACCCATCTTCGCCACAGGTTTCAGACTGCAGTGATGACTGCCCGAACCATCCCAGGACTTCGCCGTATCCACCCCAACACAGTTCGACAACGTTTACGTCATCACGGGATCAGACCACGACGTCCCGCCATACGGCCTATCCTTACATAACGTCATCGACAAGCTCGCCGAATGTGGTGCCGAATTCATGTCCGCAGGCCCTTGTTTTGGTGGAGAAATGTTGTTTTTACAGATGAGTCCAGGTTTACCATTTCCTATCGTGATGGACGTCAACCTGCCTATAGACGCGTGGGAGAACGTTATGCACAGGCCTGTGTCTTGGAGAGGAATCGCTTTGGTGGTTCCGTGATGATTTGGGGTGGAATAACAGCACGCCAAAGAACTCCTTTGGTGATTGTTCAGGGCAACTTAACTGGTGTGGGCTACAGGGATCAGATTCTTCTTTTTCTCCAACGTCATGGCCCTGGGTTAACATTCCAACCGGACAATGCCCGCCCTCATACGGCAAGGGTTGCTATAGATTTCTTGCAACACCACAACGTTGACTTACTGCTTTGGCCTGCAAATTCACCGGATCTCTCCCCGATAGAGCATGTTTGGGACGAGATGGATCGACGTCTACGCCGTCTTCCTCATCTGCCAGATAACGTCCTTGACCTTGCAACAGAACTTGAGAGAATCTGGCGTGACATCCCACAAGCCTTCCTTGCAAGTTTGATAGGCTCTATGCGTCGTCGATGTACTGCTGTTCTCAATGCCGATGGTTGACATACCCGTTATTGAGCTTGTGACATGGTCGTGTGACCCCTGTCCCGCTTGTGGACTCGTGACGTCATTGTGATTGACTTTTCAATTGAAATTCTCCCGACTTGTTATTGTCTCATGATCCCTCCATTAAAGTTTATATGTACCTTTGACATTGTTATCGTACTTATCAACTGGGATAATATTTTGACAATGCACAGTTTCTTTATGTGGCTAGTATATTTCCTTCAGACAATATATCAAGCCAATCGGATACCTCCTTCCATACTTTCACGTTATATCGGCATTCACACAATAAATGAATGATTGTTTCAGGAGCAGATTCACAGAATGAGCACATTGAAGAGTCTGTGTAATTCATCAAGTGTAACTTATGTTTAGTCATTAAAATTTTGTGAGTAATCTTGAAATGAAACCATCTTAACTGTACACTTTCTGTGCATCTATTTGCCATTAAATATATGTTAGACCAGTCTTCCCTGTTATATTGTTTGTTGAGGATGT
This sequence comes from Haliotis rubra, assembly GCF_003918875.1. Taxonomy (NCBI): domain Eukaryota; kingdom Metazoa; phylum Mollusca; class Gastropoda; order Lepetellida; family Haliotidae; genus Haliotis; species Haliotis rubra. The sequence goes on from NW_025766999.1 coordinate 789,464, forward strand.
CTTCCCACCTTTTTTGGCTTGTTGGTCTAGTTTCAACTTGAGGTAAAAGTATGTTGTAGAATGATTTACTCCTTTGGTTTTGTCCGCAAATGCAAGATATATTAAAGGGTAATGTTGGGTATTTGACCTGATAGGTCCAACCCGTATCAGGTACTTTTCTGTGTCTGCAATATGCTAGGACAGTACTCTTTATACCTTCTAGATGGAGGAAGTTTATATTTGCAATTCCATATTTTTTTTCTATGTCAACTTTATGTAAGAAATTGCCATTCTGATCTAAAATATCACAAACTAACATTATTCCCTTTCTTGACATATTTTCATAGTAGATTGACTTTCCCTCTATTTTAATGTTATTATTAAACCATAGAGACTGTTTCAAAATATCTGACATTTCTTGCACATTTGTGTAACACCTTTTTAGGTAGTGGCACCATGCCGTTAACACATCACCCCAAAATTGATTTGAGACACTGGAAATAATATTATTGCACACATATTGTGCATCAGCATACCATAATTTATTTGAATCGACTAGGATTTCATTTGCAATAGAAGTACATTTTGAACTGTTAAGCAAAACCGTTTAATCCACATTATTTTTTGAGCATTTATAGTAGTTTTCACAATGGGTACACATATTCCTCCATCTGTTGGTTTAAGATGCATAATTTCTTGCTTTACCTTATCTGTTTTCCCTTGCCAAACAAAATTAAAGCACTTTTAAACTTGTGTAATGTGTCTTCGGATGGGCTAGGAATGGATGAAATTAAGTGGTTTAACTTTGGTAGTAGCAAGCATTTCAGGATAACGTTTTTGCCCATTGGTGTCAAATATCTCAGAGACCAAATATTCATTTCTTGGTAGATTTTTTCAAATTTATCATTATAGTTTAGGTCTACAATATTATTTAACTCAACATCAAAATCTATTCCTAAAAGTTTGAAATTTGACTCTGTCCAGTCCAGATTCCATTCCTTGCACAGCTTATACCTAGGGATCTTTTTTGAGGGACCCTATCCAAATTAACCTGTTTTTTTCTGCGTTAACTTTTAACCCTGAAAATCTTGCAAAGAAGGCTAATGTGTTCAAGACTGCAGACAAACTTGATTCAGATCCGTCTAAGGTCACTGTAGTGTCGTCTGCAAATTAGGGCTAAAAGGCTTTGTATATTACCTATCTTTATCCCTTTAATTTTCTTATTTTTTCCTTATTAGAATAGCTAGTATTTCGGCACATTAGATAAAAATGTAGGGTGTCGGCAGCCCCTGGTTAGCTTAAAGAACTCGCTCGTGAACCCATTTACAAATACACTTGATTCACTATCGTTTAGCAGTACTTGTATCCAATTTTGAATGAATGGTCCAAAGTTGAAAATGTCTATTACATTTTGCATTAATTTTCTGTCAAATGGGGTAAAAGCTGTTTCAAAATCAATGAGCAGTAATAATCCTGGAATTTGATATGATTCAGTATAGTCCATTACGTCGTATATCTGCCTTGTGACTTCTCCTATGTATCTTCCTTGAATAAAACCTTTTTGATCCTCACTGATAATAAGTGGTAATATTGTCTTTATTCTGTTTGCTATAAATGCAGAAGTTAATTTGTAGGAGGTATTTAGTAGTGATATTGGTCTCCAGTTTTTTAGCAATTTTTTACTTTTACCACTCTTAGGGATACATGTAATAAGACCTTGTTTTTGTGATACGGACATAGAGCCATTTTCATATGCATAATTCAAGGAGTTAATAAGAAATTTATTTAAGTCATTCCAAAAAAAAAAGTGTTTCTTTGTATGTTATTTCTCCCTCTAAAGATGAGGCAGCTTCTTCTGACAGTTTAGGTATTTCATCTTCTATGAACAATTATCCGGACATAGAGCCATTTTCGCGTGTATAGAGCTTGCAATATGTGGTACTTCCTCTTCGCTTCCCGAAGGGACAGACGACCAGATCGGATCTCGGTATAGGCTTCGCGCGAGGGCTTGGTTCCTGGCATGTTTCTATATCCATGCACCCACATAGCTCTAATTGGGAGTGCACTGCATTGGGAGCAGCCGAAAGTGGTCTTGTCGAAGGGTTTGGGCAAACACTCATTTTTTACTAGGCTGGTAGCTGAATAAGCCCATATGGAAGCTTCTAAGCAAAGGTGCACCTATACGTCTTTTTATCGCCATTGTATATACTACTGAATCAGAATTCAACCACACATATCTGCAGCTAAAATTGATCTCAATAGCATAGCACTTTACCGACACCTGTCTTCACCACCCTACCAGTCTGAAACAAATCCCTTGGTGTTCCAGGAATACATCCAGTTACGTTCCAAGTATGACGCCCATAGATCCATTTTCACAGACGGATCCAAAGATGAGGGCCAAGTTGCCAGTGCTACAGTCATTGGATCTAAGACTGTCTCCTCTAGGATTTCCCGACAGCAGTTCCATTTTCACTGCCGAGGCTAAAGCTATTTTTTCAGCTTTGACCTATATTAAACAGCAGAATCATTCCAAAAACTTCATCGTTTTCACAGATTCATTGTCTTGCCTTCAAGCACTTCAAAATGTTACTTCAAGTCACCCAATCATTCTGGACATTTTAGAACTTTACAACGACCTCTCTACTGGCCAATGTGACATCGTCCTCTGCTGGTTGCCGGGTCACGTCGGCATAGCAGGTAACACAAAGGCCGATGCTGCAGCAAAAGCAGCTCTTGACAAGCCCTTATCTCCACTGCTGATCCCGTACAGTGATTTTAAACCCACTATCAAAAGCTATACTCGGGACCTCATGCAAAAACGATGGGACACTCAAGTAGGAAGAAATAAACTGTATGAATTGAAACCAACAATTGGTTATACCTACTTGGGTTGTCAGTCAAGACGTGATGAGGTAATTTTACGACGATGTCGTATTGGCCACAGTCGATTTACTCATGACTATCTGCTGAAAACGGATGGGGATGGACCCCCCATGTGTGTCTCTTGCGATGAGGTTTTCACCATCAAGCATATTCTGCTTGAATGCGTGGGGACTAACCTTATGATGCAACAAACCTAAAAGATCTGTTCTCCCGCGTGAGCGCTCATCTGATAGTGAACTACCTGAGGGAAGTTGATCTGTATCATAAATTGTAACTGTGAAATGTAACTATCATGAATTGTAACTGTGAAATGTCACTAACAAATTGCCTGCCTTTAAATTTGATGCTATGACTTTTTCTGCTTTTAAATGACAATGTAATGAATATATGTTTTTGAAATAAAACTCATTCCGAGTATGTACTTACAATATTTATTAATGCAAACTTGTTCTCGTCACTATATGGCTGGAATAATGCAGATGTGACGCAAAACCCAACTCAACTCAACTTTAATTGTAAGAAGTACTTTGATGGTTTTTCCCCTTGTTCGATCCACTTTGTTTTGGTTCTTATGTATAAACCTTTTATCTTTTGTTTAGTAATTTCTTCTAAGTCTCGTTTAACTCATTTACTTTTTTAAATATTTCTGTCTTTTTTTCAGCTGGTTCTGTATCCAGGTCGATTTCCAATTCTCTTAATTTATTTTCCAAAGCCTTTTCTCTGTTCAAAGTCATTTTCTTTTTTGTAGATGAATAGTAAATGGTCATACCTCTAATTTCTAACAGTAAAATTTCCCATAATAGTTGATCATTTATGGTATATCTTGTTTCTTCGGCTTTTGCTTCCTTTTTAACTTCATATTGTTGTAGGGTATTCTTTATTGTAGTTTTTACTTTTACCACATATTTTTCATCGTAAAGTAATGAGTTATTGAACTTCCAGAATCCTTTTCCTCTTATCGTATCTCCTAAAGATATTGATAGTGAGATTATTGAGTGATCTGAATTAATGCTTGGGGATATATCGGTTTGTGTAACTGCCTGCAAAAGATTATGTGATACAAGGAAAAAATCTAACCTATAGCAGGGTTGGTTGTCTCCAAGTGAAGCGTGTTTTATATGGGTTTGATTCTCTCCAAGGGTCTTTCAAGTCTAATAGAGTTATAACATTTAATAGTTCTTGTCTGGCTTTTGGGTTATTTGTGTGTTTGTAGTTATATGTGTCTAAGTCACTGTCTAGTATCATGTTCCAATCTCCACATATTATAAATTTATCATTTTCTTGTTGGTTTAGCATATTTTTGATATTTGTAATGAACTCGGGGCAATCTTTATTAGGTCCATATACGTTAATAATGGTGTAGTCACTATCATGTATTTTTACTCTCAGTAAAATATAGTTTCCATTATCCATATCAATTTGTTGATCTGTAACCTTAAATTCAAAATTGTTATTAAAGAGAATAGCTGTTCCCCTTGCATTGCTTCGAAAGTGGCTGAAATAACATTCGCTATAGCCCCATTGCTGTTTAATTAACTGTTCTTGCTCAGTAGTGAAATGGACGTCTTGAAGACAGAATACGTTAGCCTTTTTTAAGCCTTAAGAACCTGAATACCTGTTTTCTTTTAAAAGCATTATTGAGACCTCTGCAGTTGAGAGATAGAATTTTTTTATTTTCCTTATTTACATTTTGTTTCATTATTTACCTTACAGTGATTTGCAGTGAAAGAAGGTGGTTTAGATGACCTTGCAAGTTCTTGGGATGAGTTAACAAAGCATCTATGGCAGCAAACATCCATTTGGGAATATTTTTTAGTACAACAAAAATGAACAAAAAATACAATAGTAAACAATATATATATGTATACACTTCCGACTTCCGTCCTGTAATGCTGATAAAGCATAGTATAAGTCCTGCAGCCTTTTCCGTCTGTTCACTTATAGTTTTTTTTGTTTTTTTTTGACGAATCCACTATGGTTTGGGCTCTGGTTATGTGATATTACTGGTATTAACGGTAGCATAGCTTTACAGAACATTTTTTCTTGAATTTAGTGTACAAAAATGTGGTACGAAGTCTGTCCTGAAATATAGCACCTGCTTCAGTTCCGCAATATCGTGCATATCGCATTTCTACGAAGGGCCCAGGCCATGTGACGGTATCAAATATAATCAATGGTACCTATTATTTATAATTACTAACAATTACATATGTAACTTTTTGTTTATTTGAATTATAATGCCCCCCAAATATATTTTCTAATATAAGTTGTTGAATGTGAAAGGCATAATAATTACTTTTATAGAATATTTCTATACCAGCTGTGGTACCATGGCAGTTAAATACGCATTTAGTGGATGCGAATATTAAATACTTAATATGGCAGCTACTTTGAACGACATGAAGAGGTGGCAATTTAAAATGTCTACCTTGAGGGTACAATTCTTTTCAATGATTTTCCACCGGATCAATGAAAACGAAGAATATACCTGAATGTCCGAAGATTATTTTTGACCTATAAAATATATAAATCTCATAACTTTATAGCCATTTAAACTATAGGGTATGTATCACGGCTGCCTTCAGCAGTTGATACTAACATACATGTATTGGTGTATTCCTCGTTTGTACACAGAAAGGTTAAGTGGGACCCATCTTGGTCCAGAAACATTTTTAACATAGTATACCCTAGTAAATCGTATTACCATGGTAAATAAAGATTCATTTTGACAACCGCAGTAACAATTGCATTTCGTCATCAAAATTGGCATTTTCTCACATGCCAGCAGTTGTCCATCGAGCTCAAATATTACAAAATAATAAACATATTGTTATAACAGTGAAGCGAATGAGGGCACAGACATGAAAGCCTTTTTCAAGACAGAACTCAACAAACACTCTGACAAATTAACAGAGAAAATCACAAACTACACGGAGAACTGGAAAACACGAACATTAAAATACAAGAAATAATGACATCAATCACCTTCAATGCGAAATCCATCGAAGTAATCCGTAAGCAGATTGAAACACTAAAATCTGAGGTGGATGAACTACTTGAGGAAATGGAAAGAAAAGACATGATATTCGAAATGTATTCCCGTAAGCAGAACTTACTTGTATATGGAATCGAAGATTGACAGAAAACCAATTGAATATTATTTTCTAAACTTATAGATATATTTTTTCAAGATGGGATTGTATCCAGCTATGATGAAGTGGCTCAAATGCTCGAAACTGTGGACGGATTTCGTGAGATCAAAGGTCAACTGGAACGAGAACGCGATGTGCGGATTGGATTACACAAAAAATACCATAGGGCCACCAATGCTCTGGATGGTGTGGATACTGCCCTGATGGTAGCCAGTATGGGACTTGGCGCGTCTGGCGTCGGCTTATTATCGACCATTATAGCCACCCCCGTCGTCCTCACGTTAGAAATAGCAGCCAGGGTATGGGGGCTGGTGGGAGTAAACCTTAAGTTCATTTCACGTCGGCTTCAACGTAAAGCATTGAAGCATGACGAAATTAGAATTCTAGCCGAAGCGAAGTTAAAAACGATATCTGATCAGGTGTCCAAAGCTCTTAACGATTCTAAAATATCTGAGGAAAAGTTTCGTCTGGTGATGTCTGAAATTGCAAAGTACCACCGGATGAAACAGTAGATTCGAACCCAGTCTAGGCAAACCGCTGACATCAGCGAAGAGGAGAAAAAAAGTTAATCGAACAAGGCCGACAACAAATTATTCAAACCTTCCTTACCAAGAACAAAGATCTCATCAAGGATTAACCTTAACTGTTTTATAGATATCAATAGAACAGATTAGCTATAAGGATGAGCCCCATCGTGCTCATCCTTATGGAAGCCTTAACATTTCCACAAAAAATTAAGACTTACAGATGGAAAACCAACATGCGCACAAAACATTAAACACCATTTTTTCATTAGCTGCTGGGCTGGAATTACATTCTAATTAACGTTCCAAGGCAATTGCAGCCGGGGCCCAAGTGTCATACTACTCATATAAATATATTTTTAGTCTAATTGTTTTGCGACTAACACAGTCGCAGCTAGACCCAGCGCAACGAAAATTAGCTCCCGGTATTTCTGTTCTGGGGAAGGCATGTAATACTGAGAGAGTGTGGGTTTGTCGATGAGAGGTTCGAGTCGTTTTCCTATGAGCAGGGAGCATTCTTGTATGGCATCGTCAACGTTCTTGAAAGTTTTCACGGTGTGGTTTTCACGCGTGAGTTGGTCGTGAATGAAATCGATTGTCTGCAAGCATTTCTTGGTATACTCGGTTGAAGCGGCCTGCAGTTTCTCCACAGCCAACTCGTGACGTTTACGTTCCACTTCCACTTCGGCCGCGTTCAATGTTCGTAATTTGGAGAAGAGATAAATGCTGCCGGAAAATGCCAGGGCGTTGACTAAAGCCCGACTGACCATCACGGCGATCGTAGCCATTTATATATTATAATGTTTTGTATTACTTTAAAATATTTTCCAGTATAATTCCTTGTTTCACGAAAATGTCGCCATCCCTAAGTCCATAACGAGCATGCCAATCTTGAAATCGAGTTTGATCGTCGATTGTTTGAGAACCATTTTCGTTAAGCGAACGTAACGGCTAGTCCGGCGACCACGGCGGTGTGATATGCATCGTTGACGAATGTTTTTCCTTCGGACATCATGTGTATATAAAATATAATTTTTTAACATATTTATAACATAACATGCGGATTTACTTCTAATTGTGTTTGCGTCATCTGCTGTGTTGGTTTTGGTGGTTGCTGTTTATTATTATTATATAGCATAACAGCAACCACACTTAATCCCGTTACCCCGGCAGCTGCAGCAGCAATCCACAGAGTATAATAGGTATTATTTTTGTGGTGCTTGGCTAAACCACCTTTTCTACCGGCGGCGACTTTTTTAGGATTCTTGGTGACTAGTTGTATTGGTGTTGCTTCCTCCGGCGGCGGTGGCGTTTCGTCCTGTAACGGGGCAGCATCCATGTTGTATATAATTTTTTTAAATTGACAAGGCTTTGCTGTGATGATCGCTGTGGTTACCAGAGCCAAAAACATGCTGTATCTGTGGAACAGCCCGCAGCTGACATAGCTCAAATGTGTTCGATGCACAGATCTTTCTCGAGAGCTTCACACAGGTATGGGAAGAAAGTACGACGCTATGCCGGTGTACACCTGAGTCATGACCGAACCTATGGTTTTCGTCATTTCGGCGCCAAGTCTGGACTCGTATCTCGCGTACAGCTTATCGATTTCTTCTGCAGGCATTTTATGAATTTTATCAGGAGTATGGTCCCGGCCCAATTATTGTTTGGTTTTCCTGCCGACCGCAAGTGCCACCAGTCTCTATCGCTTATTATTATTATCAGCATCATCCATCATCATTTGTTCGAGCAGTTCATTGCATTCCATCTTATAATGAAACAAACGATTTTTAAATCTAAATAAATAAAATCCGATGCACACGAAAAACACAGCGAGATGAAAGTCAAGTTACACACGACGAGAATTTCAACAAAACTTGCCATAGTTTTAATATAACTTTATAAGTCAGCCAATCAGGTGGTACTGGTTTTGCATAATTAATGTTCGTCAGCCAATCAGGTGTAAGCTCTATCTTAACTCGGCTATGTTCGTTGCTTTGTCCCCATGGTCCTAAAAATAACCCGGTCGAGAAGCTCACCAGCCTTTTATGTGATATCAACTACGCTAGTGGTAAACTGACTGCTTGCTATGTCTAGCATTTTGCTAAGCAGTTGCTAAATATTTGCTAAAAATTTAGCTAAGCTAAACCATTCGATAAGCAACGTGGTGGTCCGTTTTTGGGCGAGTTTGGTGTGTTTCGTTTTGGCTAACAATTTCGTCACTCATTCTTGTTCGGTTTTGTTGGGAATCACGTCGTTTTCTCACAAGCATTCCTCGAATGAATCCCTGTCCTTGCAGTGAAATATGGCGACCCATCTCGTCTGTTCCCGTAAGTCTTTCAGCACCGAGTTGAATTTCTGCGTCAGCACCAAAAGGCTGTGTTTCATGTGCCGGCCAGAGAAGGCCAGATACGACAGCATGTCTCTTTTTTTCACGATTTCCTTGTTGGCGCTGCAGTCGTCCAGGATGAACAGCGTCGATTCTCCTTTAAACTTGTCGTGGTAAGCGTGCAAGCAGTCCTGCAGACGGATTCCCGTATCAATTTTGTCCACGTACGTTTTGTTGACGCGTAAAGTAGGACAAATAATGACAATGTGGTCGAACATGTCCCGATAATAGCCTGTCGTCGTCCGTGGATCGAATGTCCAGCCACAGCGCGTAATGGTAATCCAGGTACAGACCGAGCGTTACGTAGGAGAAACCCAATTCTTTGACGACGTCGTTGACTTCTGGCACGTGTCGCTTGATGGCCAGTAGTTTTTTTACTTCATCCCACTGATGGTAAGTTCGCATGCCTTGGCTGAACAGCTGCTTGGGCACACCCTCGATGGTCACTTCCACTTTCATGATCTCGGGATTCCATGTGCGTTCGGTTCGTCTTCAAAACGGATCATATTCGCCACAGGAATGATCAAGATGCCTTTCATCGATCACGCCGGCACGTTCAAGTTGATGTTCCACAGCGTGTCGCTCTTGTCCTCGACAGCTTTCCCAAGTGCAGGGCCAGCTCCTGGCTCATGACCAGTCCGAACTCCAGCGAGATGTTGTCGACGATTTAACTGCCGGCTTCACCGTTTGGAGTAAGAATGACTTTGCCGTAGTCATTGAACGTGAGCTTGTATTCCAGCTGGTCACCCAGCGCAGCCTGGTAAAATGGCATGTGCCCCTCGAGCAGCTTGAAGTCGAGCGGTATGCAAAACCGTTTCCTGTACACCTTGGCGACAGCTCTGTCCCCTGCTGGTGGTGAATCGAGCTCGGCTTGCATGTAACCATATCCCACACGTATGTCGTTCGCTTTGCAGCCACCCCAACAAAGTCCTTGTTACAACATGTCATTGCGTTCGTTCTCGGTTCTCCAGAGGTCCACATAACATGCTCAGCACCTCATTCCCGCTGATTTTGATGGTGGTTATCTCGGCGATGGCACGACCCAGATTGCTCCCGATTATACGTTTGTCGTTGTTGGACGTCAAAGTGATCTGAAAAGCCAGTCGAGCCATCCCGGGGATGATGACGTTCGTGCCAAGGTTGGGAAATCGAACCAACAGCGTTTGGGTTTGATCGATCGTGTTCGAATTTTTGGTGATGGTCACTGACTGACGCACGGCTTTGATGTCAAGCGGCTCTCTCAATCTTCAGAAAGGATCTAACATTCGTCTGTATTGCGACATTGTTATATTGAAAACATATATTTATAAGTTTAATATTAAAAAAAAGCGATTTCGAAATGGAAGATTTCAATGGTCAGCCTCTGCTGGACGATGCAGCAGACACCTCGTTCATGGGAGACAGCGTGGGTAACGAACTTTTAAAGCAGACCGTGGACGATTATTAAGATGCATTAACGTAAGATAAAAATTACGTCGAACCATTGGGACGCAACTATTCCAAGTTCGAAATCCACGCTGCAATTGAAAGCCCATCCGGGTGTCGATCTCATGAACAAACACACGAGAAAACTGCTCGCCTTGTTGACCCTAGACAGGCACCGTGGCGTTAATTAACTGATCCGCAATGAATTAAACCAGCTAGATTACGGCGGTGCACGACCCAAACTTCCCCCGAAGGTCGTTCAAGATCTGCAAAACGTAAGGACGAACTCGGCGCCACCGCAAATGCTCTCGATCACGATGATCTGAAAGACGTGCCACAACGAGTTCAAAAAGGTTCGGACAGACTCGACAGCATACTGGCCACGAAAGACGACAGTCCATTACTCCTCATGGAAATTCGAGCCCTAGACAAGTCCCTGCAGACCATGTGTGGATTCCTCATGAATAACCTAGCCAAACATGATGAAATTGACGAACACATCGCTCGTGAAAACAGAAAACTCGAGGTGCCGAAGGATGACAAGTCCAGCCAAGATCGGATCGCCAGCAGAATTCGCGACCTGGAAGATGAGAGATCAGCTCGAAGAGAAGCCACTTCTGCCAACCGAGAAGCCCTTCGATTGCAAATCAGCAAAACCATCGACCGAGTATTGAACGAGGACGCCACATTGGCCGACAGGATCTGAACTCTATTCCGGGAACAAGGGATCACCATCACCAGCGTTCTGATGGCCTTGGCCTTCATCATATCGACGATGGTCGTATCGCTGACGGGCGGCAGCAGCACACCAACAAGCCCACCAAGCCCATCAGGCAGCGGCGACGTCAGAGGCTGGATCAAAAAACATTTGAAATCTCTCAGCAAAGGCCTGGCTAAACTAGCCAGCAAAGCCGCCGAAGCGCTGCCTGGCATCTTGGGCAGCATCGTTTCCTGGTTGCTGGGTCTGCTGTTGAAAACGGCCACATGGCTCAGTCAAAACATGTGGGCCTTCGTCGTCGCCGTGGCGGGTCGCGTGTACGTGTCTGCTAAGGAATTTTTAACCAAATGAGGCACAGTCCGACCACGATTCCGCTGACCACCAGCACTGTTTTGCAATCGATGTGCCGCTGATTGTTTGCCTGCCCGTGCCTGCCTACTACACGCGTTATTGATGTCCAGGTTCATGGCCAACTTTTGATAGACAGTGGCCATGATGATTCACCCTCGGTTGCATGTCGCTCAGAGCCATGTACAGTCCCACGATGAACACGTTTGACCGGGTATATTCCAGCACATTTTGATAGCGTTTGATGGCACTCAGCAGATCACCCAGAGATGCAATGGCATCCTCGACGTTCGACACGAACTGTTTCTGCGCGTAGTAAGCCATCCCTTTAGCCACTATGCCAGAACGCGTTTGCGTTTGTGAGCCCAGCACGGGCCACACGTACGTTCGAATGGAATCGTTCAGTCTGACGACACCTGCACGAGAAAACCCTTTCGAATTATCCATCATGAACATTTTCCAATCGTCTACAGGTCCCTGCTGAAACCTCCAAACGTGGTAATCCTTGCTGTCGTCAAAAGCCATGAGATCGTCTCTCCACTCATTACTCGTGACGTAAGCATTCGCAAACGTTTTGCTACCCCATCTTCCAAATTCTAGCTGGCTTCCACGAGGGACATGTTGTGAACGATGGGAATTGCCAAACCGTGATTCTTGCCCGGCAAACGCCAATTGACCATCTTCGGATTTAGTTCAAATTCACCGCAAACGCGTTCATAAGCTCGTCAATCATACGGATTGTTTACAGCATTCCACGCCTTGTCTTGCAGAATCGGTGCGCCGATATCTTTCAGGATGCGTCTGATCTAGTAGTACGTGTGAAACGAGAACACGGACCGATTCAGTTCATCGCAACGAGTGTCGTTCAACGTCACACCGCATCCCGTCATCGTGCACCACATGGCAAAATTGAATTGCTTCTGCCAGAACTGCATCGGGTGGTTAAACCAACCGTGAACTGTTTTCACACTCGATACCGAAACCTGTAATTTTTAAACACGTCGATGAACCAAACTCTGAAGTGGGAAGAACCATCCTTTGCATCAACCCCGATCTTCATATGCGGGAGATCTAAAGTGTTTACATTATCGCTTTTAGAATAAAACACTCCCGGTTTGCACATATTGAATTATATTATTTCATATCTATATATATTTCAATATGTACATGACGCTTCTGGGAATAAGGAGCGGCGAGTCCCTTCAACTGCTGCACGCGATCAATAACAAGTCGGGTCAGCGCGAAGTCGCGCTTTGCGATATCACCTACTACCCACGATGGACCAACATCAGCGGCAGCAACAACAGGCTGTTCGTCAATAACGCCCACAACCAAATAATGGACGGCTACTACAGCATATGCTCGCTCAACGACGAAATCTTCAAACCCGTGGGAGCCGAACTCAAAATGAACGAGCGGACGGTCGTGTTAGCCAACAACGGAAAAACCGACTTGAGACTCAGCCGGCCGTTGATGAGGGGTCAAACGAAATACCACTGAAAACCACCTTGAGCGGCACAAAATTACCCGACCTTGTTCCGTATCGTGAACTGTGCATTCATCTCGATCAGTAAGCCCAGGATGCAAAACGTGGGATTGCAGATGGTGTCGGAATTCGACAGCGTGGTAGACATCCTGGAAAATCTGCCGGTGAAATCGACGTTGTACATCCAAGTCTACCTCGGCGAACCGCCGTCAGCACGTGACGTTGTTGAAATCGTGAAAGGGATGAAACTCCACTAGGCCAAACAACAACAATTCCACGTTTGCTCCATTTACGTGCAGGTGAACGTGAATCCCTACACCAGTCTGCAGGGAATCACCGTCACCGTGGAAGACACGATATCGCTCTCTAAAATTTTCCTACCCGATAACATACATCTCTTGGGCTGGAAGTGCACGTTCGAGGAATTATCCGAAAACCAATTGAAAACCATTTTGTAATTTAAAGCAAACGATGAACCAGCACCCCAACGTAATGCTCACCGATCTCGGGGACACGCGGGGATTCGATCTGCCTGGCGAGGAAAACACCTTGTAAGCCATGCACTTACAAAACGACGCGTACGGACGAGTGTCACTGGCAGATTTCTCAGAGCCCGACTGGTTGATCGACATCACCCTCACTTCGCCCCGCATATTCATTAAAAACAGTCGCATGTCAGAAGTGATAAACAACAGGATAATTCTCACGTCTTTTGCCCCAACAATAGATGATACCGTGCGAGTTTTACGAATACCGGGTCACACGGGCAACATGCTCGCCCCCACCAACATGGATGCGGTATTAACAGCCAACATACCGGATTACCAACTGCATTTTTTCAACGAGGATAGCAGCACTACGCTCATAATAGAAGTGTATCTCGCAAACGCTCCCTCGAATGATTTATTACTTTTGAACAGACTGTCGATAGGCTGGGATGACAGACACACGCGTCGACGCTGTCATATCATCATGCAGCCGGGATCAACACCCGTCACAAACATTGATGGGGTCCGTGTTTTTATAACAGGACCCATTCGTCTCGAGACTATTTACCTGCGTGAAAACCTGAACTTTATGTACCTCAAATACATCAATTGGAGATTAACGGAAAACCAATTAAATATTATCTTATAAAAACATATATATATCAGTGTATGAAATAAGGCCCGTCCGACCGCCCGAGAGAGTCTGGATTTCTGACGGACGGTCTAAATTTACAGCTAGCCAGCCCGATGGTCTGGTAAAAATTGTACATGTTCCATATATCTGAGTAAATTCCCCATATTTGGTCTGGTTAAATCCATTTTGGGCTGGTAACATTTTGAAGTTACCAGCCCTGATATCTAGCTGGGTTTTTGGCTTATTTCATACACTGTATATAAATATACAGGATTGGGCTGTACCCAGTTGTGGATGAAGTAGCAAAAACACTGGAAACCGTAGAGCGGGTTTCGTTTGTGACAGTTATGCAACATCAAACAACAACTAGAACAAGAACGCGATACACGGTCAGCATTACAGAAAAAATATCATAGGGCTGTCAATTCCGTGGACGGTGTCGACACCACCCTGATGGCAACCAGCATGGGATTAGGCGTGGCAGGTGTCGGGTTGTTATCGACCTTTGTGGCCGCACCTGTGGTACTAGGCATTGAAACAGCTGAAGTGGCAGGGTTGGTAGGATTGGCGCTTAAGTTCGTATCTCGCAGACTGCAACGTAAAGCATTGAAACAAAATAAGAATTCTAGCCGAAGCGAAGTTAAACACAATAGACGATCATATTTCCACCGTGCTCATGGACTGTAAAATCTCCGAGGATGAGTTTCGTATGGTGCTCTCAGAACTCGCAAAATACCACAGAATGAAACGAGAGATTCGAACCAAGTCTCGTAAAAGCACTGTCATCAGCAAAGACAAGAAAAAAAAGTTCATACAAGGGAAGCAACAGGCCCGGCAAGCCTTCATTATGAAAACCAAACAAATCATAGGAGGAGACTCACAATAAATTATTTCGCGGATATCAACATAACGTAGCCGACCTGCCAGCCGGCCAGCCAGCTCAGCAAGCTGTAGCTGAATATCCAGCTGACAGAGCCACCCTGCCTGTGAACTGTGACCTGTGAACTCTGACCTCTCTCTCTCAACCGAAATGGGATAGACTAGGAAAATCAAATACCAATCCCAACGGGAGTCTTGGTGGCTCAGTTCGTTAAACTGCTGGGAAAATTACAGCTTGCTTGGTGCAGCCGTACAACTGTGAGTTCGTATCCCGTCTGGCCTCTGAAGATTTCCTTGCAACTTTCGAAGTTTTCGGTAAGGTTATCAAGAACGGGGCGGCTCTCGTTGCGAGCGAGCAGCAGGATACAATCCCGCGATCGAGGAAGCTTGCGCATCGCATCTATCTACAATTTCTTTCTCCCTTGTGGGGTTGTGACCGCAGCGGACATTTTGCTAAAAATTTGCAGCGTATATCAATGACGCTCTCAGTCGCCAAGGCTCATTGCTGGAGCCTAGTAGTATACTAGATATCGCTTGGGCGGACTGCCGAGAGCTGCGGTCTGATAAGCTTCAGACAGAACTCGCCTCGCTACTATGGATAATTAGCCTTTTGTCAGACCGACCCCATGCTCACTAAAAAGTGAATATTTCCTAAACTATTCGACCGATTTTCGTGAAATTATGCATGTACCTCCGTAGTAGTATACACAATAGTGGAACGGGATTAGGTCCTTCCCAAAGCCTTAATGAGGTTATTACGGCTTTGGGCAGGACTTGGTCCCGTTCCACTATTGTGTGTACTACTATCCCTTTACCAACTACGTATAAAATTGTCCTTGCACAGCAGAAGCTAACGCCATATTAACAGCTCTTAAACATATTAATAAACACCGAAAATATAAACAATACATAATCTTTTCCGATTCTCTTTCATGCCTTCAGGCCATTAAAAATCTTTCTTGTAAACATCCACTTTTAACAGAAATTATTGAATTGTATAATGATCTTGCTACTGGCCAATGCGACATCATCTTTTGTTGGTTACCATGTTGGCATTTCTGGGAACACAATGGCCGATTTTGCTGCTAAGGCAGCACTCAACAAATCCGTGACACCACTTCTGATCCCATTTTCTGGTTACAAAGCTAGCATTAGGACTTACATCCATGATCTGATGCAGAAAAAGTGGGACACCCAGGTAGGTATCAATAAATTACATGCAATAAAACCCTATATCGGTTACACCTACTTGGGTTGTCAGTCCAGATTTGAAGAGGTCATTATTCGACGATGTCGCATTGCCCATACTCGATATACTCACGAATATGTATTGAAAGGCGAAGATCCTCCGTTTTGTATCCCTTGTGGTGAGAGAATCACGGTCAAGTATGTCTTGCTGGACTGCATTGAATATTCCATCACAAGGGATATAAACTATTTCAAATCACGAACTATGAAGTATATTTTTTATAACATAAGTTCTCATTTCATTATTGCATTTTTAAAAGAATTAGATTTGTTGAATGATTTGTAAATAGATAAATGTTTTATGTTTGGAAGTTTATATTAGTAACTTCGATTGTGAGTGGCTGTATCATCAAAGGGTGTTAAAGTACTGTAAAATTATTGTCCTCCTGAGAGGATACGTAAGTCCCAAAACATTCAAAGTAAGTTAAAACTTCCCACGTTTTTAATCGTAGAATACGTGTCTTTTTAATGTATGGCTAGATTTGCTAAATTGCTAACCCCTGAAGGGATGGTGTAAATCCAGCTAGGGTCCATGCAGGAAGCAAATGTACTGTAAGTCCCCATGGTCCCTAGTATGGTGATCTACCTTCTGTTGTTGGCAATATATAGCCTGTTTTTATATTGTATTGTCACCTATAGTTAAACTGTTTTAGATCTAATTACTAGTTTTAAATTCGAATCTGTGATACTCTAGTTATTTTACTGTTCTTCGTTGGCAGGTTTTTCACAATTTACCATTAATTACTATGTACAAAATTTATTGTTCTCGTCACGATATGGCTGAAATATTACCGATGTGACGATAAATTTTAAGTCACTCACTCACTCACTCACTGGGTAAGAGTTATATAAAGGCTGGTTGTTGTGTTGTGTGACACGTGACTTTTTGCATGACTGGATTTATAAACATCTGCCTGCCATCCTTGAGTTTCTTAAAGGTCACATGCAACGTAAAACACAACATTGCAGATTCTGATACCTTTCGGTATGGACATACCGAAACAAATCGTCAAAAATGCAAATTCAACTTATAAAATTGAAAAATAACGCGATGAAAAAAAACGCGCGAAATCGGAGTTCAAACGTTTCACTAATTTTCCCCAGACTTTTCTGGGGAAACGGGTAGCAACAGCTGGGCTGCGCTCATAGCACGTGCGCAAGTAAATAGGTTCGCGCAGCTTGGAAGCGGGTTTGTCGGGTGAATACTCGGTGAAGGCTTTGGTGTGAGCTATTTTTCTAATGTTTTGTTGATATCTCACAGGCGCGAGCGTTTTATATGTTATGACAGTACATTAACTATTTATATAATTTCATTTGTCTATTTCACCACACGTTCTTCTTACCGAGACACTTTCTCAGTTCGATACTTAAAAGCAATGTCATTATTTAGCGTTGACAGAATTTCTAACTGTGATATAGATATGTCGTTGTCACAGACAAAACTCAATGTCTTGTTTTATTGACACCTGTGTGTCTGCCTGCCTGTCTGCTAATGACAATATTCAATACACAGCTGCTATCACTGACCACATGCAATTTGAACTTAACACCAATCAGGCTATACACCATAAACAAAATGCATTGATTTATTGCCCGAGTTCGGTCTCTGTCACATTATGTAATTACACAGACAGGCAGGTGTGATACTTGAACACATGACATGTTATGATGTCTGTTGATTGCAAAATGTTATACACAAAAAATGAGCATGTATTTACAAAACCCAACATCTTTATATATATACACACACAATTAGCCGTGAAGGCATCTGCAAATGAACCAGCCGTTACACTTGAGTGCACACCCACCCGCTCTGACTGGGTTCGGTATCCCGGCTGCTTCGTTTCTTGGGAAGTAAACCGAAGTACACAATATTGCACTTTCGATTTGCGATTGTACGCTTATAATTTTGTTTATATATTTTTTCGTAACCAGCAATGTATATTATATGTCATGAATAAGTGATAATTGTGTTTTAATTATGTTTGATTTTTTGGTTGCATGTGACCTTTAACATTTCAAGACCGACCGTGCTTGCCTCCTGTCATTGTAAACAACCTTCAATCAGTATCTGTTCGCACTGTAAATGTCAAGATTGGTGAGTTAATATTTTATATTTTTGACCCAATATTTTAGATTTGTGACTCAATTGCATTGTACTAGATATCTGTATTGTCATTCATTGTAGCTTGCTCATTGTTTGCTCAATATATTATTGAATATTTTAGACTTGTCTGTGTTCTATTTTGCTGGTTCAAAGGGGACTTCAAAACCTTTTGTCACGGCAAATTATTAACCGTAACAACAAGAATTGAAAGCTTTTGAAAATATTACACGTTAACAAGATAACAACACTCTTAGATAATCCTAACACTGAAATTTTCGTGAGAACAGGGGATAACCACCTAAGCCGATACAAACATGAACCCTTGAAAGAAGTCATGGCCCTTATTAACAAGCCTGGGAATACATGTTTCCTTACACTGTAACTGTGTTCTTGCTAGGTGTGAGTGACTTTAGTTTCAGCAATATTCCAGAGAGGTGGCGGCCCAAGCAAACCGTGCATGATAAAACACACTGAACTTGCAAACATTGACCAAACTGTGTGAAAGCAAACTTTAGAAACGGAAGATACACATGAAACAAAATGTCATGTAGTGACAGATACTTTCAAATACTCTGAAAGTTCAATCATAAACCATATGTGCCGTCTACTTACGGAGGAAACATGGTTTAATAGTTTTCTAACCACTAGATATAAACCACTATATAAGTAACGAACATTTCAGGCAACGTCATGTCTTCAGAAACACTGTCTTGTCCTCAGATAGACTTAAACTGGGCAGATTTCAAGATATTGAAACTGAAAACAATCATATAAAGATTTAATAAGCATCTTTGGGAGCAATTTATTTTGCAAACGAAATATCGACATTATCTTCATTTATCTTAACTGTTTAAAGGCAATCTTTTGGGGGTATAAATTTCAAATAATGATACTGTAATTATTTAACATGAGACTAGCAACAAAAATCATTACTTTATAAACTCTGAAACGTGACTAATAACGAAACAGTAAGTGATGGTCAATTATATATTTAGAAATGAAATGTTCGTTACAATATTACTTCCAATTTCAGATGACTCTCAATTTAAAGTCTTTGGTGATTGTATACATCCTCTTTGACTTCCCAGATGGGATAGGAGTCACGTGATATTTGAAAAATAGTCTCAGAACTTCACAAGCTATGAAGTTTCGAATGCCCGGGTAACGAACATTTCAGTAACTGAGATAACATGCTCTGGCAAATCAAGCAGTAAGTTACCATTAACTACACACACGCTTTGAATAAAAAAAATCTTTTTCCATCTGGCATACTTCGTGTTCTAAACGTAACTTAAACTATGTAAAAAGGGGCACAATTAAATAATTTGGCGGTGGTAACGGGCATGTCTCTCTTATTTCTCCGCATGGAACATTTATATGTATTGAGATGTGTTATGCAGAGAGATATTCTAAGCTCAAAATAATGACAAGTACCAATAATGTAAAGATAAACTGTTTTCATTCAAAGTGAACGGGTAAGATTGTGCATTTTTCTACACATGTACATGTCAGGCTGAAACTTAGTCACGAACATTTCCTCAAAACTGGCGACATGGCATTAGACCAAATTCATTTATCTAAAAAGAATGCCTTTGCAGAAAATGAAACTTTTGACCAATATCAATCTCCTAATGCATTAATATCCAGGTATTTGTATACCAATCTGCGTTACGTTAAACTGTTAAAGTAAGTAACGAACATTTCAAACTGACCTATTATATTGGTTGGACAACACAATACATCCAGTCTTGACCGCCTGACCAGAAGGATCAAGTCTGATAACAGAGACCACCACCCTCGGTCCTCCCTTTACCATTTATCCAGTGCACCCTGGTTATAATGTCCCTGGTTATAATGCTACCCTGCTTATAATGCCATTCGCCAATGGTTTTTGGAAGAAAGTCATTTTCCCCTGGTTATAATGCCAATTACACTGGCTGCATGTGGTATAGATACCTTAATTGTTTAATTGGCAAGACTCAAATTAATTGACCATACTCATTAATGCTTTAAGTAGTCATGTAATCCCAGATAGGATAACACATGTGACAATGCACTTACTGTCACCCACAACAAGAAGTTAATGTTGAAGTAACTTAAAATAATTGTCCTCCGGAGAGGGTACTTAAGTTACATGACATTGATAGTATTTTTCATCCTTTTAGTTATAGAACTTCTGTCAGTTTTAACTGTTTGGCTTCACTATCTACAAGGTACCAAGCTTCTGAAGGGACATTTGCGTTTCCTAAAAAAATATGATCTCGTAATAACGACTTATAAGCTCGTTATAACGACTAATAATCTCGAAATGAACATATTTTACAGAAAAATGGTTAATAGAAACAAAAATATATTATAATGAAAAAAAGCCCTGAGACTTTCTTCATTGGAAATCTAGGCTTGAAACATCACTCTCCTACCCAGAGTTCCATGCGGCAGGCCAGCATAATACCTCTGCCACAGGCCAGCAAGATGTGACGATTCGTCACATCTTGCACCGTCCATTCAATCTAATGTACATATTTTTTAACTCTTTTATATTTGACGAGTCTACACATCTAATTAAACATCTTTGATAGAATGGTTTAGTATCACTGAGAAAATATCCTACAACATGTACAGGCCTACCATACAAACAGTGAACAAATCATCAAAACTGAACTCATATACACCAAAACAGAACAAAAATCACCAAAACTGCAACAATATCCTCTAAAACCGAAACAATACATCTGTAATGGAAGACTAATCGTTTGAAATGGAAACAAAACTCGCGTATCAGCCACAAGAGCGCGCGAGAACGGTCGCCGAGCGTACAAAACGGCATTCATAGCATCCCAACACGGCAGTCATAGCATCCCGAAACGGCATACAAATCGTCAAAGATGGCGGCGAGGGGACACGAATAGGCTTTGGTACATAATGTTTTTGATAGGACGAAGTATGGACATAGGTTTGAAGCTTACTACAATAGGGGGTTTATGCACTACATCCCGATATCAAATTTTCAAGATTAGACTCATAGTGACGAAAAACATTATGAACCAAAGCCTATTCGTCTCCCTCCGCCTCCATCTTTGACGCTTTGTATGCCGTTTCGGGATGCTATGACTGCCGTGTTGGGATGCTATGAATGCCGTTTTGTACGCTCGGCGACCGTTCTCGCGGTACGACACTCGTGTGACGTACGAGATTAGTATGCAACTACCCATACGTTGACCACGTGGGTAATAAAACGTTTTATCACGTTGACCTGTGTCAGACCTGAGATTCTAACGATTTGATTTGATAACCGATGACCTCTCAATTAGGTCACGTTGTGACGGAACTACTTGTTCATTCATAACAAACACGTGAATCATTCTACAACTTAGATGCATTGTGGGAATATAAACATTGCGAACGTTGCCGTGTCGCTGTTTAATTGTGAGTCGAACTGAGACATTATATCCGTTGAAAAACATAAACGCAATGTTTCCACCAGTGATGTTAGCCCAGAGAAGCAGTTGCAAACCAAGAAACGGGGTGCTACGGAGTAGTTTACGGTAGGAGGCTGTTGAGACACGCATGCATCGTGACGTCGGTTACCAAGGGGATAGACGAGAATGGCGTAGTGACGTCAATACAGTGTGACGTCAAGCAAAAGTATACTACAGAACAAAATTCTTCCGCAACCTCTTTATGAAACCGGTTTCGGTTTGAAACCATAACAATCACGAAAATACGCTATTTTGTCAATTTAATGCATGTAAGACGTGGGTAATAAATAAAATACCACACTCGGTCTCATTACATACGAATTATACGAAACTCGTGACCTTCCTATGGTTTCTGACCTTTCGCGAGATCAGAAACCATTGGAAGGTCACGAGTTTCGTATAATTCGTATGTAATTCGTTGGTTTCACATTAATTTTCGACTCGCTGTGCGCATGCGTAGAGCGTGTAAAAATATCCTCCGGCCATATCCGGTTTGGTCGTATTAGCGATATTGTAAACACGCTCTAAATAAATGCTGTATAAAAATTATTTACGCGTGACAACTGTTCATAGTTGAGTACATACATCAATTTGCCTATGCTTTTCAATATTTGATGTCCTATTTTGGTGGCATTGCATCAGAGATGTGTTTTTTTTTACTTGTGAGAAGGGGTAGCCGAGAGCCGCATCGCGGCTAGAGAAGGGAATGTGCAGGAAGAACGGTGGACGGGTGGTGGTGAGATGTGTTTATACAAGAGCTTGTTAACAAACGTTAAGCTATTTATTTAACTGATTCCGGTCCCTTCCATTCATAAATGAATTGAGATTAGTTAAATTCGACATAAAACCATATATTTGTTTTGATTTTTGCTTCCTTTAGAGTGCGTTTACACTATCGGTAAAGCTTACGACCAAACCGGATATGGCCTGAGGATATTTTTACACGCTCTGCGCATGCGCACAGCGAGTCTAAAATTAATGTGAAACCAACGAATGAGACCTCGTGTAGTATTATCTATATACATAAGCACACAAATTCACTTCATATATATTTATGTCGTTCAGATATCAGGCAGTAATTTGTTCGCTAACACTTTCCATAAAGATGCCACATGTAAAAATTTGTCGCACAGTGCTTTTATCGGTGCACGATAAAAAGCGGAGACATTTACTGTTTTTTAACGCATAACAAAAATTCGTACAAAATTTAGCAGTTCTATTTTTCAAACCTCTGAAGTTTTTTGCACTTGAATCTATGCCATCGTATTAGAAATTTAATATTCTACATTTCTGTGTAATTTCATAGTATTAGGTAGATCCAGGACCACGCAAACGCAATTCTCGCACAAGGTTTACTTTTCAAACCTCATGAAAATGTGCGCTGGAAAAAAACACTAGGTATTAACTGGTTCCCAGATCTTTCCGCGCGACTTCAATATACAGACGGAGTCCAGCGTGACCAATCCGGATGTGACGTCAAATAAACGAGCAGAGCATTTTAAATGGCAGCCTGTACCGGCTCCTAGCGAACGTTAGTTCGCGCAAAGGGAGCCGGGAACCAGCTTAGCCTTGCGCCAAGGCTGCGTTGAAAGAAAAATCCATGAGTGTAAAGTAAATGTCTCAATTCAATAGACAAGTCTAGATAAACAGACAGTTTGTCAATTTTTTCTCATTATATACATAATCTAGAAAATATATTTCAACTAATCTGCTCCTTTCTCACGCGTCGGCCATTGCACAGCGATGACTTAACATAACATTCTGGCCTGCCGCATGGAGCTCTGGGTAGGAGAGTGAATGTTTACTTCCGATATTTCCGCCCCGCGAATCCATCGTCTGCTAGAGAAATGTCATCATACGGCCCGTCACTGTCACAGTGGACAAGAAGTCTGAAATCTCTACCAGCTGTCGAATCTTCCGACTTTGAAGCTTGGACGACGAACTGCCGCATTCCAACAGCTCTCCACAAGAAAGCTTACAGCAATTTCGTTGAATCTTACATTCACGATGTTGAAGGTAAACACTGTGAGAGAATTTTTGACATTTCATGTTTGGTGTACTCGTAACAATAGTAATATGCCTGTTTGAAGTGCAAGTACCGTTTTATTTTTCATCATTTCTGCGAAACTGATGTGGAATATTACATATTGATTGGATATACTTTGAAAGGCCTAATTATGATAAACAATATTTACATGGATAAATGATAGTGCAGTTCAAATTATTATGTCAGATTATTGTGACAACAGCTTGATGACATGTAACCATTTATTTTACTTATATATTGTTAAATATCCTGAATATATAAATTTAATGAAACATCTGCTTTACAGGAAATTATCATAATTTGTGATTTTTCATGAAACACATCATTTATCATAGAGCCATGGTAAGAGTGATATGAGAGGTAGTCTATTACATGTATACATGTATTATACTAAACCGAACAGTTATGTTTCCTCGACCGGGCAGGTAGCCCAGCATGCGGAAGCCATGCTCAATTTTTTTTATTGATGATGGTACAAAAAAATAATTAAACTGTCTGAACAGTTATGTTCCATCAACTGAGCAGGTAACCTGGCACGCGGAAGCTATGCTCATTTTTTTCATTTATCATATAAAAATATCTACCCTTAAATGCCTAAACCGAACAATCAGCTTAAAGCCTTTACTCAAGCTGTGCTAAATTCATCAAGATGTTAAGATGTTTATCCAGTGATTCAAAAAGCTATGTTGTAATTTTCACTTGACAATTTTATTAGATTAATTAACTAACTCTTTTTTATTAATTGCAGTGCAGACAGCATGTGATGGAAGCTTCATTAGAGCAAAGTGTTTCAAATCAATGAAGAAGAATGATTTCCCTCATACACTGAATATTAAGATTACCCAGCATGAAGATTGTGATGGTATTACTATTAGTAACTGTTCATGTTCATGTAAGGCTGGTGCAGGTGACTGCAACCACATCCTTGGTTTGTTATATCTTCTTCACCATTACAATATGTGTGGATTCAAGACTGTCCCCTCAATAATCAGCAAAATATCTTTACCTCAAGCCTGGCATGTTCCAAGAACTAAAGGTATTATGCTGAAAAAAATAAGTGACATAAAGATCAATAAAGTTAAATTTCTAACATCAAAACCAGCCAAGGTGAGAATTCAAGTAGTACTTTCCACATTTTATAATCCTATCATGTCACCATTACCATGTCAAGAATTTACTTCAACAATTTCTCAAAATTTGGAAAATGTGAACTCATCAGCTCAAATTAGATCATGTTTAGCATCTGCAGAGATACAAATGGTTGACAGTGAACTTGGTCCAGTTCCTAAGGGATGTGTTCTGTCATACCAATGTCCTGTAAAAAATTAACATTGAATCTGACATTTTTTCCAATCACCCACACATTAAGGATGCTCCTACTTTCACATTGCCAGATGTTGTATGTAATATATCAACAGTTTTGACACATGGTCAGCAAGATGTTTTTGATGGAATGAACATTTCAAAGGAAGATTCAGTTGAAATAGAAGTTGGAACAAGGTCTCAATCTGACAGTGACATGTGGCATGATTTGCACTCAGATAGATTGACATCTTCAAATTTCAAACCTGTTTATTCCAGAAAAGGTGACTATCACAAACTTGCTGAGAGACTTTGTCCAAAAAAGTGTCAAATGAAGAGGAAAAATATTGTGACAGATGCTATGAAGTATGGAATTGAACAAGAGCAAACTGCAGCAAAGTGTTATGCTGAAAGGACTAGCAATAATGTTTTCAAATGTGGTTTTGTTATAAATCCAAGTTGCACCCATTTAGGCACATCACCAGACCGTAGAGTCTATGATCCAATATCCCATCCAACATTTGGTTTGCTTGAAATAAAATGTCCATCAAGTGTTGACTCTATAACAGAACTGAAGTACTTACATCTGGTGAATGGAGTGTACAACTCAGATTATCAGACAAATATTTACTGTCAAGTCATGGGACAGATGGCACTAACTGGTTCTAAGTGGTGTGACTTTTTTGTCATGTGTAAAAGTGACTTTCTCTCAACGAAAGTGGGAAGATATCAAAATAAATAGACATATTCTACTTCAATCATTACCTGTCACATCTTTGCAATTGTAAGTAATCTTGTGTGTGTGTATCTACAGATGACATGAACACAGACCAGAGTTGGCATTTTATCAATAGTTTTATTGTTTACATGACATGTATCTCCTCTCCATGGGATTTGAAATATCAAAATATATGACTATTGAAAACAAAAGAAAATATTAAAGGAAGTGCAGTATTTAAAAACAAATGTTTCAAGTTTATTCAATGCTGTTCATGAGAATGGCTGCAATGAATACACTATGTGACGAATATGATGCGTATCATGAATATTGGATAACGAATACGAATAATTATTCACGAATACAATACTGCAGATACAAATATGATGTAGACAGCACTAAGTCAAGTGCAGTCTAGATAAATATGTGAAATCGTACCCTGGCCAATACCAGTGACAGCTTCAAAATTTCTATTACATTGAACTTTATTGCCATTTCTAAGATGCCTAGCGGTTAGAACAATAAAAAAACACAACATTATCAGACAATAAAGGTATTGTTTTTTGATGACGTAACAATTGAATGACGTTTTCCCGTCACTGCACCATTCTAGTGTGCCCCTCGTGATCGAATTATTTTACATTACGTCACAATGTAAGCGACGTCACGATGCATGTCAGTTGTCATCACCTCGTACGGCCTCCTACAGTAAACTACTCCGTTGCATCCCGTTTCTTGGTTTGCAGTTGCTTCACGCAGCTAACAACACTGGTGGAAACATTACGTTTATGTTTTACGACGGTTAAAATGTGTCAATTCGACTCACAAGTTTTCAGCGACAAGGTAACGTTCGTAATGTTTACATTCCCACAATGCAATCGTGGAATGTCGCTTGACTACTCAGCTTCATGTGGATGTACTGATCTGAACTTACGTCGGTAGTAGAAATGCGACGTTCATATTGCCCCATATGGTTTACGTTTATGACAGATGTAATTAAAATAATTCAGAGAAGATATTTAATCCTAACATAAACCGTCATCAAACTGTTATCATTTCTTGGTTACGTTCGTCTTAACGTAGGGGGGCAGACACATCAATAGAACAGCGCGCCAGTTAGCCCTGTGCGAGGATTCTTAATTTAGGTCACCGACACCGTTGTTTGTTTTCTGCCTTAAATTAATCGTAATTATCCTTAGAAAGTATTAAATTTAGCATCTTAGAAAAGATGTAAAGTTCGCTCTACCCCAATGTGTTTTGTAATAAAGTATAGTTTTACCCTGAACTATTATAACATCAAAGCACTCGGACGGTAGGTAGAGCGAACTTTATTTCCTAAGTCAAAATATAATAAATTTGAAGCATATTGCACATGAACAAGGAAATAGGACCTTTCTACACATTCGGTAAATATTGTACATATATGAGAGATCAATGATGATGAAGTTGAATATTTGCATATGAACATGTTCATATCTTATATTGTTTTCATATCTATATAGATATTTTATGAAATATGTGTAATATTTCAATGAAAATGTAATTTTCTGAATAAAATTGATATTTTATACTTATCCTGACTCATGCGTATTGCTTGTCTCCTTCCTCTTGCGAACGTTAGTGGAACACTTGTATCTTCTATTGAAGCTTCCTTCAATAAAAACATACGTAAAATCACTACTCACCATGAGTTATCCCTCTGTCCGTTTTGGCGGGAAAAGTGGCGCCACCGCTCCCACATGCTTCACTCTCTCCGATTTATGAGCCCGACACTTTAATTTGCAGGGAAATCCAAAAGTGTCTAGCGGGGAGGTTGGGAGGGCTTACCTCATGAGTCAGGATAAGTATAAAATATCAATTTTATTCAGAAAATTACATATTTTTCCTTATCCTGACTCATGCTTATTGCTTGTAGAATCCGTCGGATTTGGAGGCGGGTCAAGTTACTTCTGGATTTCATGTAGTGATTTACGTCTTATATACCCCCCTATGGGAACTTCATGTTGGCACTGCTGTTTTCTCTGCTGCTGCTGTAACCCTGTACTTCCAGCTGTCTCTGACGGGGGGACCACAATAGTTAACTTTTGGTCCTGGCTTCTGTTAACATTTTATGTGGATTTTGCGACTCCATCTCTTGATGCAAGCATCAAGTGGAGAAGTGACCCTTTCCTGTACGAGTATCCTTACAAGTACTGGGTCATATCACTTATGCTAGTCTGTCCTTAGATGTGCATATAGACTCCAAGCTGAACTCTTCCGAGTGTAGGCTTTATCAAGTCATGTGATAAAAGGACGAGACTTTGTCTCAACGCCTTTGAGGGACTGTCAACTGTTGTGCAACAACCAGCGGGCCGAAATGGTGAATGCCGGAGACGTCCTCGGTGGCGATGTGACTCAGGTAATGGTTGGCAAACACCGTGTCTGATTTCCAAAAGCAGCCCTCCATTATCGTCCTGATAAAGCAATTCCCATGTAGAGCGAGTGTTGACGCCACAGCTCTAATCTCGTGTGGGTTGGAGGCTCTAGTTCAGCTGCTTAGTAGGCCTGTAGTATGACAGTTCTGATCCAGATTGATATCGTAGTGCGGGAGACCTCTGTCTGTGTCGCTGTTGATATCGGGACGAAAAGACGCTTGAATTTCCGTCTCCTGATCCTGGATTTTTGTAGGTATACTTTCAATGCTCTCACTGGGCACAAGGATAGATCCTGCGTATCCTGTGGTCCAAGGAAGGATGATAATGCTGGGATGTGGAATTGTCTGTCCGGTTGACCTGGCAGTTGATTCTTTGCGATGAAATCCCATCGTAGTCCCATATGCACGGTGTTTTGATTTTCATCAAATCGTGTTTTCTCGTAGTCCAGAGCATGTATTTCTGACATCCTGGCTGCTGTTGCTAGGGCGAGCAGGAACAGCGTCTTTTGCGTCAAGAACTAGAAGGATGTCCTCTCTAATGGTTCGTAGACGTCGCTGGTGAGATCTCGTAGAACTACGTTGAGGTCCCACGCCGGTGCTTTAAATCTCTGTTGTTGGCCCTCCAATTTATAAGAGCGTAGTAAGGCCAGTAACTCTGGTACTTTCGTCAGTTTGGCACCCGTCCTCATGGAGATGACTGAGCTCAATGCCGCTAGGTATGTTGAAAGTGTTGACCCTTTTAACCGCTTTGTTTGTCGTAGGTGACAAAGGTAGTCCGCCACTTGAGGATGTGTTGCCTTTATAGCTGTAAAGCCTGTCCTGCATGGCGTATATCTCGAAGCTTAGCCACTTGTCGTCGCACAAGTTGCGCGTAGACTTGCGTAGAGCTAGCGTGACTGCTTTCGCTGCCCTGGCGGAATATCCTCTCTTGTTCAAGCACGCCTTGATACAGTCCACACGTGTAGTCGGAACACCTCTGGGTTGCCGTGTACCTGCTTTGTGTGAGGATGTACTAGTAGATTCGTCCACTCTGGTAGTTGCAGTTGAGGTTGTCCTAATTCTTGTATGAGAATGGGGAACCATATTCTCGCTGGCCAGTAGGGCGCGACCAAAATCTGTTGTAGGTCCTTCGTCTGGCTGATTTTCTGCAACACCCTCGGTATTAGAGCTGGTGGTGGAAACGGGTACGCGTTTAGTCCTTCCCAGGAGATGCTTAGAGCGTCCGTTGCCCATGCTTGTGGATCTGGTATTGGTGAGACGAATGTTATCAGTTGATTGTTGAATCTCGTGGCGAAGAGGTCTATTAGTGGTGCTCCCATCTCTTGTATGATCTGCTTGAAGATCTCTGGGTGTAGCATCCATTCTGTTTGGGACGGCTGTGTTGGATGGGACAGTGCGTCTGCGATCACATTCTTGGCTCCTGGAATGTGGCATGCTCTTATGTGGATGTTCAGGTCGTCTGTTATGCCGAACAGTTGAAAGCAGAAGTCCAGGATGTTCGACGATCTTGTTGATCGTTGCCTGTTGATGTAGAACGTCACTGTGGAGTTGTCCGTATGTACCATCAGATGCGCATCCTGCAGAATGTTGGTCCAGTGGAGTATGGCGTTTACTACTGCTTTCATTTCTAGCATGTTGATGTGCAGAACTTCCTCCTCTTTGGTCCATGTCCCAGCTGACACGTCGTTGTCGAGATGTGCTCCCCAACCTTGGAGTGATCGTCCCGTAGAGAGAGATGCGTCGTGCACTCGGCTCTGCTAAATAGGTGCCTCCGCAAACATTCGATCTCTGGGTCCACCAGATATGGGCGTAGTGCGTCCAGGAGTCCGAAGGGTTCCGGGTCGTCCAGATGAGCATTGACGAAGACCTGTAGAGGGCGTAGTTGTAGTCTCCCTCTGACTGTCATGTCTTGCGCTGATGTGAGGAGACCCAACAGACTCTGCCATTGTCGTAGTGGCCACGGAGAGAGTAGAACTTGCCAGATCGTCTGTTGTATCTTGAGCCATCGGCCCTCTGGTACCACTATGCGGTTCTGTGTTGTGATGAACCGGATTCCTAGGAACTGTAGGTCCTGTGTAGGTTCTAGGTCCGACTTGAGGAGATTCACTAGCCACCCCAGTTGTGTAAGCAGTCTGATGGTGAAGTCCAGTTGAAGTCTGAAATGCTTGGGATCTTGATGTACTTGAATCCCGTCATCTAGGTAGAATGCATTGCGTAGACCTCGATGATGTAGGTATGCGACTATGGGCTTCGTCACCCTTATAAACAACCAGGGGGCCGATGATATTCCAAATGGCAGGACCTTCCATTGGTAGTGTCGTCCGTCCAGTATAAACCTCAGGTACTTCCTTGAGTCCGGATGTACAGGAATATGCAGGTAGGCGTCCTGTAGATCTATGCTGGCCATGTAGTCCATCGGACGGACGAGGTGTAGGAGTTGTGGTAGATGTATCATGCTGAACTTTGGTGGTCTGCGTAGATAATCTTTGTTGAAGGCCCTCATATGTTGTAGATTTCTTTGGCACTAGGAAAACTGGGGAGTAGAATCCTGGTGAGAGCTGGTCCTGGTCAGCCACTTCTATTGCTTCCTTCTCTAGTAGAGATGTGACCGCTTCTCGTAGCCTCTCTGTCCGATGGGTCGTGAAGTTGAACTTGTGAGGTTCGTCTGTCAACGGCGGAGTTGCTTGTAGTTGTATGCGATATCAGTCTCTTAGGATGCTGGATACAAAAGGATCTTGAAGAATTCCCCAGTTCTCCCAGTAGGTTTGAAGGCGTCCACCCACTTGTGAAGGTTGTACAGGAACGGCTGGGGGTGGAAGACTCCAGTCGTTCCGAACCCCTCTTTCATCGTCTCTGATCCTTGGCGCCTCTGGGTGCCCTGCCTCGTCCAGGTCGTCCTCTATAGTTGCCGGCTTGGCGACGAAAAGAGTCCTTCCCGCCTCTGGAGGAGCTCATTTTCTTGTCTCTTGCCTTCTGGATGCCTGGGAACTTCGACTTGCCCGAGTAGCGCTGGGACATCTGCCTGATGACACTGGCTAGGGTATCGATGGACTTTATCATGAGGACCTCTCTGGAGTCTTTGGTAAGTTCTTTGGCGACGTCGTCAATCTCCCCTGCGAAGATGGATGGCGTCGACCATGGGGCTGTGTACAGCGACTTCGTGAACGGTTCACTCCAGTTGCAGGATGCTAGTAGACCTTGCCACCTCGCCAACGTCAACCCTGCTGAGATGGATGATAGATGGTCCGTCATAAACTGCTGGTCCTTCTTCTGCATGAGTAGAGCAGAGTAGATCATCCGGTCCTCCTCTGCGGTAGAGTCCTTGAACTTGGCGATGAGCGTCTCGTTCACTGCCCTGGATCTATTCAGGCCGAAGAACATCCTTCTGGTCATAGTCTCTATCTGCGCCAGCTTTTTGTCGTCAATCTTGTAAGACTTGCTCCGGGTGGCATTGATGACCTTGTAGTTATCATCGATGTCCTGCGCCTTCATGAAGGGGTCCATATTGTGTAGAGAGAACTTCTTAGCGTTGAACTGTGGAATATTCGGCGCCTGGGATTTCGTTGCCTTCCAGAAGGCTGCGTCCAAGTTCTCTGGAACCTCCGAGATGGGATCAATTGGCGGTAGAGTGATTGTGTCGACATCATCATCTTTCATCAGGTACGTGAGTGCTGCATATTCTTCATTAGAGGGTTACGCTAACTCCAATCCGTTGGCCATCCAGTATCTGATCTCTGCGTCGGAGAAGATAATACCGCCATCTTCCTCTGTTTCAGGGTAGCTGATCGGAGATCGTTCAACATCCTCCGCTGGGGATCTGTGTGGAGACCTGTGCGGAGACCTGCATGGAGACCTTCATGGAGACTTGCGTGGAGACCTGCGCGGAAACCTGCGTGGAGACCTTCGTGGAGATGAGCCTGTAGAGCTGCGACTGTAGGGCGATCTGCGTGGAGACCTGCGTGGAGGTGAGCGTCTCTTGGTTCGTGAATGGCCTCGGCGAATACCTCGACGATCTGTGAGATGTTGATGATGTCCTTGAGGCTGTCTCCGAAGACCTTCGCGAAGGCTGTTCATCTGCGTAGTCCATGGAAGGCCTCTCCAATGCGTCGTCGGCGGGGGGTCCTTTGTGCAGGTCCGGGTCCTCCCTGCGAGTGGTGTCCAAGGCTGGTTGTCGATCTCTTTCCTGCGCGGAGCGCCTCTCCATCATTTCCATGATCTGTTGAGCGAACTGCTGCATGAAGGCCCCGGGGTTGAATGTCTGCGGTGATAGATGAGCTGCCCTCTCTGCGTTGGTAGTGATATGGTCCAGGGATCACTCATCTGCCGTCAATGTAGATACCTCCGACTGCGTAGATAACTGCGCTGATGTTACCGTTGCTGAGGCCTGCTTCTTCTTGGGGTGATGTATCTCCGGGATGAGGAGCGGCGGCTCATCATAGAGTTCTCTTTCCTCCATCGGAACAATCTCGGCCGAGAAAGTCCTAGTTGTCTGCGCAGACGTCCCCGTAGAGCTGCTCGTCATCTTAGGGGTGCGTGGCCGTCTCTGCGTAGAGGATGTCTTCTTCTTCTTCTTCGTCTGCGATGAAGGGATGTTCGAAGTGGCAGCCCTTTTCTGCGAGGTGGCGGACAACGTCCCACGCCCATCCTCCGAGGACATCCCCGGCGGATCACTGGAGGGAAGAGGGTCATCTGACATCAGTTGACACGTGAGGGACTCAGCCGGCTTATCCATGACTTGAACAAGTTGCCTGGATCTGTCTTTTGCACGCCTAAGTACGCAAAAAATATATTTATTAAATTCAAAATTGGTTGAATGCTGACAAAGGTTGCAGCGAGAGCTGGAAGTACATGGTGTTGTGCAGCTAGGGCACAATAAATGCGGGTCTGCAGCAGCAAACCTAAACCTACAACGAGAACAGGTTTTCATGAAATGTAAACAACTGAACAAACACGGACAAAACCGTGAATAAACAGTGAAATTTACGAATTAATTTCAAACCATATTGTTGAAGGATACTCCCTAAACCCCTATAAAGGTAATGTATAGGGTAATAACTAATAAATGAAAGGATATAGTGCCGTCCACTAGGGCGGAGAAGGAGAGAGTGAAGCATGTGGGAGCGGTGGCGCCACTTTTCCCGTCAAAACGGACAGAGGGATAACTCATGGTGAGTAGTTATTTTACGAATGTTTTTATTGAAGGGAGCTTCAATAGAAGATACAAGTGTTCCACTAACGTTCGCAAGAGGAAGGAGACAAGCAATAAGCATGAGTCAGGATAAGGAAAAATAATGTGTTCATATATGAATTCCACAATCACTTGTCAATGGTCACACTTTGTCATTATATAACAATGTCCATGGTGTTAATAAATACATTTCATAAACATTTCTTGTTTGTTACACTTGTCACTTTGGGTTCACATACTTTGGCCCATGAACTAAAATAATTTTCCATAGAAATTTGTCAACAAACAGCAGACAGTCCAAACTTGATTTATGGATCCTGCTAATGTTAGAGGTATGACAGAGTCAAAGATATGATATTCCTTGCACCTCCGAATGGCTCTCTCAATGTGAATCCTAAGCCTTGCAATCTCTTGATTTTCTTTCACTTCTCTGCGAGAAAACAGAAACAGAACCTGTGTACAAAGCACTGACAAAGCTAATCATGCCATCTGGTGTGATTCCAATGAGCCCTTTCATAGTCGAGTGAGACTTGTAGTGGGAATACATCTCAGAGTTTCTTGTCTTTGAACTTAGAGTTTGCACTCTGATCTCTGTACAGTCTAATATGACTCTGGTATTGGTATATGTGCTCTTAAAACACTCTGGCATAACTTTGTTGATAGCAGCTCTCTCTTGCCAAATAGGTAGCATCCCCAACATGACATACAAATAATTAGCCCAGGTGACCAAAATACGACTCACTGAACTGACGGATACATCAAACCTCACAGCTAAATCAATCTCAAAAAAGCCCTGTCTGATACGACATAAGAACATGAAACACTGATCGATTAATGGGATGGATTCATCTCTGAAAATGTCACTCTTTATTTGTGGATTTTCTGCATTAGAACTTCGATGTCTCTGAACTTGACTGCATCGCACCATATTTACAGCTGTTGGCTTCAGTGCATTGAAAGTTGAAATAAAATCATCATAGGTTCTAAATCCAGTGTAAAACTGTATCAAATCTTGGTCATGTGTGAATCGGTTTATAGCAAACCTTTTGGAGCACACAGCTGCAAGTTGGTCTTCTAATTTCTTTGTGTATTGTTTCAGTGATTCGAGCTGGTCAGCAGTACTAGTTGGTGGGTTGGCATAATCATGATCAGGCATAGGAGCTGGTGCAGTAGTTACATCCATGCTGCTGTGATCGGGTCCAGAAGAAATATCTGTGAGTTTGTCCTCATATGAATAGCTGAAATCAAAATAATATTGTAACTTGTACTTAATATTATTAACACCTAATTCAATAAGTGCAGTTATTTGGGGTACATGAATTTGTGACATACATTAAAAAATAATTTGTTATAAAAACTTCACTTAAAAACACTCTGAAATTAAAGAAGTGTTTGTACATTATTCTACCATGAATCAAGAAAATACTAGATTCTGATTGGTTGTTTAGAAAAATCAGACGGCATCAATTGTGGATTGACGCTCATCTGATTGTAAGGCCGCTTCACCGCGCATTAACAAATCTTATTGTGAGAACTACTTCCGTTTGACCACAATGATGGCGGATCATAACAACAACTCCATGGATTTTGACGCTGACTTTCGAATTTTCCACATAGGCAATTGGAAATTTTTGGATTAAAAATGCGTTTGATTTCATTGCGCTTCACTGCGCATGTATAGAACACTGCCGCACTACTTCAGCTTGACCACCAACATGACTAATATCAACACAACAGACGTGATGGAAATGCTGATAAAACATTTATTCAAACTCGAAAAATACAGTTATATGATTCCCCCCCCACACACACACACAATTATGAGGGAACCTCACTATCATATTACCTTCTATTATTAAAATATTCAAACTCAGTGTTACAATACACAGCCCCAAACATAAACAAAACAATATCTAACATATAAATCAGAAAGCCTTGTAAAAATACATCCCTATCAATACAAAATATGCAGCAAAACATTAGTAAACATTTACCTACCTGGTAAATGGTATATTTAATTCCGTTTAAAATGGGAAATTTGCAAGAAACACCACATTTATGCCACTCATAGTCATACTCCATCATATCCTGTTGCATCGTTCACAAAATAATTCTGCTCTCTGCCAGCTTTCCCGCAAGGTTGTCACTGTTATGTTCATCTACTTTGAAAAACGCTTGGACACAGTCCAGTCTCAAATGATGAAACAACGGTACATTCCAAGGAATCACAAGTTAGTCGCATGTACACTAAGCAGCAACACTGTCACTCTTTTGTCGCATGCCGGGGTGGAGGCAGTACGTGAAATCATGATCGGACGGTCATAAAAACAACAGTCTTTGTTGAGTTACAGGTCGTAGGTTGATCAGGAAAGGGTCTATTCTTCGATTCTGCAGGGTTCAGATTCGACAGTCAGTCAAGTATTGTCCACTGTCACTTCAAATTTCAACCTTTCGCAAAATGTAAACACTGGCTCGTCCGCCATTTCAAACTGTTACGTAACTGTCTACTTCGAAGAAAATAAGTAGGTCAGGCGATTCCATTATAGTGTGGCCAGGGGGGTACAGTTTCACGGCACACAAAGAATAGGCTGGTTTTAGTCGTGTGGAGTTGGGATGAGAAAAAAAGCAAGATCTCGGGTATTACATAATTGCATTGAATCAACAGTAGTTTGATTTCTTTAGACAGAATATTGTCATGTTGTAATGTTCAATTCGCCTCTCGTCCCATGCCGGATTACGCAGTGTCTTCCGCAGAGCGAGGAAGTTCGATTTTAAATGGGTCATGGTAGAATGGAGATAACCCTAGTGTGTTTGAAAATCAGAGAAATGCTTTACTGAATTGATGGCGACTAAATATTTCAATTTAAACCTCACACTACGCGCCATCAGTCGCCATCAATTCAGTAAAGCATGTCTCTGATTTTCAAACACACTAGGTTTATCTCGCGTGAGGTTTCAATTGAAATATTTAGTCGCCATCAATTCAGTAAAGCATGTCTCTGATTTTCAAACCCACTAGGTTTATCTCCTAATTAAATAAGGCAAAAAGTTTAGGTTTGTAATCAATCAAAAATCACATTTCAAAACTTGGAACTATAATTTAGACAGTTAAAAGTTTTTGAAATTTATATTTCCAACCAACCTTCTTGATCGCTTTCTAGGTGGCTGCTTCTCCTTCCAAGAGAAAATGGTTGGCACTGCTCCTTTCTTTAATCTGCGAATTCCTGTTAGGGTTCGCTGATATGAATCTTCAGTAAAATGTGTGGAACACACGAGTTGAGTCTGTTACCTGTATAAATTTCGAGAAAAAAAGTTCAATACAAAAGCATAAGATAGGACATATAAAAAATTATCATATCATATCTTAAACATTCATCCTACACTATTTATTCTTGAGAAAAGCATATCATATAAGCCTATCAAGTGCATCAATTTCTTCATGTTCTTTCAATTGATATGCTGCACCTCCATCTAACTTGAAATGCATATAGAATCCTATTATGATAATAATATTGGCAAAATTTCATTCCGAGATTCAGTAAGCTCTTCTCAAAATATTTTAAGATGGAACTTAAAATAGGCAATGATATAGCAAAAACATTCAAACGAATGAAAATATACTGTGTATCATTTAGGCCACATATAAACATTTTCTTGTTTAAAATTCCTCTCAACCCAAACATTATTTTTATTTTTCACACTATAGAAAAAGCATCTTTGGTTCACAAAATGTGCATGAAATTTTGACACTTCTATTTTCTGTTTTTCCATTTGGGAGCAGTAGAAGAAATCAAGGGTTTGGGGCTTAACCCCCTGGATGCCACAGGGACATATATGTCCTTCCCCTTCAACCCTCAATTTCAAGTCCAATAAAAATCAAAATATCCCATGCACACAAATACACTTCACAGTTTCGAATTCTGCGGGAAATTTCCTGTTTCTTGATACCATCCACTATTATTATAGACAAAGCTCAAGTGCTGAAAATGACCTTTCAAAATAGGCTTCATCGAAAATGTCGCCATTTTTGACACAGTACGAAATCTTGATTCACAGCGTTATTTGCTGTATGTTTTGAAATGTGAAAATCGGATAATTACTGGGAGTATTGAATTTAAAAAATAACATATTAATGAACACTGATATCACTTTTACATGAAATCGCTAATGATAATTCTGAAACGTTGCCGATGAATCTAGAATCGGTTGGGATGTTTTCGAAAATACACTTACACGAACGCCGTAGAGCGCTTTCCGCCATATTGGATAGTGTTTACAAAATCACGTTTCGCGAAGGCCGGTATTGCGACGCCTATTTCATCACGTATATTTCATATTCAGCTTCGAAAAATGCATCAATGAATTCCCCATACATTTCAGAATCTAGATAAAATGAGACGAAACATATTGGGTGTGAAAACGAACGCTGTGCTCGAAAGACTGCGCTGGTTCGAAATGTAAACAAAGACAAAAACCTATTTTACACTGTGTAGCATTTTCTGAAATTTTCCAACATTCATCCGTCCATTCATTGCTTGCAATGGCTCAATACCTTTGGAATATGCATGGAAAGAGTATCGTAGCAAGAAATAGGAAATTATAAATAGATACAATGCAATGATTTGATAATTCATAAAAAATTGTCAAAGTTTCCATGCAGCTGCGTGGCGCCATGACTGACGCAAAATCACGAGAACGACAACGTTTATTATCTGCATTTCTGGCTTTTTCTCTTACT
Source organism: Haliotis rubra (assembly GCF_003918875.1). Classification (NCBI taxonomy): domain Eukaryota; kingdom Metazoa; phylum Mollusca; class Gastropoda; order Lepetellida; family Haliotidae; genus Haliotis; species Haliotis rubra. Next base: position 827,609 of record NW_025766999.1, read on the forward strand.
TATAGTGAAAAGATAAAACATATAACAATACACAGATAGTCAGAATCATTCTGATTACTTACATCTCATATTTATGGACAAACGATCCCTGAATCAATAGAAGGGTCCTTGCAAAATCCTGTGTACCCTTGTCAGCAAAGCCGCCATTTTGTAAGAAATCGGTCAGCGGTAGTGATGTCATCACGTCAACATTGTTGTACATATTAGGCAATTTCTTTGAGGTGAAGGTCGGTTGAACAAGAGTAAACACAATCGCCCAATCCTTCCGATTACACTGTCAGTATTATGGTGTATTTTTATTATAGTTCAGATACTTTTTCATGAAACTGACTTCAGTATCCACATTTAGCCTTGTTCAATATCATATCATACGCGCGTATAGGGTTTACGGTGTTTTATTCTTTGAAAGTTTTTGATTGTTTGAATCATATTTACATAAGAAATTGACATATTTAGTGCAATACACCATATTCTAAACCTTTACACAAGTGTTAGAAGATCAAACGTAGCCATAACTGCAATTGCGTTAGTTCCTATGATGTAACAATATTCAATGCATTTGGACTAATATTGCAGTTTCACATGAACAGGTTAACGGCGATTTAATTCAACCTTATAAGTACAACTGATAATATTAATGAAAATGATTTATATATGGTATGAAATGTATATGCACACATATTTAAAGGAACCGTCTTGTGTGTCGGTTTATAGAGAAAACAATGATGTAAATTGATTGGCCAGGTGCGTGTTTGTCGGAAACGTTTTATGATTCATTATCATTGTTTTCGATAATATAATCAATTTATATTCGATTTAAAAATATTGTGATGACAGGATATCAAACTCTAACTATATTTATACGAAAATTGTTTAAAAATATATAAACCATGTCATGTCTTAATTTGGACAAATCTTACATCCATATTCTAATATATAGTACGTACTAGTTCCATATATAAAAAGCTATCATTTTGCATCTTCCATTGCATACTTATGAAGAGAAATAGCTACATAACCATAAACAAAGAAAATTCTTATCCTTAACAAAATATTCGGGTGTTGTGAAATGTTATTTTTCATTTACGTTAAATTGATGCCAAACAGGTGCGCGTGTTGCTCACAAAAAAATACACAGTCAAACTGTCTGATTGTTGATATATTCAAGACACTATTTAAATGGAAAAATCAGTCATTTTATGTTATGTTTATTTTATGTTTTGTCTAAAGAGGGTTAAATTCTGACATAGAAGCCGAGACCTTTCACACAATTAATGGAAATTAGGTGAGATATGTACCAATCAGCATACCAATGTCGTCTTTTTCCGACGTCGCAAAATGCATAAAAACAAGCAATGACGTCAACTAAAATGGTGTATTATTTTCAGCAATTTGTTTACATTTGAAGATATGGCTAGTACACTGGTAATAACGATGCAAAATTAGTCAAAATACATCTACACAAACAGGACAATATGGGAATCTAAGAACTAACTTATACTAGTATATCGAAGAAGGCCATCCAAATCGTTATGACGTGCTTTCACATGTAATACGTTGTCATCTTTTTTTATAAATTGTGAAACTACCAAAGCGTATCCTCTCATATTGAGGAACTTTGAATTGGAATAGTTTGGTTCACCGTAAACAAAAAATAACGAAAATATAGCGTCCGTATCTACAACAAATTCTCTCCATGTGATCTGAGTTACATTGACCTAGTGTTACGCATAACAGAGTTATGCACCCTTATCATTATACGTGTATGACTTCTCTGTCGTCGTTTGACGTCATAGAAGAAAATCCATTTTTGACATTTATTGCGAGTCATTTTTAATGTTGGGCCTATAATGTTATGCATAAGCACATAAACCCAATTCATATACACTTATGTCGTTCAGATATCAGGCTGGATTTTCTTCGCTCACACTTTCCGTAAAGATGCCAAATTAAAAAATTCGTAGCACAGTGCTTTTATCGGTGCGCGATAAAAAGCGGAAAAATGTACTGTTTTTTAAGGCATAACAAAAAATTTGACAACATTTAGCAAGGTCTATTTCTCAAACCGAGGAGGTAGTTGCACTTATATTTATACTAACGGACAGGAAAATTTAATATTCTACATTTCTGTGTAATTGTATAGCCGAACGTAGATCCAGGACCACGCGAGCCCAATTCTCGCACAACGTTCACTTTTCAAAGCGTATGAAAATGTGCGCCTGAAAAAAAACTCGGCAGCCAGGGGGTTAAAATGAAATAAAAAGTCAAAAAATTAAACCCGTCGGCCCGATCCATATTTTATAAATAGTGATGAGAAACAAGAGTATGTGGCCTCAGGCCCCTAAGTTAGGGGGGGAATTTAAATTCAATCATGTCTACTAGCCGAGAGCAGCGATGCGGTCAGCAGGGTCATGTCTTGACCGCATCGCGGCTCTCGGCTGGTTAACATACAAAAAAACAATGGAAATTAAAAAAACTGATCATAATGACTTTTTTCCTATATCAGAACTACAATTAAGACGGGTGAAACGATATGTTAACCTGACTATTTATTATTCCATTTGCTTTTCGGTACAGCCAAGCTGATCGTGCGCGAAAATCGAGCACCTTTGACTCAAGGCGACTGTCATATCATTTCATGTCTAACTTACCTTGAATAATGGCCCTTCGTCGCGTCTGATACTTATTATCCAGCGTTTGCGTAGGTCTTGATCCTTTGGGATATTATGGAATGACAGGTTGCTTCCAGACGGATAGCGGGAGTCGTTACTGCAGGTCGGCACACAGCAGTGTTGCGCCATTTCTGTTTGAATACCGAGCCTAGTTGTGAAGTTTTTTAGCGGGTTGCGTGATAGAGGCGTATTATTACGTTCAAGACTTATGCAAGTCTAACTGAACGGTTCCAGTTTGTTCGGATAGTCTTGACAATGGCGGATCTCACCTACAGACATGCTGAAAAGGATGATTGTGATGAGATATTGCGTCTTATAAAGGTCACAGCACATTAACTTCATATACTTGCATTGAGTATTACTTGCTTTTTAAGAGTCGTGTCAGGCCAATATTAGTCGCCAACATTCCCCCCAACAAACAACTTCCTCTTGTCAGCCAAGCTCGCTTGGTACTATTGGTATGATATTGCACCAGGGATTGAGTACACACAAACAGAAGTCATTTGTGCACCAAAAATATGCGTGACTGCTAATACAAAGTTCTATATTTTCGTTATAGTAGACGTTCATATGTGATTAATTTATTTACCTCAGGCTCAAAGGTGATAATTTCATTCATGTACACTCAGACTTATCCTCATGCCTTTCATTAACATATACATTGTACGAAAATCTCACAGCCTTACCAAAAACACTTTCATTTTGCTGTGACTGTGAAAAATGAAAATATTTTATTTTGCATGTGGTTTGTAAGTGGTTGGAGCTAGAGTGCACTTTACCTGGCTGCTCGCTGCGGGTCAGTTATCGTGCTATAGCGCTACCACGCTGTCTCGCTATATCGCGGTAATTGCTTCATCTCCCATCACTTGCCAGTCAACCACCCTTAGGGTTTCGATCCTTAGGGAGCTGATGCATCTTTAGAGTCCAACAACCCTTTACGATCCTCAGGGTTTAGGGTTAGGGTATGGCACCCTTTACGATCCTTAGGGTTAGGGAACCTTTTGCGATCCTTAGGGTTAGGGTATGCAACCTTTACGATCTTTAGGGTTAGGGAACCCCTACGATCCTTAGGGTTTAGGGATAGCACCCTTTCCAATCCTTAGGTTTAGGGTTGGGAGTGGGGTAGGTTTTTGGAACCTTTTTGATTCCTAAGGGTTAGGGACCCTTTCCGATCCTTATTTAGGGTTTGACCTTACCTTAGGGCAGTGTAATCTTATTATATCCAATTGAAACACATTTCGATCCATCCGGTACTTGATAATACAGTCCAAGAAATAATGGCGCAAAAAAAAATGAATGGGAAGGTGTGGCACAGTGAGGCGGAAGCTCAATGGTTTGTTTACATATCTCGCGCTTCCGCCTCCCTATGTGCAGATGACCCAAGAAAAGAGCACTCATTAACTGTGATGGTGCTCGTGGTCCTGAGGTAGAGCGTCCGCTAATTACGTCACTAATTAACGAAGTCAGTAATCTGGCGAAGCAGCACTAAATAATCTGAAGAAGTGCACCCGGTAAAGTGCACTACTCCAGTGGTAGGCTTTATATGAGATCATTTACCTACTTAATATAGTGGGATACTATTTTTCTGTTTATTGTTCAGTACTCATATCCTATGCAAGGGGTACTGGCTAGGAAACAGTTATCGCCAATACATTGATATCACACGTGCACAGTTCCGGTCAATTACAATTCCAGTATTTTTTCCACATGGTATTTGACAACAATAAAGGACAGCAAAAGAAAATTCTTCACGATAAGTAACATGAGAGAAAAATTAAAGATAAGGTAATGAGCCTTATAACAAAATTTTAACTTAGTCAATGGGGAAGTGAGATGAATAGGCCTTATAACAAAATTTTAACTTAATTAGGAAGTCCCGTGACCTATATAATAGCAAATTCAAGTTCACAAGTCTTTGTTTCATTCCCTATCAATCTGCTTTAAAACAAACACTCAAATAGTCACACAATCAATTATTCGAGGTTACTGAATGATATAAATATATATATTATTTCACGAATGGCATGAGAAATTCTAAATGACGATAACTGTTACAGTTAGTTGTGAGAAAACATCTATTTATACTGCCATGATTCCCTTCCGCCGCGTTATATGAAAACATGATCAGTGGCAGTGAACGGGACGGACACATCTTTGAATAGCTAATTAAGTATCATGATTAATTTTGTTTTATTAATTTAATGAACGGCCGAGTAATTGTTTAAATACCGCTAGATATGGCAATAACTGTTTGGAAGCCAGTACTGGCTAGTGAAACAGTTATCGCCGCCTAACAGTTATCGCCAATACATCAATATCACACGTGCGCAGTTCCGGTCAATTACAATTCAGGTATTTTTTCCCCATGGTATTTGACAACAATATAGGACAGCAAAATATAATTCTTCAAAGTGAGTAACATAAGAGAAAAAAATAAAGATAAAGTTATGAACCCGATAAAAAAAATTAAAACTTAGTCGGGGTGGGGGGTGGGGTGGGGGTGGGTGGCCCACTACCTATGTAATAGCAAGTTCAAGTGCACAGTCATTAATTGTTTCATCCCCAATCAATCTACTGTAAAAGAAACACTCAAATAGTCACACAATCAATCATTCATGGTTACTGTATAATATACAGGAATGAGAATTTTTCATGGATCCGCGGAATTCCGGGAATTTCATAAGGCCAAGGCTCATTTTTGTGAATCGTCTAAATCTGTAGACAATTGTTTGAATGTGCTTCAGCAGATTTAAAGTTTTTTAATGGTTGCTGTTTTCATATTGTCATTTCTGAGCCAGTTTTAAAGGTCTTAAATGCCTAAATATCAGGAGCTTCGGCTAGTTTTCAGAGTTTTTCTCAAAACTTCATTCTCATCCCTGGATATAAATATATATATTATTTCACGATTGGCATGAGAAATTCTAAATGGCGATCACTGTTACAGTTAGTTGTGAGAAAACATCTATTTATACTGCCATGATTCCCTTCCGCTGCGTTATAAGAAAACATGATCGGCGGCAGTGAACAGGCTGGACACAATTTTGTTTCTTTAATTTAATGCACGGCGGAGTAATTTTGTAAATATCGCTCAAATATGGCGATAACTGTTCGGTTGCCAGTACAATACACTGCAATGAATATGATCAGTCAGATCTTATCATGAAGTACACAAACCATCAATATCTTAATCCATTTAACTTTATCATTGTGTTACATGAGAAGGTTTAATATATATATATATATATATATGAGATATTCCATCGTAATAAGTTCTCTCACACAGAAGACATGATCTGACCCTGCCCTTTGTCTGTCCCATCAGGAAGAACGAGCAGTCCATTACTCCGAAGGGAAATATTAAATTGGTCTGTGGTCAAAGAGGATATATTACTATCATGTTTGAAAAATAGTTGGCTTACTTTCGGTTATCAATAGCAGCTTTTTAGGAATTTTAATATCAGATTTTTGCATCTAATATTTTTTTTTTTTGTTCAACCTTCAATGTCGGAGGTGAGGTGAGGTGAAATTGGGTTTAACGTCGTGCTTGAGTGTATTTCGCTCATATGACGACATGCATGCGTGTGTATGTGTATGTGCGGCTGCTTGTACTAGCCCAGACTGAAGCTGGATTTATAGTGCTAGCCCACTGAAATACCATGCCGCAGTGAAGCATGAATACCCCACTCAGACACATTATACTGACTCCGAGCCGACCAGTCCTTGATGTACCCATTAATGCCGAGCGCCAGGTAGGGACCAACAAGTACCATATTTTAACGTCTTTTGGTATGATGCGGTCGGGATCGAACCCGAGACCTTCCGCTCTCCGGGCGGTTCAATGATGGAAGAGGCTTGGTTATGTTATCATACATGTGTAACTCCAGGAAGCATCTGTGTATGAATAGCACACATGAAGACCCCTCTCTTTCTTAGTTTGCTTTTTTTTCCGAAAAGGAAAATGCCTATCATGTAAAGTCAGTGTGCGAAATAGCCACTGGCCCACTAGCCCATGGCTAGTAAATATTCAGTCGGGCCAGTAAATCTCCACAGTCACTGGGCTGACTGGCTAGAAAATTTTCATGGGGTCGTTTGTGAATATATCACTCTCTACGACTTGTTAAAGAACCACTAAACTTTGTTTTGTTACCTGAAAGATTTGTGGTTAGTCTTATCGCGGAACACCAAATTTATTCTTTAAAAACTTGTGGTTAATTAATACCGGCGATTAAAAGTGGCCAAAAATTAAGCCTGCTTCCCTCTCGCCAAACGAAACCACAGACAGGTTACGTAACTCTGTCGCCAGAGCACTGCAGTGGCGTCATATGAGGAGCGATTTTCAGTTAGTTGTATAGAAAATGTGTAGCACGCTCATCATTTTGATGATTTCTCGACATCAACGGCGACATGCGAAATCGTTGCTTTGTCGTCAATTGCTCCTAGGGTCGGGCGATGGTGTCCCCATGCACAGATTTCCACAGGACCCGCGGTTAAATGCTAAATGGGTTATGTTTGTGAGTCTTGGCGGCGTTGTGGAAGCCTGAAGCGATATCTTACTTGTGTTCAGATCGCTTCTTCGGAAGTTAAAGAATCAAAACTACTTACTAGTTGTAGTAAAATATGCATATGATTGATGACCATAAAGATTTTCTATGACACAACTTGTAACATAGCGATTTCTTCCTCGGAAGTGAGGTTGTGGTCGAGAAGTAACAATAATATTGTAAGTAGTATTATATTGACACCCACCTGGCTGCCACGAGAAATTGTTATTATGATATCGCTATGTCATGCAAAATCCTATTGGCCATCAATAAAATACATATTTTACTACCAGTAGAAAGTAGTTTTGATTTTATAACTTCGGTGAAAACAAACCTAAATACCATTTATCCTCAGACTGGCGGATGTTCCCGAAAGGGCGCCGCCATTTTAAAAATAAAAAATCTGTTAGAATTAATGAGATTATAGTTTGTTTTCATCAAGTTAGAAAATCAAGACTACTTTCTACTCGTTGTTAAATATGTATTGGAATCATAACCAAGCGGATGTTGCATGACACAACTTATAACATAACGATTTCTTCCACGGAGGCGAGGTGGGGTTGAAGTCACAATACTGCGCGATAAATTTCTTGCTACATTCCCATGGTTAATGTCCACTCACCAGTATGTAGATACTAGTCAATGTGCGTCTTTATATTTGGTCTTATATTCCTAATTAGTTTATTATCACACTTGTATGCATTTTGAAACTAAATAAAAGCAGACGATCTGCTGATACTTATAGTGAATTTATAACAGAACTGTAATATCTAGACATTTTATAGTTTGCCAATGTGAATCATAATTAGCACACACACTCTAGTGCATGTTGTCTGTCTCATTACACTTCACGGCCCGAAAACAATGATTCTGTTGAATGCTACGACAAATGAATAAAAACAAAATGCAAATATTAAAATTAAAACAGATTAAAGTTATAGGAACAATATCAGGTCATTACCTTGTTCGAGGAATGTATCCATCAATATCCACAAAACTGTTCCAAATGATGTGTCTTTTAACAGTTTAATATCACGAAAAAGTGATAAATCTTTTCAGGTATTGGTGTATAGTCTCATTGGTCACCCAAGATAGCACACCTGGCAACTAATTGCATAATGTCCGCCTTTCTTTAAAAACAGTAATTTAGTTAGCCAATAATGGGCAATCAATCAATGTATTGCCGGTTAATCCTTTGAAAGAAGGACGTTGTTTTTACGCAGACACCGACACGACAGAGTGTATTCAGTATAGATTAGTAAATCTACATACACTACCTTTTGACAATTCCGCTGTGTAAGATAAAAGTAATTAATCAATCAGCGTGTTATCGATTAATCCTTTGATCGATGTTTATAATGTTGAATATTTACTCCAGACACAAGAAATGCCCAATGGGAACCTTTGTCGGGTAATCTAAGTGTCTTACCACTAATTATACCTGTTATCAATTCATTAACTGACCATCAAGTGAATGATGACAAATAACATGTGTAGGTTTATACCACCTAACACGGGTTACAACGAGGGAGTATTAATTGCTGTATTGCATGTGAAAACTTATGGGCTGACACTGTTTTGAGAATACAAACAGATTTTTACATGACATGATTAAATATCGAGGTAAAACAACACAGAAATGGGATCAATTTGGATCAGTCATTATACAAATAGGGCCTAACGACACCAATCGATTTTGACAGAATCGTCTATGAAAACAAGTTGTAACTCGGAAACTAGGCAAAGCAGGAGACAAAATTAAATGACAGTAGATTGTGAGAACATATAGCTTTCATTTTCCACAACAATTGTCACGATTTCAGGTTTATACAAGCCTGTAAACACGATAATTTACCCCCTAAAATGTAGATGAATTCTGCATCGGCTCTCAAAGCTATTCCTCATATGACGTCACAGAGGCGCGCCGCTCTGATTGGTTGAAATTTCGTTCGCGGGTGAGAATTGTGCACTGTTGTCAAAAAGGTCGATTTAAGTCAATTAAAGGTCGAAATGAGTAGTTTTAATGACGGGGTTTCATTTATAACGATGCCAGTTAGTGATTTATGTATTTGTACCCCCTAGGGTTTATGTGACCTTTAAGTTTTTAGACCCGTGAAGGTCCGGGTTAGAATTGATCTTCAATAACCCATGCTTGTCATAAGAGGCGACTAACGGGATCGGGGAGGTCAGGCTCACTGACTTGGTTGACACATGTCATCGGTTCCGCAGATCTGTGCTCATGCTGTTGATTACTCGATTGTCTGGTCCAGACTCGATTATTTACAGACTGCTGCCATATAGCTGGAATATTGCCGAGTGTGGCGTATAACTAAAGTCACTCACTCACTGTTAAGTTTTTATACACTTTTAAATCATGCAAGATTATGGCCTGATAAAAATGTTCATCATATTTACAGCTTAATGATGAAATCCGTGTCTACGTTCAAATTTCGGGCTTGTGAATTATTTTGTGAGCTAGTAGTATATACAATAGCGGTATGAAATCAATTCCAAGAAAAGACTCTGTAAAGCTTTATTTATAAAATAAAGCTTTTGTCAGGCCCTTATCTCTCTCCGCTAGTGTGTATACCACTGTTTGAATCCCCAGTTAACTTCCTGGTCACTATGACCGCGAACCAACACTTCCTGGTTACGTGACACTATTGGGATCACTCGACAAGGTAAGTGTTGAATATTTTGAATCGCTACTTGGGGGGTAACATTGTGCCAGGGGGTATGATCAATAATTCCTCTCTGACGAAACCTCTCGGTGGCCCATCTTTCAAGTAGTACAAGTTCAGCTCGTCGGCTTTGATGTCCACTTTATCTATGTTGTAAGTTTTGACAGACCATGTCGGGTCAGTGGCTCGTTTCCGAGTGTCTCCTTCATGTTCTCCCGGCTGGTAGAGGTACCTCACGAGGACACAGTCGGGTATCTGTTTCTCCTTCCCACGCGATGGTGCAGCCGGTTCGGCCGTCACTGATTTCAGTTTGATAGCGTCGGCCGGTTTCTTGCTGGTGAGCCGAGTGGTTTCGTGGTTGATAGCTGACACCACTTGAGGTAGTCGCGCTACCCATTCCGTCGATTGTCTCCCCGGGCCCCGGCTTTGATGTCTTTGACGCCATGCTTAGTTAGCAGTTGTGACACGGCACCCATGAACTCCTGTCCTAGATCGACTTGCAGCTCTGTGGGCCATGTCAGCGGGCTGCGCTTGTATATGCGTTCGAATCCGCGGGCTACCTGGACCGAGTCTTTCGCGGTTAAGGGTTTGGCTTCTTTGTAGCGGCTGGCCACGTCCACGATGGTCAGGGCATACTTGTACCTCTTGTCGTGGGTTAGAAACAGGAGGTCGGCCTGGTGGACGTTATTGGGTACGGCAATGCCGAACTTTCTTCTAGGTCCGAGCGTTGTGCCGGTAGGTAGATCTGCCACAGGGCTTGTTTTTCCAGCCACGCTTTGGCCTCGTCCGGGGATACTCTCGCCATTTTGGTAAGCTTATGTATGGCGCTCGCTCCTTTCCAGTACCCACTCGGGCTTTCTCTGGTTCCGTGACATCGTATACATACGGCTATGTCTTTGGTTCAATTTTCTCATGCCCGTACGCGTACATGTTGATTCCATCGGCGGCTATCCAACGCTTCGTGTCCATCGGCGACAGGGACGTCTTGTTTATCGTCAATTCGTATATCCTGTGTCCTTCGCTTCTCAGCGTGTTCATCTGATGCTTGAAGGTGCGGGCCCTGAACAGGGCCACCTTGAACCTGGCGTGTTCGATGTGTTGTTTCACCACGTACTTCTTGACACCCTTCGCTTTCTGGATCTTGCTATTGTCGGCTTTCAGGATGGAGTACATCTTGGGCCTCAAGCCTATGTACTTCGCTATGGGCGTGCCAGCACACTCGCCCTTCATCTTACCGAGGACCTTTTTGTTAACCGTGCTGTGCATGGCATGGTCCTTGGGGTAGTCAGAGAGAGGTGTAGTGTCTGGTGTCGTACAGGTGTATGTGCTTCTTCATGTCCTCGTACATGTCTTCGGTTCGAATCTCCATCAGCAGGGAGTCCGTGTCCGTGTACAGCACTTCACACCTGTCGCCGTACTGCTTCTTGAGCTCGTTATAGTAAAAGTCGTACATCGGGTGCTTGGAGAGGTCGAGGATGCTCATCCCCACGTAGACGGGCCTGTTGAATTTGATGTGGCTTTTCCTCATGTGCAGGGCCACCAGATCGTCGGTGAATATGAATGCCGGGCTGGCTATCAGTCTCCTGAGCTTGTCTTCCTCTTTCGCCCGACCAGCTTCACGGTCACGCGTTTCCTCAGGTTCTCCATCGTCTTACCGAACACTGAGTTGTTCATCAGCTTGTAGAGGTTCTTCTCGAAGTCACAGGTGGCCAGCTTTCGCAGGTCCGTGTTCATTCTGATGTAGGGCTCCATCCACGGAACTTGAGCACCCTATGGGTTTTAGTAAGCCTCATACCCAGTGACAGGTACAGCTGCAGGTTGCGATAGTGAACGATGTACTTGGCCTTGTTCATCAAGTTGGGTGCGAGTTTTTCGACGTTGGCTAGCTTATTCTTCCCCAGCAAGTTCTGTTGGTAGTCGGACATCCAGTCCAGGTTCACCATCAAACGTTCTGGAGCCAGGGGGTAGCCGTTGTGGGCAGCGTGCAATGCTGCTGGGTATTCCAAGTCAACTTCGAGGATGTAACCTGCCCCCGAATCCGGCGGTATGCTCATGACGTCTATCTCAGGCACCCACTCGAACCCCCCGGTGGGTAGATACTGGCTCATAGCCCAACCGTACAGGTTGTTGGCGTCGAGATAGGAGATGATTAATAGGTTTGCTAGAGTCGTAGCTCTCCACGTACTTATTGTTGGCTCTTGCGTTGTGTTTGGCAGCCATGGAAATCCCCCCTCGCAGTCCTTTCTCGATGAACAGGTGCATGTTGTAATCGGTGAGGAGTTCCAGCTTAACTCCGGTCTTTTTAAGCAAAGCATCCCAAGAGAGACTGGGGCTGGTGTAGTACCACGCGGGGTCGAGGTGATACTGCTTGAAACACGTCTTTCTGAACGTCTCGAACACGTCAGCCAGCAGGAGTACGTCCGTTCTCAAGTACAGGTCGTGGTAATCACCCAGGTTCCTGAAACCCAGTTTCTCCCACACATTCTGGGCGTGGTCGTAATCGCCCTGGGTGATGGCTGAGTCGGTCAAGTTGCTGTAAAATTCACTGATGGGGGGTAGTCGGGTCTCGGTGAACTTGACCCAGCTGTTCATGTACTCGTAGGGGTAAACACTCTTCCTCATCAGCAGGGGCCGAGTCTCGGCGTCGGTGTATCGGTCGGTGATGGGGAAGGTATCGTTGGCCTTGACCAAACTGTCGAGACGACAGTAGGAACTGAACTGAGTCTATGAACCTCAAGCCGTTCAGGGAGAAGGAGATGTATCTCTCCATGTTGTTGGGGATGCACGTCAGGTTGCCGTCGACCCTCGCGATGGCCTGCATGATCAGGTGAGAGTCGTACCCTCTCAGGTATTGAAAGACCACGGGGATGTTGATTGTCTTGGGGTTGATTCTGAGCTTGAGGTTGCACGCGCTGTGAGCTGCGCCTCTGTACTCCGTTGATGTGACAGTGATCTCTCACCGAGTCGCCATTCAGCGGGCCGTCGCACACTCGGCAGTGAGTGCTGCAGCCGTGAGCTTGCCGGTCGGCTTGGGTCATACGCATGGGAACGATGGTGTACAACCTCTTCCTGATGGTTTTCTCTTTGTGCTGCAAGCACCTTAGAAACTTTTCAGCCGCATAGGGACCCCTGTACACCACGGGAGCTTTCGTTTCCTCATCACATCGGACGACCACGTATCCGAACCCACAGGCCTCGTGCTCCTGTGTTTTGTGCATGTTGGGGGTCGGCCCGATGTCATCGTGTTTGACAAGGGCTTCGAAGTCGGCGTAGATGATGTAAGGTACAGACATCTGGTTCTTGTGATTGTTGAATTTTAGGACATTGTCGCCTTCCCTGGGCATGTCGATTCGTATGGCCGTCTGCCCCACGCCTAGGCAATCCCCCTGGTGTGATTCCAGCAGGTCGGCCCGGGTGAAGCCGTGCAGGCATCGTTCGCAAAAGTGTTTTTTCCCGTTGTATTTCGATTGGTTGTGCAACAGCCTGCTGAAGTGTTTTATCCACGCTTAGTGGCACTTGCCACCTCACTGGATCATGAATAAATTATTACGCAACGACCCCTCCATTGGGCTGACCCTGTGCATGATCGTTTTGTTACCTTCGTGCCCGAAGACGTTGAGGGCTATGGGGTTCTGCTTCTCGATTCTGGTGACCTGGGATATGGGGGTAGGTTTGTCTATACCGTCCCAGTTGAGCCCGTCGTCTTGGGGATAGCTCGTAGGTCTGTTCGAGTTAACGTTGGTCGGAAACAAGGCGGACCTGATAGCTACCCTCATGCAATCGTCCCCTCTGTTCTTGACGTTGACTATGGCTTGTTTTTTCTTGTAGTAGGGGGGTAAGTCTAGGTACGATCCGCCTCTGAACGGTACGTAGTTAGCTATGTCTAGATAGACCTTATCGATTTTATCCACGGCCCACCCGGACCCCCTGTGCGTGAAGCGTTCCAGGGACTCTCGTATCTGCTGAAGCGAGGTGTCGATGGACTCGTCTACCGTCTCGGGTTGAGTCACGACTTCTTGTTTACCCCGAAAGTAAGGCTGAACGTACTCAATGGCACCGTCCGTCTGCTGTTTATCAAGCGACATCTTTACCGTGATTTGAAACTTGAGACTTCCCAGGTCGTTCAGTTCCTCATTGACTTTGTCAGCGATCAGAGGCTTGACGTCGCCGATGTCTATGTTCTTGTCTACATGCATGCACCAGCCTCTCAGGTAGTTACCTACAGCGCGTTCAGTGCGCACGAACTGTAGATCGACGACTCTGTGCTGATGCAACAGTTCGACGAGCTCGGGTTTCCTCATACGGGAATAACCCGCCAGCCCCAGCTCTCTCGCTTGGAGTTTGAGTTGTTTCACCGTTGGAGGGGGTTGTATGTCTAGTAAGCTAAACAGCTGGGTTTTCCTCAATCGAGAGAAACCCACTACACCTCGTTCTCTTGCAATCTGCCTGAGCTCTCGGACAGTAGGCATTGTTATACCCAGGTGTATACAATCTCTAATTGGGTCACCGGCAACGGAGGTAACTCCTCCAACCTTAACCAAAAAATAAAGGAGGCGCCATAAAATCCTTAGTGGAACTTTGCCCTGAGCAGGTGGAGGACTGGTGCCAGTAGGTCCACTTCAGCTTTGTAATCGGCTATACTATGGTAGACCGTTTTGATTCTGCACTCAACCCGCTCTGATAGACCTGGGGGGAAGCGTTCCAGGTAGTCTTGTATGCTTCGTAATGAGGTGTTGAGGTACTTATCTAGCTCAGGTTGAGTCGTGATTTCTCGCCCACCTGTGATAGGGAAAGTATACCTGACGCCCCCCTTAGCCCATGCCACTCTCAGTGTGAACCGAAATTGGAAGGCGTTCATCCGCCAGCTTCTCAGGTACCCTTTCGGGGTTATAGTATGCACGAACACAGGCTCTCGGGTGGTACTCATTATTATACCTAGGTGTACACAGTCTTTAATTGGGCCACCGGCTAGGGGGCCAAAAAATAATGAGGGCCCTTACACTTCCATCCTGAGGAGGCGCCTGGGTCATTTTCAAAATTGGTAGGATTTTCAATTCTTTATTACAGTAAAATCAAACTCCTGAAAATTGATTTAGTTTTTATTCAAATGAAATCTCAAGTACTTAATTATTCAATAATACAAACATGCAGGCTCAAATTTACTAATTGACCTTTTAACAGATGCATAAGTAATTAATAGGGCGAGGGAAAGTCCTGACCGTTACCACATATCAGAATAAGGATTTTGAAAAATAATTCATAAAAATCTTTTAAAGATGGCATACACAGCTGTTACACTGACTTAATCAAACTTGAAGGCAAAAACTATTATCATGAATCTTGAAAGTGTTATTTTGTATCTTTCATTTATTTACCACAAAAAAATTGCATTTTTCTAAAACATTATTATGCATATAGCTTTCAACAGGTAAAATTGTCTAAAATAAACATCAGCTACTAAGCCCAGGACATCTTTTGATGACACCAGCATAAAGAGGAGTGTTTCATGTATTATCATGAATTAATTAGAGCAGTCAATTAACACCAGTAACGGTTAGGACAATAGTGGTAACGGTTTGGACAGGAATGGTAACGGGCTGGACATAAACCTTAAACAATTTAATTCAACATAGAAACAGGTAACACGAAAGGAAAAAATGATATCATTACTTCTATTGCTAACCCTATTTTGGACAGAGAGTGAAATGTGTATTAGAAATTGTAACTTGTAACAAATGTGACATGTTTTCTTCCATGCTGTGGTAACGGTTTGGACATTTGTTATATCAATATGAAACTTGTGAATGAATTTAGGCTTTTGAATAAAAACAAACTGTAGCTTCTAAAGAATAGAAAAACACACCTGTCTAGGTTGAAAATCACTTATAATCTAAAGAAGAGTGCAATTGGGGAACGAAAATTGAATGAATAGTAACGGTTGTGACATTATTGGTAACGGCCAGGCCATCAGTGTAACAAACAATGTTATCCCTCTAAAAAGTTGCAAAAGATTAAATTCTGAAAGGTACTGCAACAACTATGATACTGTGCTCATGGTCATGCTACACAGGCCACTGCATAGATATCATTTTGCTGTTGATATTATGGTGCAATATTAGCCTCCACGAAATATACTTCTTTCATTCACTCGGACACATTTAGTTTTTGTTAATCGTTAGATGGTAACACATATTTATCAAATACAAAGGTTTGGCCAACATATTAGCACCTAGCAAATATTCAAAGTAAATGGTAGCCTTACATATCTCACAGTTAAAGTTAAAACAGTTAACACCCAAATAATCTTTAAAGGTTGGAATAGAGAAAGTTGTTTACCGTTACTACATTTTGTCCAAACTGTTACCATAGATGTCCTAACCGTTACCTTTAATTTATAAAGACTATAGATCTTATAGAAAATAGAAACTTAATGTGATAAACTCGTTTTGGTTTTTTTTATTCAAAGCAGATAGATAAGTAAATAGAAAATTATTATCACACCATGGAACATATTCTTTAAAATTGAAATTTATTAAAGATATGTCCAGACCGTTACTATTATTTGTCCACACCGTTACTAGAGACTGTGTTTATTATGCTACTACATCAAAACTCCTTTGAACAGTAAAATTCCATGCTTAAACGTATCTTAACCCTTAAAGTAATTATAAATTTGTTATATTTCAAATATTAATTAACAACTTTTTGAAATACAAATCATTTTGTCCAGACTGTTACAAGGACTGTCCAAACCGTTACTTTGCACAATGGTAACGGTTTGGACAGTAACGGTCAAGACAATTTGTAAGTAAATCTAAAATAAAAAAATGAATGATCCCTAAAAGATTTCAAAGGACATGCCTTCCAACTCTTCCATTTCTGGGCAACATATCCATTGAAATTTAAAAAAAACAAAGAAATATATTTGCCACAAAATACATTGGTAACGGTCTGGACAATTAAGGTTGACACATTACATTTATACTTATTTGATGGTGTCAGTTTTCTGCAAAATGTGTTGAATTTCATTATTTCATCTGCTGTCACATGCACAGAGGCTAGCTCAAACAGACACGGGAAGTAGAATTACAATCCAGCTCCAGGGGGAAATTATTGCAGGAATTTCATACACTGGTAACAGTCAGGACACAAAAGGACAGGACAAGCATGTTACAATTTGTAGAAAAAAACTTTTGTAAGTTAAAACAAAATTAAATGCAGTTTGAGAATGCTTGATCAATCCTAATTGGCATAATATGAATTAGTTTGTTTATTTGCATTTATATTCACATTATTTGTGAACATTGATATTAGGACCGTCACCTCCGGACAGAGCAAATCTGCCAATTTTGACCCTAAAATGGGGCTAAATATACATTTCAAAATGAAAAGACTAATGATATACCACATTTACTGACTAGTAAACATCTTAATATGTTTTCTAGCACAAAAGAATCCTTTTAAGTTAACAGAGGTTTTTCTTATTTGGAACGGACAGAAAATCCTACCAATTTTGAAAATGACCCGCCTACGTTCGTTTATGTAGTCCTTTTTCCTCTCGTAGATAAGCTGGTGCCGGACTACGTTTGCCCCGTGGGCTTTACATAGGCCATAGTGGCATTTAACCCCGATGCCGCATACGGAGCACGTGTAGTTCATGAAACACCTCCTGTGGAAACAGCAGTACCCCTCAGTCCTGCATCTCCTACCGCAGGTCTCGGTCTTCCCTATAAGCATGTACTGACATCGATACAGGGCAGGTCTCATCGTGTATACTCATATGTGTACCTAGTTTAATTGCTTTGCGATCAATGCAGTCGCTGCTAGGCCTATCACGACGAAGGCCAGTTCTCGGTCCTTTTGCCCCCGGGCTGGGTGCGTAATACTGGGAGAGTGTGGGTTCCTCGAGAGGTTCGAGCTGTTTGCCAGTTAGCAGGTAGTATTCTTTCGCGGCGGCGGAGACGTCCTTGAACGTTCGAACGGCATGGTTCTCACGCTCGAGTCATTCGTTAATGTAATCGAGTCTCTGCATACGTTTCTTCGCGTACTCGGCTTGCGGGGCTTGTAGTTTCTCCAAGGCTATGTCGTGCCGTTTCCGTTCCGCTTCTACCTCGGCCGCGTTCTGCTCCCGTAGTTTTGAGAACAGGTAATTGCACCTGGAAAATATGCCTATATTTACTTCAAAATATTCCCCCGGTATGATCCCTTGCTTCACGAGGATGTCCTTGGTGGCCATCACCATACCCAGGCTCATGATGAGCATGCCCATATCCTGCAGGTCGAAATCGAGCTTGATAGTCGGTTGTTTGAGGACCATCTTGGTCAACCGAGCATATCCTACGGCTAGGCTGGCGACCACGGTGGCGTGGTATGCTTCGTTAACGAACGTTTTTCCCCTCAGACATGATGTATATGATATAGAAACATATATTTAATTACAACATAATATGGGGGTTGACCTCTAAAATGGGGTTGCAGAGGTGGGGGTGGGGTTGGCTTTGGGGATTTACGATGTAGCATGAATAATGAGAGAGCCGCAGCAGCTGCGCCTGCAACCCACAGAGTATAGTTACTCTTGTGATGCTTAGCCAAACCACCTTTTCTACCGGCGGCGACTCTCTTAGGGTTCTTCTGCTCAGTGATTTGTGCCGGGGCCTCCTGTGTCGGGGTTTCCTCCTCTATCGGAGTCACTGGCTGGGCAGCATCCATTTTGTATACTATTACTATTATTATTCCCCTCTCCAAATTGGCAATGCTTCGCCGTGATGATCGCCGCGTGTTCGATAAAGGGGTCCTTCTCAAGGTCCTCCCACAGGCAAAGCCGGCGTTCCGGGGGAATGGGGAGGGAGTACGACGCCAAACCGGTGTAGATCTGTGTCATGGTCGACCCTATAGTCTTCGTCATCTCGGCCCTGAGCCGGGACTCGTATCTCGCGTACAGCTTATCGACCTCATCGGCGGGTAGTTCCTGAATCTTATCGGGGCATAGTCCCCAAAGTATTGTTTGGCCTTGCCGCCGACCGCCAGCGCCACCAGTTTCTCTCGCTTGTCGTCATCAGGCCGCTTATCACCCTCCACCAACAGTTGTTCGAGCAGTTCGTTGCACTCCTTCCTATAATGTAACAAGCGATTCTTAACACTAATGATATAATAACCGATGCATGCGAAACACGGCGAAGCATTGCTTCACAAGCCATATAGAACTGTAACTTTTAATTGCTAAGCCATTGCTAAGCATTGGTCAGCATTTGCTCAGCATTACTCAGCATTGCTTGGCAATGCTTAGCACTTGGTAAGCCACGGGTTGGTCGGTCTTGAGCACGAGCTTAGCATGCTTCGTCTCGGCTAGCTGCCTCTTCACCCGTTCCCGTTCTAGTTTGCTCATCACGTTGTTCTCCCTCAAACATTCCTTGAACGAATCCCTGTCCTTGCAGTGGAATAAGGCTACCCATCGCGTCTGTTCCCTGAGGTCTTTCAGTACCGAGTTGAACTTCTGCATCAGCACCCAGACGCTGTGCTGAGCGTGCCGGCCGGAGAAGGCTAGGTATGATAACATGTCTCTCTTTTTTTGTTATCTCTTTGTTGGCGCTGCAGTCGTCCAGGATGAACAGCGTCGACTCCCCCTTGAATTTACCGTGGTAAGCCTTCAGCCAGTCCTGCAGGTGTGTTCCCGGGTCGACTCTGTGCACGTCCGGGTCCGTCATCACCCAAGGTCTTTCCGTGTACGTCCTGTTCAAATGTAGAGTAGGGCTCATGATAACAATGTTGTCGAAGGTGTCCCGGTAGTACCCCTCCAGCATATCCAGCACGAAAACGGTCTTCCCACAACCAGTCTGCCCGCACCGTACAGTGCGGGTCGCGGGGTAGATCAATAGAAGGCTTGCACGAATCTCCCATTGTCTATATTAAGCTGCGCGTCCATAATCACGTACAGATATAATTTCAACTTGCCTGCAGGTTGAGCCTTCTTGGTAATCTGGACGGTTATCCCCTCGCTGCCGTTGTCGATGCGGCATCCGCTGTCGTGCAACCGATCGTCGTCCGTGGATCGCATGTCCAACCATAGCGCGTACTTGGTGGTCAGGTATTCCCCGATCTGCACGGAGGATAGATCCAGGTCCTTGATGACGTGTTGGTGTCGGGTCGGTAGCTTCGTTATCTCGTCCCACTGCTGGTGTGCCCTCTTACCATGGCTGAACAGCTGGTTGGGCACGCCCTCGATAGTCACTTCCACCTTCGTGATCTCGGGGTTGAAAAACTTCTCGCTGTCCCATCGGAACGGCTCGTAATCCTCCACGGGGGTTGATCAGGATGCCTTTCATTGATCGCGCCGGCACGTTCAGGTTGATATTCCACACCGTGTCGCTCTTATCCCGTACTACCATTCTATGCCGCAGTATGCGGTCGTACAGGATGGCCACCTTCCCCGAGTACTGGTTTTGAACCTGATGGGCCAGCTCCGGGCTAGTGACCATGTCGAACTCCAGAGAGATGTTGTCGATGGTGTAACTGGCCTCATCACCGTTCGGCGTATGCATGACTTTGCTGTAGTCGTTGAACGCGAGGTCGTATTCAAGTCTATCACCCAGCTCGGCCTGGTAAAACGGCGCGTGCCCATTGAGCAACTCGAAGTCGAGCGGCACGCAGAACCTGTTCCCGTACGCTTGGGCGATGGCCTTTTCACCCACCGAGACCTTGTCGAGCTGGTCTTGCGTGAAGCCATACCCGACGCGCAACCTAGTCGACTTACTGATGCCTTGGTATACGTCGTTGACGCGTTCTCCCTCGCTTTTCCAGAGGTCACCGTAGCAGTGAAACACGTCGCTGTCGTCGATGCACAGCACCTCGTTGCCACTGATCTTGATGGTGGTCTTCTCGACGATGGCCCGACCTACGTTCCGCACGAGCTCGCGTTTGTCATTGTCGGAGGTCAACGTGAGGTTGAACGCCAGTCGAACCGTGCCGGGCACGATGAGGTCGTTCTCGCCCAGGTTGGGGAATCGAACCAGCAGCGTTTGGTTCTGGTCTATCTTGCTGGGATTGTTGGTGATGGTCACCGACTGGCGCACGGCTCTGGCACCTAGAGGCTCCCTTGATCTCCGGAAAGGGTTTAGCTTCCTACCGTAAGACATTGTTATATATACATGAAATATATAAGTTTAACATAATTAAATATGGCTGAAGGTGGTGGTTACGAAGACATCCCGATGGATGACTTGTGGGATGATAGTGCCCCCTGGTTAGAGGAGCAGGAAACCTCGTTCACGCAAGTCAACGAACTCATGAAGCAGGCAGGAATACTATGACGAGTTGAAGCGTAAACACAACGTCGAGCTGTTGGGGCGAGACTATTCCAAGTTCACCCTCGACGAGAACGGCACGCTGTGATTGAAGGCTCACCCGGAGATCAATCTTGTGAGCAAACGCACAAGAGAACCGCTTGCCAATCGACACTCATCAGTCGCCATGTCGGGCAACTGATCCGCGATGCACTAAACCTCATAGATTATCGTCCCAAGCTTCCCCCGAAGGTCGTCCAAGATCTGCAAGCTACCAACGTGCCATCGAACAATTGTTGGCCACGTACCATAACAAACCCTTGTCCGGGTAAAACTGCCTCGTGGCTCGGGCAAAACCTGTGGGCAGCCATCGTTGCCGTGGCCAGGCTGGTGTACGTCGCGGCTAAGGAATTTTTAACCAAATGAGGCCGACCGCGATCCCAGCGACCACTAGTTTTACTATCGAGGTGTTCCTTGTTCTCAGCCACCTCACGTGGTGGAAGGGGCTGTGGGGATGCGGACCGAACCCTGGGCTTCGGGGGTGGTACGACTATGCCCGTTTCACGGGTTGTGGGAGGTGGGACGTGACTCACGTTGATGCCTGTATTGACACCCAACTTCTGGTCGGCCATGGCGATGATGATTTCGTTGTTGTAGCCCACCACTTAATTGACTCTCAGTTGCATGTCGCTCGGGCCCATGTACAGTCCCACACCGAACACGTAGTCAACTTTAGACCGGGCGTATTCCAATACGTTTTGGTAGCGTTGGATGGCACTCGGTAGATCAACAGGTGCATTAATAGCATCCTCGACGTTAGCCCCGAACTGTTTCTGAGCGTCGTAAGCAGTCCCGGCGCCCACGATGCTGGAACGCGTTTGCGTCTGTGCACCCACCAGCGCCCACACGTACGTTCGAATCGAGTCGTTCAATCTGGTGACACCGGCACGAGTAAACCCTTTCGACCTGTCCAGCATGAAAATTTTCCAATCGTCCGCAGTGGGCTGCTCCACTTTCTGGACGGTGAAAGCAACACCACCTTGCTGTGGCGTCCGCAATCACATAATCGACGGCTACTACAGCGTACGCTCGCTAAGCGATGAAGTCTTCGAGCCCGTGGGAGCCGAACTCAAGATGAACGACTCAAACGGCACAGTGGTGTTAACCAACAACGGAATAAACCCCTTGAGGCTCGGCCGACCATTGGCGAGGACACTCGGGCTGCCGCCGGACAAGATAAAACCCACAACCATGGTCACGGGTACAAAGTTATCCTACCTAGTCCCGTACCGCGAGCTGTGCATTCATCTCAATCAGCTGAGCACGACGGACAACATTTAGGCAGAATGCCCTTCCACGCTGCTGAGAGCCGTACCGGTGAAGACGGAGAAGTACAACGACGGCAGATCCGAGTTGTTTTCATCGCGGCAGTACAAGAGGTTAACTCGGGGCACCATCCCGGAGTTGGTAAAATCAGTGTTAGATATAAATCATAATCCTGTTAATATAGGATACCACAGCATAATGCTGCACATAAGATGACTAGCGCACAAGGACCCGGAAGGGTGAAGAGATGCGTCAATGTAGGGATCTCCGACCTCGGGGACACACGCGGGTTCGACGACCCCGGAGTAGAGGGTAGACTGTACGCCTTACAGCTTAAAAAAGCATTTACAAACGAGTCGAAGTCCCCTCTGATAGAGCCCTAGGTGATATAGTCGATACATCAGGAGGGGCCGGCCCTCAACACTCGGCTCGGTGATGATAGATGGTCGGTATACCCATCGTTCGGCGGCAAACTGTTCGACCTAGAAGATGTCGAGAGCACGACCGTTGCTCGAAACAAGCAGTACGCCCTCGTCTTCACCGACGACGACAAGTGGGTGTTGTTACCCTCTCGAGTCGATTAGTTTCTCAACATTGGGCTCGGCTCCCCCTACGTGTTCACGGAGAACAAAGACAACTACCTAAACAAAGTCGTGAACAACAGAACCCTGCTCGATGGGTCCACCCTGGCGCCTTTTACCTGGGGTGACAATAGATTGGCCAAAGGCATATCCATTTTGGGACCGCCATTGTTGTATCGTCATACAACTGAGCTCGGATCCCTCACTGGGGTTGCTGCCCCCCTTAATAAGCAACGATATAGTTAGTATAGAACAAAAGTTACCTATTGGCCTTTCCCTTATTCGCCTACACAAGATACTAGGCCTTATAAGCCTCAAGTACATTGATCGACTATTAAATGAAGCCCAATTAAAAAATATCTTGTAGTATATATTATACGTACAGGATGGGGCTGTACCCAGTCGTAGAAGAAGTAGCAAAAACACTGGAAACCGTAGACGTGAAACGCCAACTAGTGACACACGGGCAGCGTTCTGCAAGAAGTACCATAGAGCTTTCAATGTCGTGGACGGGGCCGATACCGCCCTTATGACAACCAGCATGGGACTAGGGGCGGTAGGTGTCGGGTTGTTGGCCACCATTGTGGCAGCACCCATAGTGCTAGGCATCGAGATAACAGCTGGGGTGTCAGGGTTGGTGGGGTTGGTGTTTAAGTTTGTATCCCACAGACTGCAACGTAAAGCGTTGAAACACGACGAGATCAGGGTTCTAGCTGAAGCAAAGCTGAACACGGTAAGTGACCATATCTCCACGGCAGTCACAGACAACAAGATCTCGGAGGAAGAGTTTCGTTTGGTCCCCTCTGAACTCACCAAGTACCATGAGATGAAACAAGAGATTCGAACCAAGTCTCGTAAGACTGCAGTCAGCGAAGCCGAGAAAAAAAAGTACATAGAACAAGGGGTACAACAAGCCCGGCAAGCCTTCATCACGAAGACCAAAGAGCTCATAGGCGATTCACATTAAACTGTTTCGTCGAGGTCAACATGATATAGGGCGATCACAATAGTGTCAAGTGATCAGGAAAGTGTTGGTTCGTGGTCATAGCGACCAGGAAGTTAACTGGGGATTCAAACAGTGGTATACACACTAGCGGAGAGAGATAAGGGCCTGACAAAAGCTTTATTTCATAAATTATTATTTCATAAATAAAGCTTTACAGAGTCTTTTCTTGGAATTGATCTCGTACTGCTATTGTATATACTACTGAGCTAGTAATTTTCAGGCATATCTAGCCCGACTGGCTAGCAAAATTTGAAAACTATTTTGCACACTGCTGAAAAGAATTTATGTCCGTTTCCTATTACATGCTTTTTATAAATAGGGTAGGTGGGTCGATTTTATCTTCTTCTTTTTTTCACTTTCTTAAAGGTCACATGCAACGTAAAACACAACTTTGCAGATTCTGATACCTTTCGGTATGGACTTACCGAAACAAATCATCAAAAATGCAAATTCAACTTACAAAGTTCAAACGATTCGCTAATTTTCCCCCAGCTCTTGGGGAAAAAGTGGTTTCAACAGCTAGGCTGCGCTGTGCTGGGCTGTGCTCATAGCACATGCGCAGTGAAATTGGTTCGCGCAGCTTGTAAGCGGGTTGTCCGGTGAATACTCCGTGAAGGCTTTGGTGTGAGCTATTTTTCTAATGTTTTGTTGATATTTTACAGGCGCGTGCTTTTTATATGTTATGACAGTAGATTACCGATTTAACTGTTTATATAATTTCATTTGTCTATTTCACCACAAGTTCTTCTTACCGAGTCACTTTCTCAGTTCGATACTTAAAAGCAATGTCATTATTTAGCGTTGACAGAATTTCTAACTGTGATATAGATATGTCGTTGTCACAGACAAAACTCAATGTCTGTTTTATTGACACCTGCTAATGACAATATTCAATACACAACTTCGATCACTGACCACATGCAATTTGAACTTAACACCTATCAGGCTATACACAATAAACAAAACGCATTGATTTATGGCCCGAGTTCGGTCTCTGTCACATTATGTAATTACACAAACAGGCAGGTGTGATACTTGTACACATGACATGTTATGATGTCTGTTGATTGCAAAATGTTATACACAAAAAATGAGCATGTATTTACAAAACCCA
Organism: Haliotis rubra; assembly: GCF_003918875.1. Classification (NCBI taxonomy): domain Eukaryota; kingdom Metazoa; phylum Mollusca; class Gastropoda; order Lepetellida; family Haliotidae; genus Haliotis; species Haliotis rubra. Next base: position 852,809 of record NW_025766999.1, read on the forward strand.
ACTTCTCTATACACACACAATGAGCCGTGAGGGCATCTGCAAATGAACCAGCCATTACCTTGAGTGCACACCCACCCGCTCTGACTGGGTTCGGTATCCCGGCTGCTTCGTTTCTTGGGAAGTAAACCAAAGTACAAAATATTGCACTTTTGATTTGCGATTGTACACTTATAATTTTGTTTATGTTTTTTCATAATCAGCAATGTATATTATATGTCATGAATAAGTGATAATTAAGTATTAATTATGTTTGAATTTTTGGTTGCATGTGACCTTTAAAAAATGTTTAGTAGCACCAGGTGGGCACTTGAGAATGTCTTCAAAAACACCGTATCATGTTGTTACAATGCCTTGTGATGAAATATTGAAAGATTTCTACCTCAAATCATTATTCATGTTATTTATTTGCAGGTTTTGTCAGTGAGAACCCATTATACCATTTCAATGCAATCCATTTTAGCCCTACGTACACTGAAAAACATGTAAAAATAAAACTTGATTTGGATGAAAATGATGAGTTGAAATACTCTCCAGTCATGATTTTGACTTGGAAAATTTTTTTTAGGGTCGTGGGTGTTAGGATATGGTCATTTGGGTAACAGACATTCTTTTTTTTTACTAATATGTAATGATGTATGCACAGACAAAAGGAGCCAAAAATGTTATTTTTCAGCCCTAAAAAATCAGAGCCAGAGGTAGTGGGGGGTGGGGGTGTTAATGTGAGAGTGGAACATACACATTTGTTTAAGTTACTGAGTCATCAGGTGTAACAAGTGTAAGTAGATGTCAAACATATTGCCCTACTTTATCGTCTGGTGTTATATTTGCAGTAAAAAGTGAAAAAATATAGCTATGACTACAAATTTCTTCACAAAATATATGCACTCGTCATTGGCAGACTAGGTGTAGTTGTGGCATGAAATTGCTCCCCTCCATTCAAAAGTCATGTCCACCCCATGGTTATTGGTCAGCTAGCAATATATTGATTTCATGGTTATTGGTCAACTAGCAATATATTGACCACATGGTTATTGGTCAACTAGCAATATATTGATTTCATGGTTATTGGTCAACTAGCAATATATTGACTACATGGTTATTGGTCAACTAGCAATATATTGATTTCATGGTTATTGGTCAACTAGCAATATATTGACTACATGGTTATTGGTCAACTAGCAATATATTGACTACATGGTTATTGGTCAACTAGCAATATATTGACTACATGGTTATTGGTCAGGTAGCAATATATTGATTTCATGGTTATTGGTCAACTAGCCGTATATTGATTCCATAGTTACTGGTCAACTAGCAATATATTGACCACATGGTTATTGGTCAACTAGCAATATATTGATTTCATGGTTATTGGTCAACTAGCAATATATTGACTACATGGTTATTGGTCAACTAGCAATATATTGACTACATGGTTATTGGTCAACTAGCAATATATTGACCACATGGTTATTGGTCAACTAGCCATATATTGACTACATGGTTATTGGTCAACTAGCAATATATTGATTTCATGGTTATTGGTCAACTAGCAATATATTGATTTCATGGTTATTGGTCAACAAGCAATATATTGATTTCATGGTTATTGGTCAACTAGCAATATATTGACCACATGGTTATTGGTCAACTAGCAATATATTGATTTCATGGTTATTGGTCAACAAGCAATATATTGATTTCATGGTTATTGGTCAACTAGCAATATATTGACTACATGGTTATTGGTCAACTAGCAATATATTGATTTCATGGTTATTGGTCAACTAGCAACATATTGATTTCATGGTTATTGGTCAACTAGTAATAAATTGACCACATGGTTATTTTCAGTGTAGCAATATATTAACTTCTATCTGTTACTGATTATACTAACTTACGTCCAAATAGTGCTATTAGTTTTAACTTTCCACGCTAGTTTTAATTCTAATTGTGATATTCTTGTTGTTTTACTGACCTTTGACGACAGGTTTATATAATATACAGTGGAAGCTGTCTAAACCGGCACTCGTCGGGACTGAAGACATATTCCGGTTTAGACAGCGGGTTGGATTGTAGCGCTGACACGGTTATCTCCGACTAGAAGTGGACCAGTTTTGTCACTCGCATATACAGTGCTGTATCACAATAAAACATGTCAACTCACTAGTTACAAGTACAACTATACCCATGCTCAACTAATATTAAATTGTCTTTATCGGCAACCATGTAATCAACGCAGGATTAATTGATGAGAATACACATCCGGTTGACTCCTTGCTATGCACCTGATTAGATAGCGCTGATTACTGTATAAACATATATTCGGTTAGCTCATTTCATGCCGAGATCCGGAATGCACAGCTGACGGATTGCAGAGCTTTTAAATGATGATAAATGTACTAGCCACGGACGTGACTGAGATTTTATGCCAGTGTTAACAACTTGCCGAATTAGACAGCTACCGGTTTTGACAGCTTCCACTGTACACATGTTCCATTTCAATGTCAAATATGTTCTCGTCACGATATGGCTGAAATATTGCCGATGTGACATTAAATATTAACTCACTCACTCACTATACTAATTACATACAGTGAAACTAATGTTATAGTTCTTTCAGTCTGTTTCAGAGTCCTAAAACCACATTTGTTTCCCTTCCGCCTTGCCTTTCTGCCATGTCAAATCATAAATGAAAAAGTCTTTATTTTCCTCAGCTCTAGGTTGAATGTACCAGCTCACTGGGGTTCCCTTTCAATTGAAATGAAGTTATTTGTCTCTTGCAAAATGACGTTATTCATTGTCTGTTCTCTAGTCCAGATTCCTGGTAACCACTTTTAGCCATGGCAACCACATTTCTCTAATGATCCTGAATTCTTTATTTTTTCATATTCTGCCTTTTTTATGCAAAATGATGTCTCCTGTGGCTTTTCTTTCCAAATAAATTTGGTTTAAACATACATTTTCTCAAAAGTATGAAAATGCTCAGTGGCTCAGCGAAGTGTCCATCTACCTGCAAACTGTGTTTGGAGATAGATAAGACACCTGTTTTAACCATCATCAAATTCAGGGCGGTGGGGTAGCCTTGTGGTTAAAGCGTCCGCTCGTCACACGGAATGCCCAGGTTTGATTCCTCACATGGGTACAATGTGTGAAGCCCATTTCTGGTGTTCCCAGCCTTGATCTTGCTGGAATATTGCTAAAAGCTGCGTAGAACATGCTCACTCACTCAAACCAGAAACCACTACACAACCATGACAGCTTGTTATTTTTTTTGAGTGGGTATTATGAATGTTGAGTGGGTATTTCATTTTCCGTTACCCACTGCTTTCAAATATGTGCGTATTTCAGTCATTTTACTCACCTAAGTATTATGTGACTGAGTAAGTTTACTAAGCAGGTATGTTCTGCCTTATGTCATACCTAATCAAAATCAACTTAAATATAATGGAAATGATTTCCATAAAAAATCACTTATCCTATACTGACAGTACAACACTTGTCCTATACTAACAGTACAACTTGATAGCAATCGATGTCTTTTTCATTACGCAAGTGATTTCTATAAATATATTCCGTACGCATTTGTTTTGAACTTTTTGCGTATCTAACATTTTAAATGCGTAATTGGTACGCAACAATTATTTTTCAATGCGTAATTGGAAATTTTCTATGCGTATTTTACCCGGATATGCAGCTTATCTGGGCCTCTGGTGTCCGCCCATAAGTGTTTTTCAGGCAAATAAAATTACATGCTACACAGCGATTACTACTCCCTTGCTGTAACCCGTGTTTGGTGGTACAAAACGACACATGCTATCTATCATCATTCAGTTGAAGGTCAGTTAATGGATTTATAACAGGTATAATTAGTGGTAATAAACACCACTCAGAGTAAATACGTAACATTTTTAATTAGGGTCTCATGTGGCAAATGTATTACATGTTATGTAATATGCGCATGGAAGTGCAGCAAGAAGAAGCTGAGTTACAAAAACAAACATCGACCAATAACACGCTGATTGATTAATTACTTTTATCTTGCACAGCGGATTTGTCAAAAGGTAGTGTTTATGTATGTAGATTTACTAATCTATACTGAATACACCCTGTTGTAAAGTGCCTGTGTAAAAACAATGTCCTTCCTTCAAAGGATTAACCGCAAATAATTTGATTGATTGATCATTATTGGATAACTAAATTACCTATTTTTCCTTATCCTGACTCACGCTCTTTTGCTTGTCTTCTTCTTCTTGCGAACATAGTGGAACACTTGTATCTCCCTAATTGAAGCTCCCTTCAATGTAAAATCACTAATTAGTACTCACCAAGAGTTGCTTCCCTTTCCGAAATGCGCGGGAAAGGAGGCACCACCTCTTCCCACATGCTTCACTCTCTCCTTCTTCGCCCAGTGAGCAGGATGTGAGAGCGCCTGTGTCTCCCTACACACTATATCCTTTGATTATTCTTATTTTTTAGTTACCTCTTTTAGTCATCTATAGAGGTTTAGCTAGTATCCTTCAACATTATGTATTGATATTTATTCCTATTTCTGCTGTTTATTCACGGGACACCGTGATTGTTCAGTAGTTTAGGTTGATGAAAATCTGTACTGTTTGCAGGTTACGTTTTTCTGCTGCTGATCCGCATTTAATATGCCCTAGCTGTACTGCACCATGTTTATTTTCTTCACGTCGCAGTTACTGTAATAATTTGTCTAATTCTGCTTTTAACAAATATTTACTTTGCGTTTTGAGACGCGCAGCAGATAGGTCACGTAAGCAGAGTCTAGCCATGGCTAATACATCTGAACCCCTCGCCAGTCAACTGCTGTCGGATGACCCCCTCCCGTCTGGTGTTCCGCTAGAGTTACCCTCGGAGGAGAGGCGTGGGACGCAGTCCGCCGTCTCCAAGAAGCGTCCTGCATCCCCAGACATCCTGTCGTCGCAGCCGAAGACTAAGAGGGCTTCTACTTCAACTCAACGCAGACTCCGCACCCCCAGGGCAGCGTCTACCTCCAAGGGGAAATCGACGAAGTCTACAAGGACTTTTCAGCTGAGATTGTTCCTGCCGCAGAACTGGGCCTGTATGATGATCAGCCGATCATCATACCTGATGTGCATCACAAGAAACGACCGGTGTCGGCAACAGTGACGTCAGCGCAGATCTACACGCAGCCTGATGTACCAACGCTGATGTCTGACGATCTTCCTGAGGGTCCCGTCGCTACCAACGCAGATAGGTCAGCAACTACATCTTCGCAGACCGTCCCAGACAACCTGGTTCTTCAGATTATGAAGATGATGGAAGACCGCTACGGACTGGAGAGACAACCAGCCCAGAGCCTGAGCCTTCGCGAAGGCTCCAACGTAGACGTCATCCCAGAGGGACCCCCCCGTCAACGTAGTGGCTGCTACCAAGTCATCGCTGAGGAACCCACCTGCGCGAAGGCGGACGCCACAGCCCACCTCTGCGGCGGACCCAGATGTTCAGCGTTCGCGAAGGCCTTCGCGAAGGACACCTAGATCGTCACCTACCTCAGACTCCGATGATCAACGCTTCACAAAGAGGTTTGCGAAGGAAGATCCTCTCATCCCCGGACTCTGACTCGGACCCCCAGCCTTCGCGAAGGTCAAGTCGTCGCTCCCCAGGACCGGACACAGATGAAGCTTCGCGAAGGTCTTCGCGAAGGGCACCAGTTACAGGCTCCAAGTCATCTTCGTCTAGAAGGTCATCGAGGGATTCCCCAAGAGCTTCGCGAAGCTATCATCGTTCACCACATAGATCTCCGCGAAGGTCACCATACAGACGCAGCTCGTCAGGCCGTTCTCCACGCCGTTCTCCACGTCGATCTCCTCGCTGTTCTCCATGTCGATCTCCTCGCCGTTCACCTCGTCGATCTCCTCACAGGTCACCACATCGTTCGCCTCACAAGTCTTCACGGAAGTCCCCAGACAGGTCTCCGTTGACGTCACCCTGAAGAGCTGTACAAGTATACAGGACTCCACCTCAGTCACCATCGGAAGAGCATCAACCTACCGGTAACCCGGCCCACACCTATCTCATGAGGGAGGACGACGCAGACACGATCACCCTACCTCTGATCGACCCGATAGCAGCGGTCCGACAGAATCTGGACACAGCCTTCCATAAAGCCACTAAAGCCCAGGCGCTGCACTTACCACAGTTCAACGTCAAAAAGTTCTCAGCCCATGATATGGACCCATTTTTCAAGGCACAAGAAATCGACGATAACTTCAAAGTCATCAACGATGCCAAGACTAAGACGTACAAGATAGACGACCGCAAGCTTGTTCAGATCGAAACCATGACAAGAAGAATGTTCTTCGGGCCTTAACAGATCAAGAACGATTTATGAAACTCTCATCACCAGATTTCAAGATTCTACATCAGAAGACGACAGAATGATATACTTGGCCCTCCTTATGCAGAAGAAGGACCAGCAGTTTTTTAACGGATCATCTTACATCAGTCTCCGCAGCGCTAACTCTGGCTCGTCATCAAGGTCTTCTCGCTTCCTGCAGTTGGGGTGAACAGTTCACATCTTCACTCTACACAGCCCCGTGGTCTACGCCGTCAATCTTCGCTGGAGGTATAGATAAAGTCTCTAAAGAAGTCACCAAGGATTCAAGGGAAGTCCTTATGATAAAGTCGATGGACACGCTAGCTAGCGTCATCAGGCAGACATCACAGAGATATTCAGGAAGATCAAAGTTTACTGGCTTACAGAAAGCACGGGACAGGAAGATGGCCGGTTCAAGAGGAGGAAAAGATTCTTTTCGTCGCCCATACGGCAACTACAGGGGAGGATCTGGAAGAGGCAGGGCACCCAGAGGCTCCCGCAACTATAAACGATGTAAGACGGGTTCGGAACGACTGGAGTCTTCCACCCCCAGCCGTTCCAGTACAACCATCACAAGTGGGTGGACGCCTTCAACTGCACTGGGAGAACTGGGGAATTCTACAGGATCCATATGTCTCCAACATCCTACAACACGGATATCGAATCCAACTACAGGCCATGCCTCCGCTTACAGTCAACCCTCACAAGTTCGACTTCCAGGCTCAACAACTACCAAAGTTACGCGAAGCTGTTTCATCTCTCCTAACCAAGCAGGCCATAGAAGTACTGGATCAAGTAAACATCGAACCAGGCTTCTACTCCCCAGTTTTCCTAGTGCCCAAGAAAAACTCCAAGGAAAAGTTCCGACTCATCTACAACATGAGCACGTTCAACAGAGATTATCTACGCAAACCGCCAACGTTTCGCATGATACATCTACCTCAACTACTGCACCTAGTTCGTCCCATGGACTACATGGCCAGTATAGATCTGCAGGATGCTTATCTACATATCCCGATACATCCCGAATCCAGGAAATACCTACGGTTTACACTAGACAGGCTGCATTACCAATGGAGAGTTCTGCCATTTGGAATATCATCGGCCCCCTGGTTGTTCACAAGAGTAACGAAACCTATTGTCACTTACCGACATCGTCAAGGGCTACGCAGTGCGTTCTACCTCGACGACGGGATTCAAGTAGATCAAGATCCACAGCGTCTCAAACTACAGTTAAACTTCATCATCAAGCTACTAACGCAGCTAGGATGGTTAGTAAATCTACTCAAGTCGGACCTAGAACCTACGCAAGATCTGCAATTTCTAGGCATTCGATTTCTCACGACACAGAACCGTATCGTCGTACCAGAGGACCGATGGCTCAAGATCCAACAGACCATCCCACAAGCCTTACTCTCTCCGCTACCACTACGACAATGGCAGAGTCTGTTGGGTCTCCTCACGTCAGCCCAAGACATGACAGTCAGAGGCAGACTACAGTTACGTCCGTTACAAGTCCTCATCAACGCTCATCTCGACGACCTAAAACCATTCAGTCTACCGAAGCACATCAGACCTCATCTACTATGGTGGACCAGGAGGTCGAATGTCTGCGAAGGCATCTATTTAACAGAGCCGGAATTCAATTCAAAACCCATCTCTATGTAGACGCGTCGCTCCAAGGTTGGGGAGCTCATCTCGCCAACCGGACGGCATCAGGGTTATGGAACCAGCAAGAGAGCAAGCTGCACATAAACATGCTAGAAATGAAAGCAGTAATCAACGCCCTACTACATTGGAGCACCATTCTACAGAATGCGCATCTAATGATTCACACCGACAACTCAACAGTGGCGTTTTATATAAACAAACAAGGCTCAACGAGATCATTGAACCTATTGACTCTATGCTTTCAACTGTTCGATCTAATCGACGATCTCAACATACATGTCAGAGCATGTCACATTCCTGGAGCCAAGAATGTACTAGCAGACGCACTCTCTCGGCCACATCTACCGTCACCGACAGAATGGATGCTCCATACAGAAATCTTTGCACAGATTATCAAGGAAATAGGAGCTCCGCTAGTAGACCTATTCGCCACTCGCTTCAACAATCAGCTAACAACATTCGTATCACCAGTCCCGGATCCACAAGCGTGGGCAACGGACGCACTAAGCATATCCTGGGAAGGCCTCAACGCCAGCACGCGCTTTCCGCCAGCTCTAATTCCAAAGGTGTTACAGAAAATCAGACAAACTCAGAGCCTCCAACTGATTTTGGTCGCGCCCTACTGGCCAGCGAGAACGTGGTTTCCCATTCTAATTCAAGAAATCGGACAACCAATACTACAACTACCAAAGCGCTCGAATCTACTAGTACATCCTCACACCAAACAAGCGCACGGAAACCCAGAAGCATTCCAACTTCACGTATGGACTGTATTAAAGTGTGTCTAAACAAGAGAGGTTATTCAGCCAGAGCGGCGAAAGCAGTCACGCTTGCTTTACGCAATTCTACGCGCAACTTGTATGACGACAAGTGGCACAGTTTTGAGACATACGCTGTTAAAAAGGGATTTACAGCTAGAAATGCTACACATCCACAAGTGGCTGACTACCTTTGTTACCTACGACAAACTAAACGTCTAAAAGGCTCGACATTGTCAACATATCTCGCAGCTCTAAGTTCAGTGATAACTATGAGAACGGGTGTCAAGTTAACTAAGACGCCAGAGTTACTGGCCTTGCTACGTTCATTCCGATTGGAGGATCAGAAACAGAGATTTCGCGCTCCAGCATGGGATCTAAATGTAGTGCTCCAACACCTCACAAGTGAGGCCTATGAACCACTGGAATCAACATCGTTTGAATTTCTGACACAGAAAACATTGTTCCTGTTATCCCTAGCAACGGCAGCCAGGATGTCAGAAATTCATGCTCTAGATTATGAGAGAACACGTTTCGATGACAATCAAAACATAGTGCATATGGGACTGCGATGGGACTTTATCGCCAAGAATCAATTGCCAGGTCAACCAGACAGATTATTCCATGTCCCTGCACTTTCCTCAATTCTCGGACCTCATGATACGCTTGACCTATCATAATGCCCAGTGAGAGCACTCAAAATCTATCTACAACGATCCAAAACGAGGCGACGCCAACTCAAGCGGTTATTCATCCCTCTATCGACAGCGACTCAGACCGAAGTCTCTTGTACCACGATATCGATATGGATCAGAACTGTCATACTTCGTGCCTACAAGGCTGCAGGACTCGACCCTCCAAGAGCATCTAATCCCCATGAAATCAGAGCACTGGCTTCGACACTCGCTCTACACGGAAATTGCTTGTTGAATACCATTATGGAGGGCTGCTTTTGGAAATCCGACATGGTGTTTGCTAACCACTATCTGAGAGATATCACCACCGAGGACGTCTCAGGTATTCACCATTTCGGTCCCATGGTCCTCGCACAGCAGTTGACAGTCCCTCGTAGACGATGAGACATAGTCTCACGAGATTATTCTGTATATATCATACCAGTATTATCTAGCTTATAACTCTACGGAGTTTTGTGCTAATTATATACATATCTTAAGTCTACATTAGTCTTAAGCCCAGTACTGATGTTACATGTACATTGGGTCGCTTCTCCACTTTGGAGTCGCTTTTATACTATTATTATTATTATCATATTATCTAAATATTGTAGTACCCCATCTATGGCAGCTGGTAGAACTTATGTATTATAGCAGCAGGAATTATCTTAATTACAGTGCCATTATGAAGTTCCCGTGGGGGTTATTACATATATAAATCACTAATTATTTAAATCCAAAGTATTCTGTTTCCCACCTCCGCTTCCGTAGGGATTCTACAAGCAAAGAGCATGAGTCAGGATAAGGAAAAATATGTAATTTTCTGAATAAAATTGATATTTTATACTTATCCTGACTCATGAGGTAAGCCCTCCCATCCTCCCCACATAACACTTTGGATTTCCTGTAAATTCAAGTGTTGGGCTCAAGTTAAACAGGAGAGAGTGAAGCATGTGGGAAGAGGTGGCCCCTCCTTCCCCCCAAGATTTTGGAAAGGGAAGCAACTCTTGGTGAGTACTAATTAGTGATTTTACATTGAAGGGAGCTTCAATTAGGGAGATACAAGTGTTCCACTATGTTCGCAAGAAGAAGAAGAAGACAAGCAAAAGAGCATGAGTCAGGATAAGTATAAAATATCAATTTTATTCAGAAAATTACATTTTTAATAAACTAATTAGGATTATAAGACAAATTCTAAGATGCCTAGCGGTTAGAACAATCGAAAAAAAAATACATTATCAGACAATAAAGGTATAGTTTTTTGATGACGTAACAGTTGAATGACGTTATCCCGTCACTGCGCCATTCTAGTGTGCCCCTCGTGTCGAACCATTTTACATTGCATCACAATGTAGCGGCGCCACGATGCATGTCAGTTGTCATCGCCAGCACGCCTCCTACAGTAAACAACACCGTTGCATCCAGTTTCTTGGTTTGCTGTTGCTTCACGCAGCTAACATCACTGGTGGAAACATTACGCTTATGTTTTACGATGGTTAAAATGTGTCATTTCGACTCACAAGTTTTCAGCGACACGGTAACGTTTCAGAATGTTTACATTCCCACAATGCAATTGTGGAATGTCGCTTGACTACTCAACTTCCTCTGGAGGTACTGATCTAAACTTACGCTGGTAGTAGAAATGCAACGCTCATATTGCCCCATATGGTTTACGCTAATGACAGATGTAATTAAAATAATTCAGAGAAGATATTTAATCCGAACGTAAACCGCCATCAAACTGTTATCATTTGTTTTTTCTGGTAACGCTCGTCTTAACGTAGGGGGCAGACACATCAATAGAACAGCGCGCCAGTTAGCCCTGTGCGAGGATTCTTAATTTAGGTCACCGACACCGTCGTTTGTTTTCTGCCTTAAATTAAGAGGTAATTATCTTTAGAAAGTATTAAATTTGGCATCTTAGAAAAGAAATACTCTTCGCCCTACCACCATGTATAGTGTAATAAAATACACTTTCGCCCTGAACTATTATAATGTTAAAGCAGTTCAGGGCAAAAGTGTGTTTTATTACACTATACATGGTGGTAGAGCGAAGTGTATTTCTTAATTATAAAGACGTACATTGACTTCGTTATTTTTCAGTCCTAACATTTTTTACCCCTGGCAGATGGTTAAACTTCAAAATGTTTTCATGTGTTATCATAAAAATGAAGATGGAAACATTATTGAGTTAAAAATATTTCATCTTTGTCGACCAATCTATACTTATGCTATCAATTGCGCATGCAGGTGGCGCAGCAGAGGTCAGGATCAGTGCCCCTTTAAGCAGTTCTGTTTTGTATGTGTTCATTATTTGACTACAGTCAGTGTTTAACTGAAGCAGAACTATCATGCTGATGGTTTGGCAGCATGCTTCAGCAAAATGCTCCCAGATGACTTGATTGATTGCCAATTAAACATTAGCAATAATTCCTTCGAATACATTACCTCTATTACATCATGGCCATAATTCCTATATTCTGAATGTCTTCACACCATAAAATCCTGTGGTGGTGTTTGGTCTTGTGTATAGAGCCCAGGTCACAAATCAGTTAAAGTTAAGCAATGTTGGTCACAAAGAGTCCTTCAATGGGTTACCCTGTTTGATAGCTTGACTCCTGAGAGTTTCTAGGACTTCAGTCCTTCCCTACAACGAAGCGCATGTGACACATGTGGTCTCACCTTTGGCATGAAAGTTTGTACAAAACTGCCTCTTTTCACCCAGCAGAAAATGGGTACCTGGTGGGTGCGTCATATGACTATTGACCGTCTGAGCGTCACACATGCAGCTTGGGTTATCTGGGGTAAGTCCGGGGTTCAGTCATCTAAGGTATCCCTATTCACTGTGTCAAGGTTCATCACCTTGGGCAGGCAAGAAACCTATGGTTGTGTGTTCCAAGACTGGGTTACTCTGGCATAACTCAAGGTGAAATCATGAAAGAGGTGACGATTGGTCGCAGGATTGCAGAACAACCTTAAGTCAATACCCATGTGGGCAAAAATTCAGGCAACTACTGGTTCACCAACCTGCCTCATGCTTGCTGCCAGATGTTCCAGGTAAGGAGGAGAACACTTGATGGTCTATATGTTGGAAACCTTCAACATGAATGATCACCATATCAATGAAAGGAATATGGGGCCAGCAGTTGTGTTGGTGACCAAGGATGATATACCTGCCTTACAAGAAACTGTGTCACAATGAGTATGACCTAAATATAGCAGGCTATATACTCAGGTCCTCCCACCCTAGCACTAGTAAGATTTTCAATGTCAGTGCACAAAGCAACAGGGAAGATTCAGAGGGTAACAAGGATCTCACCATAATTGATTCACAACAGACCCCCTTGATTCATCTGAATCCTAACAACTTGGTTTCTTCCATGGTGTCTCGTAATGGTGTCTCGTCGTTGATGGAACATACTTCCCGGGTACTCTGGTCTCTGTTGGCCGCGACCCATAGCGGGGGGGGGGGGGGCGGCCTATCCATGAGAGATATGATTTTGACACTGATTTTGAGAGTCAAGTTTGGGGGTCGGCTTATCCATGGGGTCGGCTTATAGACGGTCATATACGGTATCTCAATTACAGATTACTGAACTAATGCCAATGCTAGGAACAGTGAACAGTCCAGACGATAATCTGTTATTTCTCTGTGTTCGTATTCAAACCTTCAGTTGTCAGGGTGTGCTATGTACCAGGTCCCTTCTTTGGTAAATTCTGGCTATGATGTAATAGAGGTGGTATAAAAGGAATAATCAAAAGTAGTCCCTTCCCCAAGGCTGATGTGATGTAACATACTGTAGATAAGTCGATCTCATAGATAAGCCCAGGTCCTAATTTGACCCTTAACCCATTTATGCATAGGGTCTTAGATTTTCATCAAATTTTGTGAGCTGGTTTCTTTTGGCCAGCAATGAAAGGAATGAGGTGTCATTTTACCAGTAAATAATTTTTTTCCATACTTTTTTTACACTGCAATAGTGCATCCCAAAAATGGGACGATATGCAGATGAGTGAACTTAAATTAGGTAATTTATTAGGCTAGGGTGGGGGAGATTAGGTCTTAAATCTAAAAATTGACTCCCTTTCATTTGAAAGCTTTCATGAAATATAACCAAACTGTCCAAGATATTTTTATGGATTAAACGTCTTTTTTATTTCCCTCATGACATTTCGGGACCATTCCAGGTCCCTTCATCAGGTGAACTGAAACGTCGTGAAGGAAATAAAAAAGAAGTTTAATCCATAAAATATCTTGGACATCTATGTACAACTTCTAAATGCCACTGAAAGACATGACCAAACTGGCTTTTATATGAAGCTGTGTGTTTTAACAAATTGAAACCTGAACATTTCATGGGCATTCTTGATCCCATAAAATGTTTTCTGATGAACTAAACATCATAGTTGATGAATGTATCCCTAAGTCCAGGCAGGGGACCCGTCTTGCCACTGGAAGTGACCATGCTTAAAGAACTTAAACTCTACAAGTAATGTGAATGGTTCAACCACTAAACAATTTACTCAGCTTCATTCACGTCTAAACTGCAAGTTTCTATCTTCAACAATAGGAGAGAAATACTTTATTTTTCCTTATCGTGACTCATGCTTATTTGCTTTCTCATCCTCTCTTCCGAACGGTCAAGTGGAAACTTGAATCCCTTCAATTCCCTTGAAGCGAAAGTACAATCACTCACCCTGAATTACCTCCCTTCTCCCGCAAAAAATGGCACGTGACCTCGCCATGCCTTCCTCCTCACTCTCTCCTCTATCGCCCAAGCGGACGGTTGGACGGTCACTTCAGGGTCCCTTCGCGGCTTATAACTTCAAATATTTTGGATATATAGCACAAATTCTGCCGTGATTGTGTTTCCATATATGTTGTTTATCATATTTATAACAAAATTTGTACATTTTATGTCAAATTAATTCTCAATTTCCCTTCGTTCCAGGTGACTGTTTGTTCACATGTTTTCAATGTAAACAACAGTCCATCACGCTTGATTTACACCCTGGTTGTTCTTCTTAGCTAGTTTACGGTTTGAATATATCTTGATGTTTGATTATTGTGTATAAACATGTGTATATATTGATTTTAAGACTTCATATATCTGTTGAATTGTAAAATATCTGACTTATAAACAATTTTCACATGTGATTGGAAAATTTGAGCCTAAAGTTATACAACCTGTTGTCAGATTCAACCAGCCTTCGTGAGAAGGTGATACAGTCTTGAGTGCTGTGAGTTGCTGCGACTATGTCTTGAGAGCTGTGCTGATCTACGATGTCATCCCAGTCGAAGTCTGCGACGTCACCTGTAGGGGAGAAGTCTAAGTAAAAGGAAGTCCCCACAGGCAGAGACGGCGCAACATAAGAAACACCAGATGGCCTCTTCAGGGAAGCAGTCCACATCATCCAGGCATTCATCTAGATCTTCCCACTCAACAAGATTCTTCAAGGTCGTCGTTGCATAACCCTATGCAACGACCTTCAACAGATGTTGGGGCGCCTGGTGATGAAGTAGATGGTTCCAGTCCTTTGGGACCTCCAGTGTTGCAGCCTGAGGTCTTCCTTGCAGCGTCGCAGAGAGTATCCAGTGCTGAGAACTTGTCAGTGCAGATTAGAAGTATGACGTCGCCGATGTCATCGTCGCAGTCTTTCCCTGGCAGTGATGCTATGAGATGGTCAAAGATGTTACATCTTCCTGTTGGCAGTCTACCACATTCGTTGCAGCAGAAGCAGATGTCAGCTGAGAACCCCTTGGAGTTTGAAAACGCTACGTCGTCAGCGATGTCGGCGGACGAGTCAGTTGCAGTCATCCTGCAGCAGCGTCCGATTATGAACGCAGAGGCACTCAACGTTGAAGATTTTGCTGACACCATCACCCGTAGGGAGATTCAGGCCATGGAGAAGAGGCTAGAAGCAGAGAAGAAGCAGACGGTTCCTCAGAACAACCCTGCAGAGGGCGAGATGATGGCAGACATCGCAGACCGGTCCTTTACTACGTCGTCAGCAGTCAACGTAGACATCTCTAGTCAGAGCCTAGCAGTTGAGCGGGGACAACCTGCAGAAGATGATGACTTCGTCTTCACTGAGGCAGAGGTGCTGGCGTGGGTGGCTGATGGTCTCCTGATATCGTCTCCATCCAGAGACTCCAATCCGGCCGAGACGTACTGCATGAAGGAAGATGACTTCGAGTCGATTACCATACCGCCGATAAAGCCCATTGTGCAGGTTGCAGACAACCTGAAAACATCCTTTGAGAAGGCTTCGAAGACACAAGGGCAGCATACACTAGATGGTTCCGGGATCATAACATGGACCACTTCAACAAGGCGCCTGACATTGATGAAGATTTCTACCTTGTCTCAGACTCGAAGACTTCCAGTTACAAGGTGGAAGACAAGAAGTTGGCGCAGCTTGATACGACAACCCGTAGGCCGTTCTACGGGTTAGCAAGGTCCAGAGCCATCAATGAAGTGCTGATGTGTGCTTCCAAGCATCCTAAGACGGAAGAAGAAAGAATGATCTGGTCTACACTAGTATTACAGCGCAAGGATCAGGAGTTTATCTCCGATCACTTGGCTTCTACGTCTGAGTTCCTCTACATGGCCAGATGTCAAGCTTTTGTTACGAAAACCTTGGGCAGCGCCCTACACTGTTTAATGGCGGCATCGGGCAGTTGCCGCGTGAAGTAAATCAAGACTCCAAGGACTTGATGTTGATCAAGTCGTTCCAGACGATGAACACCATGGTGCGTCAATCTACTCAGCACAGTCAACTACGATCCCGCTTCTCAGGTATACAGAGGTCCAAAGAGAAGAAGTTCCCATCTACACATGGCGGCAACTCGGGATCTTTTCGTCGCCCAAGTAATACCAGAAGTTATTGAAGATCAGGTTTGGAACGACTGGCGTCTTCCACCCCAGCCGTTCCTGTACAACCGTCCACCGTGGGTGGACGGTTGGGTCCATACTGGGAGAGTTGGAGTGTACTACAGACGATTACTTCACAGAAGTATTACGAGAGGGCTACAGTATCCAGTTGCAGTCGCCGCCGCCGCCGCCGTTGACCAACAACCCGTTGGTCTTCAAGTGTCCGCAGCTGCAGTGAGACAAGCTCACCAAAGCTATCGAGATATTATTGACGAAAGGTGCGGTAGAGGTCGTTGATCAACGCAGACTCACGCCCGGGTATTACTCCTAGTACCCAAAAAGAACTCCAAAGAGATGTTTCGACTTATCTTCAACATGAAGAGCTTCAACAGAGACTACCTGTTGAAACCAGAGAAGTTCAAGATGCTACATCTACCTCAGCTGAGACATCTTATTCGACCCAACGACTTCATGGCCAGCATAGATCTGCAAGATGCCTATCTACATATCCCGATTGCACTCAGAATCACGGAAGTACCTGCGATTCCTGTTCGAAGGGTGTCACTAGAAGTGGAAGGTCCTGCCCTTCGGAATTTCGTTGGCCCCGTGGTTATTTACGTGAATAACCAAACCGATTGTCGCTTATCTCCATCAGAAGGGGCTACGCAGTGCCTTCTACCTAAACGACGGCATCCAGGCACATCAAGATGCAGATCAACTCAGACTACAGCTGCAGTTTACGATCAACCTGCTGACACAGTTGGGCTGGCTACTGAATCATCAGAAGTCGGAGCTGGAGCCGACCCAAGATCTACACTTCCTGGGCATCAGATTCCTGACGTTAGAGAACCGCATCCTGGTACCAGATCACCAATGGCAGAGCATCCAGTCTTGTATACCAGACGCCCTCAACTCTCCACTAGACTTAAGAACGTGGCAGCGACTCTTGGGTCTACTGACGTCGGCGCAGGGTCTCACACGCAGAGGAAGATTGCAACTTCGAACGCTACAGAGGTTCCTGATAGCTCATCTAGACAATGTCCAGAAGTTCGCCATCCCGCAACATCTAAAGCAGTACCTGCTTTGGTGGACAGTAAGATCGAATGTTTGCGGCGGAACCTGTTTGAGAGAGCGATATTACAATCTTCATCTCGCCTTCCCTCCACCGATCCTGCTACCTCAAGTATTACACAAGATCAACCAGACAAGGGTGCTACAACTGATTTTGGTAGCGCCTTATTGGCCAGCGAGACTATGGTTCCCAGACCTCATAGATCATCACGGTGAACCAGTTCTACGATTACCAGATTGGCCGAACCTACTCGTCCATCCTCACACCAAGCAGTGTCACGGCAACCCAGAAGCGTTCCAGTTACACGTATGGAGCATATCACATACTGCTTGAAGAATCGAGGATACTCCACTAGAGCAGCCAAGGCAGTGACCTTGGCTCTACGAAGATCTACACGTAACCTGTATGATGACAAGTGGAGAAGTTTTTACCAGTATGCTGTTCAACAGGGGTTCACGTCCAGGAAGGCGACACACCCACAAGTAGCAGACTACTTGTGTCATCTGAGGTCCACTAGACATCTGAAGGGCTCTACGCTGTCTACATACCTTGCGGCAATCAGCTTGGTCATCACCATGAAGACAGGGGTGAAGTTGACCAAGGTAACTGAACTAGTGGCCCTGCTGAGATCTTTCAAGTTAGAAGATCAGCAGCAGAAGTTCAGAGCACCAGCATGGGACCTCAACATAGTGTTGCAGCACCTCATCAGTGATGTATACGAACCGCTGATGCAGACGACATTTGAGTTATTAACTCAAAAGACGATATTCCTCCTCGCCTTGGCTACTGCTGCTCGGATGTCAGAAATACACGCCCTTGACTTCAGCCATACGAGATTCGACACTGGAAGAAGGGAAGCAGTCCATCTAGGCCTTAGATGGGACTTTATAGCCAAGAACCAGCTACCGGATCGTCAGTTTTACGTTCCGGCATTATCAACCATCTTGGGTCCAGAAGACACTCAAGATTTATCTTTATGCCCTGCTGAGAATCTACTTGTAGAAATCTGCTACGAGAAGAAGGAAGTTCAAGCGTCTATTCATCCCGCTATCAACCGCTTCGACTGTAGAAGTATCCCGTACAACGATCTCCTTCTGGATCAGATCGGTGATCCTAAGAGCCTATGAAGCAGCAGGGTTAGAGCCTCCAAGAGCATCAAACCCACATGAAGTTAGAGCATTGGCCTCGATACTCGCCCTACATGGAAACTGCTCTATATCATCTATAATGGAAGGCTGCTTTTGGAAGTCAGACACCATCTTCTCTAATTACTAGCTGAGAGACATCTCCACAGAAGACGTATCAGGGATACACCAGTTCGGCCCTCTAGTCGTAGCGCATCAACTCACTATACCGGCCAGACGTTGAAGAAACTCACCCTTGTCACGCAGATTCGTTGACGCCAGGCAACTGTCCATTGCCACCGGCTGAGAGTCCATGTTCCCCTGACTTTCGAGATAAGTCAGCGCCTGAGTGCTACATAGACTCAGTTATAGTAATGTTCTTGCCTTTACAGATGGGTCGCGATTCCACTTTTGGTAAAGTACTTACCGTAACATATTAGGTCGTTGCAGATATCTAGACAACCAGGCGTCTAGTATACTAAAACCACAAAACTTAAGTAGTTTACTTCTAATACGAATGTATAAGAAGGTGGTCCCCCGACAAGCATAAAAAAATATTGAAGTTGGCCGCAGAAGAAAATTCCCAGGGGGTATATATATCAAGCGAACGCTGACTTGAATACAATCAGGCAGGGAATCCCGTTAGGTGGTTGACCCACCAGCGATTCTGTCGGATTCAGTAAGCAAATAAGCATGAGTCAGGATAAGGAAAAATATGTATTTTTTATGATAAAATTAATATTTTATACTTATCCTGACTCATGAGATGAAGCCCTCCCAACCGTCCCCTTTCACCACACGGGTTTCCCTGTAAACCTGCGTGGGGCTTATGTCGAAGAGCATGTGGAGCAAGGCATGGCGAGGTCACGTGACGGTTTTGGCGGGAGAAGGGAGGTAATTCAGGGTGAGTGATTGTACTTTCGCTTCAAGGGAATTGAAGGGATTCAAGTTTCCACTTGACCATTCGGAAGAGAGGATGAGAAAGCAAATAAGCATGAGTCAGGATAAGTATAAAATATTAATTTTATCATAAAAATTACATTTTGAAGTACCCGTCCCAAAAAAGGGACGATATGCATAAATGGGTTAATATCAGTATCAAAATAGTATGTTCCGATTTTTCCTTATCCTGACTCATGTTTATTGCTTGTCTCCCTTTCCTTCCTCATGCTAGTGGAACACTTGAATCCCCTTTGAAGCTCCCTTCAAAAAGCGGACGGACGAAAATCACTTACCAGGAGTCACCTCCCTTGCAGGTTTTATGGAACGGCGCCACCCGTCCTCCCATGCTCTTCACTCTCTCCTGATCTGCCCGAGTGGGCGGTTGTGAGAGCACCTGGTCCCCTATACGGCTTTATATCCTTTTATTATTTAGGCTTTTCTTCTAAATTAGCTGTATAAGGCTTTAGTTAACATTTACCTACAATATTCTACGGAATTAATTCTCAAATTTCTCCATTTTTATCACGTTTTTACGTGATTATTCACATTGTTTACAATTGATGAAATCTTGTTCTGATTGTAGGTATCGTTTGTCTGCTGTTGATCCGCATAACCTATGTCCTAATTGCAAGCCTATATGTTTATCTGACACTCGTTGTCAGTTGTGTTTTCACCTGTCTGATATTGCATTTTACAAATATTCATATTATCTGTCTAGACGTGCAAAGGACAGGTCCAGACGAGAATTACACGACATGTCTAAACCGGCTAAGCTTGCAGAGGACCGGCAGTTGGTGTCTGCGCAGATACACCATTCCAGTGGTCTACCGGGGTCGTCTACGGAGGAGGTTGCCGCCTTAGACAACGCTGGCTCGAGGAAGAGGTCATCTACATCTGATCCACACTCTTCGCAGTCTAAGAAGACTAGGGCATCATCTTCCCAGAGGAAGAAGGCAGCTACAACTAAGACTTCGGCGAAGTCTCCACACGGGGCAACGCAGAAGACGAGATCTTTTTCAGCTGAGATCGTCCCTCTGGAAGAAATAGATGTCTACGATGAGCCGCCCATCCTCATCCCTGAGATCACATCTAAGAAGAAGACGAAGACGTCTTCTATAGTGACCACGCAGGACATCCTCTCAATGCAGGGGCGGTGGGGTAGTCTAGTGGTTAAAGCGTTGGCTCGTCACGCCGAAGACCCGGGTTCGAATCCCCACATGGGTACAATGAGTGAAGCCCATTTCTGGTGTCCCCCGCCATGATATTGCTGGAATATTGCTTAAAGCGGCGTAAAACCAAACTCAGTCAGTCAGTCAGTCCTATCAACGCAGACGTTCGGCACGAAGGATCTACGCCCTTCGGAAGAAGCCTCATCCGTCTCAGATGCTGGATCTGATGGAACAACGGTTCGTACGCGAGAGAGCTGCGATGAAGACGACGTCTGCGACGAACCCGACGTCTGCGATGAACCCGACGTCTGCGACGAACCCGAGTGAAGGTCAACTGAGCAGCACACCACGTCCGTTGGGAACCAACGTCCTGCAGAACATACAGGAAGATTCCAGCTCAACTACAGCGTCTGCACGAATACCTGGCAGCCATACCAACCTGGACTCCGCACCAACTATGTTCGAAGGAAGACCAGACGTTCGCCGAACCCACGCAGATCATCATCGACGTCAGATACGGTCGTTCGTCATGAACCTGCATGCAACAGTTCGTTACCAAGGAGAAGAGAATCAACATCCGTACGAAGGCATAGAGATTCGTCGCAAGACTCCAACCCTCGACAAAGCCGTTCACCAACACGCAGGTTCGCGCGAAGGCACGCACGGTCATCTCTATCTCCACGCAGGTCCCCACGAAGGATGTCACGAACACATTCACGAACGTATGGTTCGCCAGGAAGGTCACCATGCAGGTCGCCTTACAGATCGCCACGCAGGTCACCACACAGATCGTCTTACAGATCACCTTACAGATCTCCTCGTTCAGACGACAATAGAAGACATCCATCCTCAGAGCAGGAAGATGACGGCGGAATTATATTTTCCGACTCGAAATCAAGTCATGGATGGCCAACGGTTTGGAACTCGCATCACCCTCTAAGGAGACCAACGAAGCACTATCATACTTGATGGTGAATGATGATATAGACTCACTCACGATGCCACCTATCGACCCAGTCTTAGACGTTCCAGACAACTCTCAGCACAGCCTTCAAGAAGGCAACTAAATACCAGACTCAGAGTATTCCGTCGTTCAACGCTAAGAAGTTCTCTCTACCACATGGAACCCTTCATGAAGGCCCCAGAGATAGATGAGAATTATAAGATCATCAACGACACTCGACTAAAGCTTACAAGATAGAAGATAAAAAGCTGGCACAGTTAGACACAGTAACCAGACGAACCTTCTTCGCCTAGCCAGGTCAAGAGCTATCAACGAGACTCTCATCTCGAAGTTTAAGAATTCAACTTCAGAGGAAGATAGAATGGTTTATTCAGCTCTACTTACACAGAAAAGGATCATCAGTTCATGTCTGAACACCTATCATCCATTTCTGCAGGCTTAACATTATCAAGAAGGCAAGGACTGTTATCTTCATGTACTTGGAGCGAGAAGTTTACCAAGACACTCTACAGAGCCCCTTGGTCAGCACCATCCATTTTGCAGGAGAAATTGATGAAGTCGCCAAGGAAGTCGCTAAAGATTCCCGAGAAGTAATGATGATCAAGTCTATCGATACACTGGCCAGTGTAATACGTCAGACCTCCCAACGTTATTCCGCAAATCGAAGTTTGCAGGCATCCAGAGAGCAAGGGATAAGAAATCAGGCAACGCTAAAGGAAATAAGGATTCTTTTCGTCGCCCATCCGCAGCTCCAAGAGGTAACTACGGAAGAGGTCGGCCCTTTCGAGGCCAGAAGTTCCAGACGATGAAATACAGGTTCGAACGACTGGAGTCTTCCACCCCCAGCCGTTCCAGTACAACCCTCACAAGTGGGTGGACGTCTGCAACTCTACTGGAAGAATTGGGGAATTCTTCAAGACGACTTCGTATCTCAGATTCTACGCACAGGTTACAGGATACAGCTACAAGCAGTACCACCAGTAACAATCAACCCAATGGTTCACAACTACGCTGCAGACCAGAAGGGAAATCTACTAGAAGCCATCACATCTCTACTAGAGAAAGAGGCAATAGAAGAGATAAAACACTGCGTCACACCAGGTTTCTACTCCCCAATTTTTCTGGTACCAAAGAAAAATTCAAAAGAAAAGTTCCGACTCATTTACAACATGAGGAAATTCAACAAAGATTACCTCCTACCACCCGCAAAGTTCAAGATGATACATCTTCCACAGCTACGACAGCTCATACGTCCGCTAGACTATCTCGCCAGCATAGATTTACAGGATGCATACTTACACATCCCGATCCATCAGGAGTCAAGGAAATATCTACGATTCCTGTTCAACGGACGTCATTTCCAATGGAAGGTCCTGCCATTTGGAATATCGTCGGCCCCCTGGTTGTTTACTCGAGTGACAAAGCCCATCAATATATATCTACATCGTCGAGGTCTACGCAGTGCGTTCTACCTAGACGACGGGATTCAAGCTCAGCAAGATCCCAGTCAACTCAGACTGCAACTGAACTTCACCATCAGACTTCTCACTCAACTAGGATGGCTAGTAAATCTCCTCAAGTCGGAACTAGAGCCTACTCAGGACTTGCAATTCCTAGGAATACGGCTTATAACAACGAAGAATCGCATTCTCGTTCCAGAGGATCGTTGGATCAAGATTCAACAAATGATCTCTCAAGTTCTACTCTCTCCGTTACCACTACGAGAATGGCAGAGCCTATTAGGTCTCCTCACGTCAGCTCAAGACATGACGCACAGAGGGAGACTACAACTGCGTCCACTACAGAGATTTGTGAACGCCCACTTACACAGTCTGGATCCCTTCGAAATACCAGACAGGCTAAAACCATATCTACTATGGTGGACTCAGAAGTCGAATGTTTGCGGCGGAAATTACTTAATAGAGCCGGAGTGCAACGTCCACCTCTACGCAGACGCATCACTGCACGGTTGGGGTGCACACCTCGACAACGAAGTGGTTGCCGGGAAATGGTCAAAACAAGAAATGAATCTGCATATCAACATGCTCGAGATGAAAGCAGTAGTAAATGCCCTACTACATTGGTCCAACATACTAAGGAACGCAAAATTGATGATCAATACGGACAACTCAACAGTGGCGTTCTACATAAACAAACAAGGATCAACAAGATCTTGGAATCTTCTAGACCTCAGCTTTCAACTATTCAACATAATAGACAATCTCAACATTTATGTGAAAGCATGTCACATTCCGGGAGCCAGGAATGTAATAGCAGATGCGCTATCTCGACCACATCAACCATCCCCAACAGAATGGATGTTACATCCACAAGCGTTCAGATGCATCATACAGACGATAGGATCTCCACTCGTAGACCTATTCGCCACGAGATTCAACAATCAACTGGCAACATTCGTCTCTCCAATTCCCGATCCGCAAGCATGGGCGACAGACTATCTAAGCATCCCATGGGAAGGGCTAAACGCGTATGCGTTCCCTCCGCCAGCGTTAATACCACAGGTATTACAGAAAATCAGGCAGACAAACAATCTACAACTGATTTTGGTCGCGCCTTACTGGCCAGCAAGAACGTGGCTTCCCGTTCTCTTACAAGAAATCGGAAAACCAACAATACAACTTCCAGTTTGGTCGAACCTACTAATTCATCCTCACACCAAGCAAGTTCACAAGTATCCCAGATTATTCCACCTACACGTATGGAACGTATCACGAATTGCTTGTCGAAAAGAGGATACTCCGCCAGAGCAGCGAAAGCAGTTACACTAGCTTTACGCAGATCTACTCGTAACTTGTATGACGACAAGTGGCAAAGCTTTGAGAAATATGCATCGAGGAAAGGTTTCACTGCAGTGAAAGCAACACATCCTCAAGTGGCGGAATATCTTTGTCATCTCAGACAAATGAAGAAATTAAAAGGTTCGACATTATCTACATACCTAGCGGCTCTCAGCTCAGTTATCACTATGAAGACAGGCGTGAAACTGACGAAAGTGCCAGAGTTACTGGCCTTGCTACGCTCTTTTAAACTGGAAGACCAACAAAGGAAATTTAAAGCTCCGGCTTGGGATCTCAACGTGGTATTACGACATCTCACCAGTGATGTGTACGAACCACTAGAAAGAACTTCTTACGAATTTCTTACACAGAAAACGCTATTTCTGATCGCCTTGGCAACAGCGGCGCGGATGTCAGAAATACATGCGCTGGACTTTGAACGGATACAGTTTGACACACGTCACAACACGGTTCATCTAGGATTGAGGTGGGATTTCATAGCTAAGAATCAACTGCCAGGTCAACCGGACAGACAATTCCACATCCCAGCATTATCTACAATCCTTGGTCCGCAGGATATACAAGATTTATCCTTATGTCCAGTCAGAGCGCTGAAAATATATCTACAAAAGTCTAAAACCAGGAGACGAAAATTCAAACGCCTTTTCATCCCCATATCGTCGGATACACCCACAGAGATCTCACGTACTAAGATATCAGTTTGGATGAGAGCAATCATACTACAAGCCTACAAGGCAGCAGGACTTGAGCCTCCTCGAGCCTCCAATCCGCACGAAGTTAGAGCACTGGCATCTACACTCGCTCTACATGGAAACTGCTCAATATCCACGATCATGGAAGGGTGTTTTTGGAAATCAAAGACAGTATTTGCTAACCACTACCTCAGAGACATTGCTACCGAGGACGTCTCCGGTATCCACCAGTTTGGACCTCTGGTTGTAGCTCAACAGCTGACGGTCCCTCAAAGGCGCTGAGGTGTATCTCGCCCTTTTACCGCATGTCATGCAAAGCTCGTACCCCAAGGAATAGAGCTTATAGTACATGTACACGTCTAGAACAGACTAGCATGAATATTGGACCCTGTACTTGTAAGGAATTACTTGTACACGGATAGGGTCACTACTCCACTTGATACGAACATTAAGAGTTGGAGTTATTTAAATCCACATGTACGGTTACAGAAGAGTTTGATATATTGTGGTCCCCCCCAAATTACCAAATTATTTCGACATATGGATCAACAGCAGCAGTGCCATTTAAAGTTCCCATGGGGGTATATAGGACGTAAATTCATCACTAAGCAATCCAGAGGTGGCTTGACCCACCACCTATACCGTCGGATTCTACAAGCAATAAGCATGAGTCAGGATAAGGAAAAATATGTAATTTTCTGAATAAAATTGATATTTTATACTTATCCTGACTCATGAGGTAAGCCCTCCCAACCTCCCCTCAAGGCACTCTGGATTTCCCAGTAAACCAGTGTGTCGGGCTATAAATACGGAGAGAGTGAAGAGCATGGGAGACGGGTGGCGCCGTTCCCGCCAAAACCGTGCAAGGGAGGTGACTCCTGGTAAGTGATTTTATGTCCGCTTTTTTGAAGGGAGCTTCAAAAGGGGATTCAAGTGTTCCACTAGCATTCGGAAGGAAAGGGAGACAAGCAATAAGCAATGGTCAGGATAAGTATAAAATATCAATTTTATTCAGAAAATTACATATTTTACTCAAAATGTCAAAAAAGAATGTTTATATTAACTGCAGTGAAATCGCCTGCATTATTCACAGCAATCACTATAATATTGTGTCTACTCATGCCTCGAAATTAAGTGTAGTTGACAGAAAATGGATACGTTTACATATTCTGTTTCGCTAAAAGTCATATTTGTTGTAGCTGGACAATCACATGTCAACAAACATTTTTGCGGTGGAAATAGCGAGATCACGCAAAACCTCATTGATAACAGGTGAAATTGTTCCATGCATAAACACTATCCGACAATACACCAAGTGCTGTCGCTTAACCTTATTTATGATTGTAATTATTTCACATTTATAGAGCAAAACCAGCAATCAAAATGACACAATGCTAGAATATATTTCTCTTGGTAAAATGATAGTTTCAGATACTGGAATTACTTTGTCATCAAACAGCTAGGATTTATTTGGTAATTTGTTCAGTGAGGAATAAAATTTAGTATATACGGAAATGCCCTGACTATGATATATGCAACAACATTTGATTAATGCCTGTGAAGTATGGGATTGTTTTCAGAAACTTCAGTTAAAATCTGCTAGAATTGTTGCAGGGTTTCCAAGATAACCCAATTAAAGCATTTTTGTTAACGAACAGGATATCAAAAATAATATACCATTTCTGAAGGACATCCTTCCCAATGCAACTGATGTAGCTGTAACAAATTTTACAAAATTGGATAAATCTTGAGTTACACTCTTACACACTCATATAAATTGCTTTGAACATGCTTTTGCTGCATCCACGTCACAAATGAAGAAAAAAGTGTGGTATTATGGTACTGAGGTATGTTATTGTATTTTTCCTATAGTATGTAACTGTGTGGTTCCTATGGTATGTTACTGTGTGGTTCCTGTGGTATGATATTGTATGGTTCCTGTGGTATGTTATTGTGTAGTTCCTGTGGTATGTTATTGTGTGGTTCCTATGGTATGTTACTGTGAGGTTCCTGTGGTATGATATTGTGTGCTTCCTGTGGTATGATATTGTATGGTTCCTGTGGTATGTTACTGTGTGGTTCCTGTGGTATGATATTGTGTGGTTCCTGTGGTATGTTATTGTGTGGTTCCTATGGTATGTTACTGCGTGGTTCCTGTGGTATGTTCATGTGTGGTTCCTGTGGTATGTTTTTTGTATAGTCCCTGTGGTATGTTATTGTATAGTTCCTGTGGTATGTTACTGTATAGTTCCTGTGGTATGTTATTGTGTGGTTCCTATGGTATGATATTGTGTGGTTCCTGTGGTATGATATTGTGTAGTTCCTGTGGTATCTTATTGTGTGGTTCCTATGGTATGTTACTGTGTGGTTCCTGTGGTATGTTATTGTGTGGTTCCTGTGGTGTGTTAATGTGTGGTTCCTGTGGTATGTTATTGTGTGGTTCCTGTGGTATGTTACTGTGTGGTTCCTGTGGTATGTTATTGTGTGGTTCCTGAGGTATGTTATTGTATAGTTCCTGTTGTATGACCCGTGGATGCACACTCCAGCACAGCGATGAAGATAACATCACTGCCACAGGCTAATTTGCATATCACGTGACCAGACTTTTCTCTTGTTTGTAAACAAATGCTCATATTCATAATAAGAAGAGATTTGACTCACGAAAGCTTTTCAGTGCTCTCTTCATATTGTTTTACATTGTTACAAATATATTCTTTCACAACTGCGACAGTAAGGTCTAAGACAGTACATATTTAGATATCAAACTGGCTGCATCGTTTGCTCTCCATCAGCTTCGATGACAGCACGTGGAGCCGTACAACCTATGTAAACAAAGAATCGCTACGCAAATCAAAATAGTGTTACATGTTTTTAGATAGTTTCTCAGTAAAAGTCGAGGAATTCCATCACCGATCATGAAACCTGAACAAAAGGAGCGAAGGTTGAACTGGTGCTTACAGAATAGAAATTTCAACTGGGACAATGTGATTTTCTCAGATGAAAGTTCTGTGTGGCTGTTTCCTAATTCACTGAAATTCGGGACCAAACAAACTGAAAAACCTTTGTATCAGCGCCCAAAGTACAGTCGGAAATTTAACGTGTGGGGTGGCATATCTGTGTTAGGGGCAACGCCCCTCTGTGTATTTGAAGGGAATATGAACAGTGAGCGGAACACAGATATTCTCGAGGGACATTTACTTTCATCTGCTCACATGTTCTATGGACATTTTGGGATTTTCCAGCAGGACAACGACCCAAAACATCGTTCAAAGCATTCACAGGCCTGGTTTCGGGACCCAAAATGTGACATTATTAGATTGGCCAAGCTATAGCCCTGACCTAAATCAAATAGAAAATGTTTGGGGACTTACCAAGGAAAGTGTCAATGAGAAAAATCTGACAAATATTGCTGAAATGAAAGAAGAGGTGGTCCGATATTGGGACAGCATGGACCATGACTTTCTAACTTCTCTGATCAGTTTTATGCCCCGCCGCATTGAAGCCTGCATTGCTGCCCATGGTGACTTGACAAAATACTAACTGTTCACCTGTCTTTGAATCTGGAGTTATGTTCTGCTAATTAACTTGCTTGTTAACTCTAGTTAGTATTTACCTGTAAAGTATTACTGTAACTGATATTATATATTATATCAGAACCTCATACAATGTTGAACATAGAGGTTTTTTCTGGATTACATCTTCTTTTTATTCTCGAGTACAACGTTTCAGGGCTTGTTCGGGGCCCCATCATCAGGTAAAACTGAACAGTAACTGTTACTCTGGCCGTGACGTCACAATGCTTATGACGTCACAATGCTATGACGACGCAATACATGTGGTGGTCAATAGATACAGATGACATGGCTAATAGAATACATGTTATTATGAATATATAAGATGTCGTTTACTGCAAAATTAATGGATCAATTTAGAACTGTGCAGATACTTATACAAAATTGTTGATTGATTTAGAAATGTACAGAGACGATTTATAAAATGTATAGAATGTAAAGTAATAGCAGTGTATACATAGAAATTAGGCTTTATACATGGGAACAGTGACGAGGGTAGGGTATTGTCTTA
This sequence comes from Haliotis rubra, assembly GCF_003918875.1. Lineage (NCBI taxonomy): Eukaryota > Metazoa > Mollusca > Gastropoda > Lepetellida > Haliotidae > Haliotis > Haliotis rubra. The sequence continues at coordinate 882,016 of NW_025766999.1, forward strand.
TGGTTTTATGTACCATGCATTTGGGAGGTAGACACCCTGATCCCTGTTTATTGCTGGTTTTGTGCGTTTGATGAAGATAGCTTCAATCAACTTGCGTTTCCGCCAGTCACTGATGCATGGTACATAAAACCATAAGACAATACCCTACCCTCGTCACTTTTCCCATGTATAAAGCCTAATTTCTATGTATACACTGCTATTACTTTACATTCTATACATTTATAAATACGTCTCTGTACATTTCTAAATCAATCAACAATTTTGTATAAGTATCTGCACAGTTCTAAATTGATCCATTAATTTTGCAGTAAACGACATCTTATATATTCATAATAACATGTATTCTATTAGCCATGTCATCTGTATCTATTGACCACCACATGTATTGCGTCGTCATAGCATTGTGATGTCATAAGCATTGTGACGTCATGGCCAGAGTTAACAGTTACTGTTCAGTTTTGCCTGATGATGGGGCCCGAACAAGCCCTGAAACGTTGTACTCGAGAATAAAAAGAAGATGTAATCCAGAAAAAACCTCTATGTTAATCAAATATCATCTTCTAAAATGCCAATCAAGCATCTCATACAATGTGTTGTTCCTGAGGTATGTTACTGTATAGTTCCTGTGGCATGTTATTGTATAGTTCCTGAGGTATGTTAATGTGTGGTTCCTATAGTATGTTATTTTGTGGTTCCTATAGTATGTTATTTTGTGGTTCCTGTGGTATGTTATTGTATAGTTCCTGTGGTATGTTAATGTGTGGTTCCTGTGGTATGTTATTGTGTGGTTCCTGTAGTGTGTGGTGCTTTAGGTATGTTATTGTATAGTTCCTGTGGTATGTTACTGTGTGGTTCCTGTGGTATGATATTGTGTCGTTCCTATGGTATGTTCCTGTGTTGTTCCTATGGTATGTTACTGTGTGGTTCCTGTGGTATGATATTGTATGGTTCCTGTGGTATGTTACTGTGTGGTTCCTGTGGTATGATATTGTGTGGTTCCTGTGGTATGTTATTGTTTGGTTCTTATGGTATGTTACTGCGTGGTTCCTGTGGTATGTTCATGTGTGGTTCCTGTGGTATGTTATTGTGTAGTCCCTGTGGTATGTTATTGTATAGTTCCTGTGGTATGTTATTGTGTGGTTCCTATGGTATGTTACTGTGTGGTTCCTGTGGTATGATATTGTGTGGTTCCTGTGGTATGTTATTGTGTGGTTTCTATGGTATGTTACTGCGTGGTTCCTGTGGTATGTTCATGTGTGGTTCCTGTGGTATGTTATTGTGTGGTCCCTGTGGTATGTTATTGTATAGTTCCTGTGGTATGTTCATGTGTGGTTCCTGTGGTATGTTATTGTGTGGTTCCTGTGGTATGATGTTGTATGGTTCCTGTGGTATGTTCATGTATGGTTCCTGTGGTATGTTACTGTGTGGTTCCTGTGGTATGATATTGTGTGCTTCCTGTGGTATGTTACTGTGTGGTTCCTGTGGTATGATATTGTGTGCTTCCTGTGCTATGTTATTGTGTGGTTCCTATGGTATGTTACTGCGTGGTTCCTGTGGTATGTTACTGTGTGGTTCCTTGGGTATGATATTGTATGGTTCCTGTGGTATGTTACTATGTGGTTCCTGTGGTATGATATTGTGTGGTTCCTGTGCTATGTTATTGTGTGGTTCCTATGGTATGTTACTGCGTGGTTCCTGTGGTATGTTCATGTGTGGTCCCTGTGGTATGTTATTGTATAGTTCCTGTGGTGTGTTAATGTGTGGTTACTGTGGTATGTTATTGTGGGGTTCCTGTGGTATGTTACTGTGTGGTTCCTGTGGTATGTTATTGTGTGGTTCCTGTGGTATGTTAATGTGTGGTGTCTGTGGTATGTTATTGCGTGGTGCTTGAGGTATGTTATTGTATAGTTCCTGTGGTATGTTAATGTGTGGTTCCTGTGGTATGTTATTGTGTGGTGCTTGAGGTATGTTATTGTATAGTTCCTGTGGTATGTTATTGTGTGGTTCCTGTAGTATGTTAATGTGTGGTTCCTGTGGTATGTTATTGTATAGTTCCTGTTGTATGTTAATGTGTGGTTCCTCTTGTATGTTATTGTGTGGTTCCTGTATTATGTTAGTGTGTGGTTCTTGAGGAATGTTGTTGTATAGTTCCTGTGGTATGTTAATGTGTGGTTCCTGTGCTATGTTATTGTGTGGTTCCTATGGTATGTTACTGCGTGGTTCCTGTGGTATGTTACTGTGTGGTTCCTGTGGTATGATATTGTATGGTTCCTGTGGTATGTTACTATGTGGTTCCTGTGGTATGATATTGTGTGGTTCCTGTGCTATGTTATTGTGTGGTTCCTATGGTATGTTACTGTGTGGTTCCTGTGGTATGTTCATGTGTGGTTCCTGTGGTATGTTATTGTGTGGTCCCTGTGGTATGTTATTGTATAGTTCCTCTGGTATGATATTGTGTGGTTCCTGTGCTATGTTATTGTGTGGTTCCTATGGTATGTTACTGTGTGGTTCCTGTTGTATGTTATTGTGTGGTTCCTGTGGTATGTTAATGTGTGGTGTCTGTGGTATGTTATTGCGTGGTGCTTGAGGTATGTTATTGTATAGTTCCTGTGGTATGTTAATGTGTGGTTCCTGTGGTATGTTATTGTGTGGTGCTTGAGGTATGTTATTGTATAGTTCCTGTGGTATGTTATTGTGTGGTTCCTGTAGTATGTTAATGTGTGGTTCCTGTGGTATGTTATTGTATAGTTCCTGTTGTATGTTAATGTTTGGTTCCTCTTGTATGTTATTGTGTGGTTCCTGTATTATGTTATTGTGTGGTTCTTGAGGAATGTTGTTGTATAGTTCCTGTGGTATGTTAATGTGTGGTTCCTGTGGTATGTTATTGTATAGTTCCTGTGGTATGTTCATGTGTGGTTCCTGTGATATGTTATTGTGTGGTTCCTGTAGTATGTTATTTTGTGGTTCCTGAGGTATGTTATTGTATAGTTCCTGTGGTATGTTAATGTGTGGTTCCCGTGGTATGTTATTGTGTTGTTCCTGAGGTATGTTATTGTATAGTTCCTGTGGTATGTAAATGTGTGGTTCCTGTGGTATGTTATTGTGTGGTGCTTGAGGTATGTTATTGTATAGTTCCTGTGGTATGTTATTTTGTGGTTCCTGAGGTATGTTACAGTGGTTCTGAAGAGGAAATCCTTCCAAATGGTGTCATTACTTGTTTATCAGCAAGTGAGTCATTATCACCCTCAACGCATTTTGTGGGGGGTATTAAAATTGACTCCATCCGTCCGTGCGTGCGTGGGTGCGTCCGTCCGTGCACATTTGGCTTTTCCGGAGCAGAACTCTAAAACCGTTCAATATTTCTTCACCAAACTTGGGGCTTACATAGATCTGGATGTGTCCTGGTGCCTTTTGGTATTTTTGGAGTTCTGAATAAAATATTTTTGGCGTTTCCATGGCAACAAGTTCGATTTAGACTGAAATTAGTGGTAGTGCTCTTTTCCGGAGCAGAACTCTAAAACCGTTCAATATTTCTTCACCAAACGTGGCACATAGATAGATCTGATGGTGTACTGGTGCCTTTTGGTAGTTTTGGAATTCTGAATAAAATAGTTTTGGCATTTCCATGGCAACAAGTTTGACTTAGACCGAAATTGGTAATAGTGCTCCTTTCTGGAGCAGCACTTAAAAACCTTTCAATACTCTCCTTCCACTTTTCTATATACACTCCTAAATATTTGACATAATCATAACTTGTAGACATAATCATGAAGAGTATTTTGCCATTGTGGGGGATATTGATGACTTTGTCTTCTTGTTACAATTATATTTACATTAACAGGATAACAATTTCTTACCTAGCCTGGGATGCCACAGAGAATCAGTACAATCCCCTGGATTGAGGACAAGTACAAACCTTGATCTTAGTGCCTGACCCGTACTGCCTAACATCTTGATTCTCTATCTATTATCATACAATCGAAACAATAAACACAATATGATAAGTTGTTGATTCAAAATGGCCAGACAGAAGGGAGTACTATGTATACTTAACTTTTGTATGATTGAATAGTGTGTCTTTGAGATGGGTTCTTGCGAACTCTAGTTAGTATTTATTTGTAAAGTATGACAGTTCAGATATGGCATTAAACAATAATCACCAAATGTGTTTTGGTGAGTGGGTGGGCCTAGGTTGTGATAAATTTTGCCTGATCCTTTTCAAGCTTTTGTGGAGACATTTAAAACAAGATTGTACATCCCTAAAGGAAATACAACATATTAGGAAACATAAAGCATGTTAAGGAATGGGCTGCTGAAGTAGCACAGAAAATGACTATGATTGGCCATGTTTATAATTTAAGTGGAGGCTATACACCACATAAAATGTGACATGTATCCACATAGACACACAGCACACAAGATTGGTACCCACAACACTGACACTGTAACAACTTTAACATATTCAGGGATCTTTGACATGCTCAGATATCTGATGAATCTCTGATACCCAGGATAAGACATGAAACCATCACTTTGATCCCAAGTCGAAACTTTTTAACTTTTGGCCACATGCCAACCAAAGAAAAATTAGTTGGTATTGACTTCAATTTTCTGGGATAGTCGTAAATGAATGTCTTCAACAAGGTCAGAATTTAAATGGGCAATAGTATGTCACAGAACTCTGTGAGTTCAGAGAAGCTGTCAAGGAATCAGTGTGGAGGAAACCTGTCACAAGTGGCAGTGGCTGAAACTGCACGTTCTGTCTTTGGCTGAAACTGCATACTCTTGCATGGGCTTTACTAGTAATGATGAGATGGTTGCTTTACTAGTAATGATGAGATGGTTGCTTTACTAGTAATGATGAGATGGTTGCTTTACTAGTAATGATGAGATGGTTGCTTTACTAGTAATGATGAGATGGTTCCTTTACTAGTAATGATGAGATGGTTGCTTTTGGGGGGATCAAGCAATAGACTTCTGTTTGGTAGGAATAACAACAATATCAACAAGTTTCTGTTAAGGATCTTTGACATCCATACTGTCTGTGTGCACTGAACTTAAAATCTCTTCTTAAAGCATCAAATCTTGAACACAACATTAATCCCATTTCACCTGACCTCAAAACATATCAGTATCATTCTTCATTTCGAAGACTAAGTGGTCTTTCCAGTTTGTACATACTTAAAACTGACATTATTAAAGAGTACTTAAGAACTTATCATAGGTTGTCCCACATTTCAACAGAAGACCTCCATTCAGCCTGAGAGCCAGAGTGCCGATATGAGGGTCAAGGAATTGATATGGAGTATGAAATGAAAAGCAACATTGTTATGAGGCAGTGTTATATATTGTGCATCAATGTTTCAGCTGCCATATATTGTACCTGTAGATTCAGTAAGCAACAATAGTGTGCTTTTTTTTATCCCCACAACTTGTTTATAGAAACGAGTTCCCTCTGTCCGTGCATCTGTGCATCCGTCACACATTGTCCGAAGCATATCTCCTAAACTATTCGTGATAGCTTAACCAAACTTGGTACACATTTCAACCTTGATCCATAGATGTGCCTCTATTTTTTTTGGTTTCCATGGAAACGTGACTTAATCTGTGACTATGAAGATGTCATCTAGTCCGGAGCAGAACTTCCCAAACTATACATGCTAGTTTGATACTAAATCTTTCACGAGTTTAATAAAAACGGTATTTCACGGAAGCGAGTTTAGTATTCTGTTTATTACTCTCCAAAATGAATTGACAGAACCTGCCCACTAACAGTGTAATGACTTTCAGCTTTCCGCGAGTCAAGCAAGGTCTAATACCATTGTGACAAAGGTATTAGCATTGTAATGTCATAATGGTTTACAGTTATGACATCACAATGGTATTAGACCTTGCTTGACTTGCGGCAAGCTGATGGACTGATGGACTCTGTGTTTGAAGAGACAATATCCCAACCAGAACAGCCCAGCATATTTTGGTATACAGTGCACTCTGTCAAACTCGGACTCTGTCTTTCACGGATTGCTGTATAAACAGGAATGAACTTCGGTCCCAACATAATCCTTCTTTGTTGTCATAATGAAAAAGCTCTGTATCTCGGACTCTCATTATTTCAGATTTCGGACCAAAGTGTCGGCCCGAAAAGGTAGTTACATGCAAAAACATTGCTTTGTATATATTTCTGCTTGTACCAATTCTAACCTGGGTCTTCATGGTTGGTTTGGCTAATGAGGTGTTAGCTTCTGTAGACCATCATTAAAGTCTGTTGTGAGTGAGGAGTACTTGCTTTTCGTATTAAAGGTTTTCTGCCACCGAGAGGTGACAGTTCCAATGTTAAAGCCATTACTGTTTTGAGGGATAATGGTGCTCTTCAAACTTTTGGATGGCATTTTGCCACATTCTGAAGAGTCAACTTTGAGGTTTTGTAATAGTGCTTTTGTGGTTGTACAGGTGATTTCTTCATTTTATGAATTTGAAGGCTGAATTGGTTTCTTGGTATGTTAAGGAGGGTGTGGAAGTAAGGTGTTGACTTGCTTATTGGGAATGAAATGTTTGGCCCATCCTGTTGTGGTGGGGTGGGGTGTGTGTGTGTGTTATTAAAATGGACTCCGTCCGTCTATCCGTCTGTGCATATTTGTCTTTTCGGGAGCATAACTTCTTCACCAAACTTGGCACATAGATAGATCTGGTGGTCTACTGGTGCCTTTTGGTATTTTGGGATTTCTGAATAAACTATTTTTTGCGTTTCCATGGCAACAAGTTTGACTTAGACTGAAATTGGTGGTAGTTCTCTTTTTCTGGAGCAGAACTCTAAACCCATTCACTGTTTCTTCACCAAACTTGGCACATAGATAGATCTGGTGGTCTACTGGTGCCTTTTGGTAGTTTTTTATTTCTGAATAAAATATTTTTGGCGTTTCCATGGCAACAAGTTTCACTTTGACTGAAATTGGTGGTAGTGCTCTTTTCCGGAGCAGAACTTCATCACCAAATTTCATACATAGGTAGGTCTAGTGGTGAACTGGTGCCTTTTGGTAGTTTTGGATTTCTGAATAAAATGGGTTTTTTGTGTTTCCATGGTAACAATTTTGGCCTCAACTGAATTTGGTGGTAGTGCTCCTTTCTGGAGCAGAACTTTGAAACCTTTCAGTACTCTCCTTCCACTTTGCTATGTGCACACCAAAACATTTGACATTATCATAACTCGTAGACGTATTCATGAAGAATATTTTGCTATTGCGGGGGATATTGATGACTTTGTCTTGTTTTTCATGAACCAAGCACTTTGGAAAGTACTGAGAATATAGAAAAAGTGTTGTTACTCGTGCTCTTTCTTCTGAGAACGATTCTATTTACAATTTGTCTGGCACTTTCATGGATAATTCTCTTGCCTTGTTTAAATTTGAATGAGTGTCCTCAAAATTCTGACAGTTTGGCTGTTAAACCAGTTCTGATCTGGGAGCAGTGAAGAAGTTGATGAGGTTCCAGTTTGCTATTACTTCAAGGATAGCATTTTGATGAGGAAATGGAGGCCACCAGATGTCTCTGCTGACAATGAATGGAAGGTTTCTTAATCAGATTCTTCTTTGAAATTCATATTTAAAACATGTTTTGAGTTTGGCAAATGAAACTCCTTTGGGCGGTGTGAACAGAACTTGTGTCAAAACTTTGCCCTACCTTTTTTGGCCTAAATTCCAGGATGATGTGGCTGAATTTTGCAAAACCTGCCTTGTGTGTCAAATGGTTGGCAAATCAAATCAAAATATACTTGCTGCACCATTTAATACCCATTCCAGACTTTGAGGGGTAGTGGATAAAGTGTTTGCTTGTTACGCCGAACACGCGGGTACAATGTGTGAAGCCCATTGCTGGTGTCCCCAGCTGTGATATTGCTGAAATATTGCTAAGGGTGGTATAAAACTAAACTCGCTCACTCACTCCAGACTTTGAAGATTGTTTCAGCAGGATTGTGTTGGTCCTTTGTGTAAAACTAAGTCAGACAACCAGTTCAGGCTTACTATCAAGTGTGCTTCCACAAGGTTTCCAGAGGCTATCCCTTTAAAGAAAATTATGACCCAGATCATTACCAAGTTGTGTACTATGTGTGGTTTGCCAAAGACTATTCAGACAGATCAAGGCTCCAATTACATATATGCCGGGTGTATTGTTACAGGCTAAGCATTAGTTAAGGTACCAGTAACTGATAACGCAGGTGAAGTCAAGAGCATATCATCCTGAATCACCAGGAGCTCTACAGAGATTCCATCAGACTATTAAGAATATGATAAGGTATTACTCTTTTGAGACTGAGAATGTCTTTGGCCATACTGCTCATGAACCTTTAAAGGGGCACTGATCCAGAGCAATTTCCGTGGACTGGTTGTTGCTTTTGTTATTGTTTTTCTCCATTGAGTATCCAGATGATACCCCAAAATTCATGATTGGTTAGTTACCTCTGCTGTGCCAGTATAAGTATAGACTGATCAACAAAGATGAAACCTTTTTGACTCGATAATATTTCCATCTTCGTTATTTTGATAACAAATGAAAACATTTTGAAGTTAACCCAGTGGTAAAAATTGTTTGTTCTCTCGGTTGAGATTTTATCTATCTGCTCATATGGCAATTGTGTTTTACTCTTGTTTCAGATGATGCTGCTTCCTGATTTATTCTTATACTGTAATCATCTCTCTGAGGCACAGAAGGGACACTTTGTTCATTAGATCCATGAACACCTGTAGCTTCAGTTATAACAATTTTTTGTGTAATTTGGGCGAAAAAGCCTTGGAATTCCTGACCTTAAACAAGAAAGACGAACTTGCATCTGACCTGCTGTTCAAATGATGTCTAGCATTTTGTATAGCATCTTCACAATCTTCCAGGACTTCATCTTTTTCTTTACAGGTTTTCCTAGCATTATCATAATCAGTACCTTGGTCGTACACCTTGGACAATTCATACAATAAACTAACAGTTTTAGCCTGAAGTAAACTCACCTTGGCTCTCATCTCTAACTGCTCTCTTTGTGGGAAGATCCTTATTTTCAATCTAACTCAGCATCTTATTCTGAGCCTTTGTCAATGCAGATGTTGCTGTTGTCTTGTTTCTTAAGCTGGGCAATTATTAACTGAAGCTTATCAATATCACTTGTAGCCTTTACAGACTATCTCATCCCACCTCCTGAATTGTCTATATCAGACATTCTTGCTGATCTGTCAACTTTTGTAATCAAACAAGTATTAAGATAATGAAATATGTCTTTGTTCAGTCCGGTAGGATACAAGGCCTATCAAAACTGTCACTATCTGTAGCTAGTCCATCTTCAGAGCAGTCATGTTCTGCTGCCAATGTTACGCAGTGGAAATTAAGCTATATTACTGAAATTTTTACTTACCTTGCAGTCAACTAAACGTGAAATCCCCTTTTGGTGTTATGAAAATGTGAACTATACTAATAATTTATGAATGTTCACTTATAAACATAAAATTTAAATTTATAAACATAACAACCTGTCACTAGCCCTATAACAGAATCTGATCCTAATTTCGGTTGATCATGCACATGGTTATTAAATTTAGCACAATCTTGTGCAGCATGAAAACCCTGCACCTTCTGCAAAGTGGTTGTATCTTCATGAACTGATATCAATCAGCCATTCAGAATGGATTGGCAAGCCAGTCGGACCACTGACTGGAGATTTACTGGCCCGACTGGATTTTAACTAACACTGATGACAAGGCTCTCAAATGATAACCAAAGAGGTTTATATTTATGACAGGTTTTATCTGGAACCTGTTATTAACTGGGTAGGGTCTTGAATTTGCGAGGTTTGACATAATCTTGTCTAAGAGGTGACGTTACTTTCTGTCCTGTTTCATTTGCAGGAACTGGCTGAGTTTGAGAACCTCCTTGATCAAGTGAATATCACATCAGAGAGTAAGTAATTTTCCTTAAAGATTACAGAATGTTTGTTGGAAGGAGGGAGAGAGAGTGACAAGAATTACCAGCACATTCTGTACCCACTGTTTTCTGTTAAAATATCTTTTAACTTCCACTTTGGCCACATAAAAAAATATTCTTCTTTCTCATCACTTTTTCAAAAAAATATGGGTCTGTCCAAAACCCCTTGATTTCTGTGGAAATGAAAACTTACAAGTGTGAAAAATTCATACACATTTTGAGAGTCAAAGTTGCATTTTCTCTAGTGTAAAAAGTAAAAAGATCTTAGGGCCGGTAATGAGAAACAAGAATATTTTTATGTATGGCCTTACATCAGATATGTGCTGAGGGGTAACTTCGGTTAACAGAGGTTATGGCCGGGGAAAGCGAAATCTGGACCAAACCTACTCAAGTTAGAAGTCGCGAACGGTCAAGCTACAGTGAACAAAGAATTTAGTGTTCCTGGGACTCTCAATACACAAGAAAAACAAAGTAATGTGAGTTGTTGTCTGATACCGTAGTCAATGTCGAAATTTAATAAATAAATAACAATAAATATTTGAGTCATTCACCGATCAAGTCACATTGATGGATCATGTGGAGGTGGATCACTGAAGGTGGATCAGGTCAGCGACGTTATCAGTGAAGTCCAGGACACCCATGATGTTGTTGACGAGGTCATCCTTGAGTGACTGCAGGCGGGTGTCAATATGCTTGTATTCTCTTCCTGGGTGGGACTGTCCAGTCTGCTCCCATCTGTTGGATGGTTGGTATCGGGGTTGTCTCCATCTTTGCACGGTGGATTAGCGTGGACTTGAAGGCCTCCACTTCCATCTCGAATTGCACTGGTTGGTGGGTGTGGTGCCACTGTAATTAAGTAAAATAGTCAAATAAGTCTAACAACAAACAAATTTAAGTCAAATCCGATGTCCATTTGATAGCATAATAATTCATGATGATATTTTCTTACCTGCAAGACCGCTTGAAGGATGTCATTCTTGGTAATCACTGACGCTTTGCATCCGGCGACTACACAGCTCCAATACTTCTTTTCTCTGAGGGTTTTCCTACACCAATCCTTAAACTTGTCATAGAACAAGTGTGTCAATAAACGTAACTCTGACCTGCGCATTTGCCATTTTGATAAAGAAAAATACAGAGAGCTCTTTGTATAGGGCATTTCAATTTCAGTTAATCTCAGTTAATATATTTCATCTTTAATTACCTTAATTGTTTGATCTTTGTTAGGCATGTAAAAGAGCCCGACTTATTCATTATTGTATTTATGAGAAACAACTCCCATTCAGTTAGGCCTCAACTCAGCTTACTCAGTTAAGAGGCTCACAGGTCGAGTATTGGGGCCGCACACTAATCTGAAGTACGGTAATTCGATGTTTTCATAGCAATTCGCTTGCTCCTCACTTCTAGCACAACTTTGGTTTTTGCTTTACCGGGAATAGGGAATATTGAAATTTTGCTTTCCTGGACCGCCACCGCCACAGAGGTACAGGTGACCAGTGTCAAATAACTAGGTGTGAATGGCTCAAGTTTATTGGTGCTTAATTAACTAGGTATTAACGGGGTACAATTAATTAATTGTTAAATCGCTACTGATGGTAATGTGGTAATCTCTTCTGCTCGCCTGCCGATTTTGCACCATGTGAGATATTTCTTTACTCTTTTATACTTTTTTTACCATTTTAAGAAATTGATAAGGAAATGGGTTGGTATATGATATCAGTTATCAGCTACATGTGACTTGTCAAACTTTCACCATGGAGGTTAGAGGGGATATTGTAGACAGCAGACAGGGAGGACAAGATATCCTATTACAGGGTTTCAAGTAGTAGTAGATATAATGATAGTCCGAGATCAAGTCCAACAAAAGCCTCTGTAAAACTTTATTTCACAAATAAAGCTTTTGTCAGACCCTTAGATCTCGCCCCATCGTATATGCTACTTTTGAACCCCCAGTTAACTTCCCGACCCCACGTGACACAATAGTGTCGCTATGACCGCAAACTAGCACTTTCCTGATCATGTGACATGTCGTGTTGACAGGATACCATTGAGATTACCCTACAAGGTAAGTGTTAAATATTTTGCTTAGGTGGCAACATTGTGCCGTATGATCAATAATTCCTCTCTAACGAAACCTCTCCCTGGCCCATCTCTCAAGTAGTACAAGTTCGGCTCGTCGGCTTTGATGTCCACTTTATCTATGTTATAAGTTTTGACTGACCATATCGGGTTGGTGGTTCGCTTACGACTATCACCCTCGTGTTTCCCCGGCTGGTAGAGGTACCTCACGGGGGCCCTATCGGGTATCTGTTTCTCCTTCCCACGCAATGGCGCAGCCGACTCAGCCACTATTGATTTTAGTTTGATAGTGTCGGCTGGTTTCTTGCCTGTGAGACGGGTGGTTTCGTGGTTGATGGCCGACACCACCTGAGGTAGCCGCGCTACCCATTCAGTCGATCGTTTCCCCGGGTTGGCCATCTCTCTCGCATACTGATGCCCGAATAAGCGCTCGGCCAAAGTCCTATTGAATCTCTCAACTATGGCTTGGCTGCGATGGGCTCTGGCCGTGCCACACCTGACCTTGGTATCGTGTTTGTCTAGCAGGTGTGACACGGCACCCATGAACTCCCGCCCGGGGTCGACTTGCAGCTCTGTGGGCCACGTAAGCGGACTGCGTTTGTACATGCGTTCGAATCCGCGGGCTACCTGGGCCGAGTCTTTCGCGGTTAAGGGTTCGGCTTCTTTGTAGCGGCTGGCCACGTCCACAGCGGTTAAGGGAATACTTGTACCTCTTGTCGTGGGGTAGGAACAGGAGGTCGGCCTGGTGAACGCTATTGGGTGCGGTAATACCGAACCTTCTTCGAGGCACGTAGCGTGGTGCTGGTAAATAGATCTGCCACAGGGCTTGTTTTTCAAGCCACGCTTTGGCCTCGTTTGGTGGTACTCGCGCCATTTTAGCCAGCTTATGTACGGCGCTAGCTCCTTTCCAGTACCCACGCGGGCTGTAGTAAATAGCCTCAAACTTTCTCTGGTTCCGTGACATGGTATCGTATTTATATATACACTTATGTTCTTGGTTCAATTTTCTCATGCCCGTACGCGTACATGTTGATCCCATCAATAGCTATCCAACGCCTAGTGTCCATCGGCGACAGGGACGTCTTGTTTATCGTCAGTCCGTATATCCTATGCCCATCACTTCTAAGCGTGTTCATTTTATGTCTGAAGGTACGGGTCTTGAACAGGGCTTCCTCGAATCTGGCGTGTTTGATGTGTTGTTTAACCACGTACTACTTAACACCCTTCGCCTTCCGGATCTCACCGTTGTCGGCCTTCAGGATTGAGTACATCTCGGGTCTCAAGCCTATGTACTCGGCTATGGGCGTACCAGCACACTCGTCCTTCATCTTACCGAGGACCTTTTTATTTACTGTGCTGTGTATGGCATGGTCCTTGGGGTAGTCGCTGGTGTCGTACAAATCGAGGCGTTTCTTCATGTCCTCGTACACGTCCTCGGTTCGAATCTCCATCAGCAGGGAATCCTTGTCCGTGTACAGCACTTCGCACCTGTCACCGTACTGTTTCTTGAGCTCGTTGTAGTAAAAGTCGTACATCAGGTGTTTGGATAAATCGAGGATGCTCATCCCCACGTAAACAGGCCGGTTGAATTTGATGTGGCTTTTCTTCATGTGCAGGGCCACCAGGTCGTCGGTGAATATCTTGCTCCGGTTGAACGCCGGGCTGGCTATCAGTCTCCTGAGCTTGTCTTCCTCATTCGACCGAACCAGCTTCACGGTCACGCGTTTCCTCAGGTTCTCCATAGTCTTACCGAACACCGAGTTGTTCATGAGCTTGTAGAGGTTTTTCTCAAAGTCACTGGTGGCCAACTTTCGCAGGTCCGTGTTCATTCTGATGTAGGGCTCCATCCAGGGGCTCTGGTTAAACACGAGCACCCTGTGTATTTTGGTCAGCCTCATACCCAACGACAGGTACAGCTGTAGGTTGCGATAGTGAACGATGTACTTGGTCTTATTCATTAAGTTGGGCACTAGTTTTTCAACGTCTGCCACCCGCCCACCTAGCAAGTTATGTTGGTACTCGGACACCCAGTCTAGGTTAACCTTCATACGTTCGGGGGCCAGGGTGTAGCTGATGTGCGATGTGTGTAGTGCCTTGGGGTATTCCAAGTCCACCTCGAGGATATAGCCTTTGTTCGAATCCAGCGCGATGCTCATAACATCGACCTCGTGCGATGCCCATTCGAATCCCCCTGTGGGTAGATACTGGCTCATGGCCCAGCCATACAGGTTGTTGGCGTCGAGGTAGAGAATATGATTGGTTGGCTTGCTCGGGTCGTAGCCCTTCACGTATTGATTATTTGCTTTCGCGTATCGTTTGGTAGCAATGGAAATCCCATCCCGCAAGCCTTTCTCAATGAATAGGTGCATGTCGTAATCGGTGAGCAATTCAAACTTAACTCCGGTCTTTTTCAGCAATGCATCCTAAGATAGGCCTGGGCTGGTGTAGTACCATGCGGGGTCGAGTTGATACTGCTTAAAACACGTCCTCCTAAACGTCTCGAACACGTCGGCTAGCAGGAGTACATCTGTCCTCAAGTACAGGTCGTGGTAGTCACCCAGATTCTTACAGCCCAGTTTATTCCATACGTTAATCGCGTGCGAGTAATCGTCTTGAGTGATTGTCGAGTCGGTCAGGTTGTTGTAAAATCGGTTGATAGGAGGCAGTCGGGTCTCGGCGAACTTGGCCCAACCATCCATGTACTCGTAGGGGTACACACCCTTCCTCATCAGCAGGGGTCGAGTCTCGGCATCGGTATATCGATCAGTGATGGGGAAGGTATCGTTGGCCTTGACCAGACTGTCGAGTCACGACAGGAGGAACTGAACCGAGTCGATGAACCTCAAACCATTCAAGCTGATGGAGATGTATCTCTCTATGTTGTTGGGGATGCATGTCAGGTTGCCGTCGACTTTCGCGATGGCCTGCATGATCAAGTGAGAGTCGTACCCTCTCAAGTTGTGGAAGACCACGGGGATGTTTATTGTCTTGGGGGTGATTCTAAGCTTGAGGTTGCACGCGTTGTGAGCGGCGCCTCTATACTTACCGGTGACATTGCAGTGATCTCTCACCGAATCACCGTTCAGTGGGCTATCACACACATGGCAGTGAGTGCTGCAGCCGTGGGCTAGCCGGTCGGCTTGAGTCATACGCATGGGAGCGATTGTGTATAGTGCATTCCTAATACTTTTCTCTTCCTCCTGCAAACACTTTAGAAACTTTTCAGCCGCGTCGGGACCCCTGTACACTACGGGAGCTTTCGTTCCCCGACCAGATCGGACGACCACGTATCCAAACCCACAGGCCTCGTGCTCCTGTGCTTTTTGTGTGTTGGGGGTACCCCCAGTCTCAACGGGTTTGACCAAGGCTTCGAAGTCGGCGTAGATGACATAAGGCACGGACATCTGATTCTTGTGGTTGTCGAATTTTAAGATATTGTCACCTTCCTTAGGCATGTCGACTCGTATGGCCGTCTGCCCCACACCTTGGCAATCCTCCCGGTGGGATTCCAACAGGGTGGGTCGGCTGAAACCGTGCAGGCATCGTACACAAAAGTGTTTTTTCCCAACGTGTTTCGACTGGTCGTGCAACAGCCTGCTGAGGTGTTTTATCCACGTGTAGTGATACTTATCACCTCGCTGGATCATGAATATATTGATAACTCGGTGGGGTTCCCCCAACAGTTGGGGTCCCCCCAACATTGGACTGACCCTGTGCACTATCGTTGTGTTACCTTTGTGCCCTAAGACGTTAATAGCTATTTCATTCTGTTTTTCTATTTTAGTGATCTGGGATATGGGGGTGGGTTCGGCTATACCATCCCAGTTGAGTCCATCGTCTTGGGGATAGCTAGAAGGCCTGTTCGAATTAGTGTCAGCTGGAAACAAGGCTGACCTGATAGCTAACCTCATGCAATTGTCTCCTCTATTCTTGATGTTGACTATGGCCTGTTTTGCCTTGTAGTAGGGGGGCAAGTCTAGGTACGACCCGCCTCTGAACGGCACGTAGTTAGCTATGTCTGGATAGACATTATCAATTTTATCCACGACCCACCCGGAACCCATGTGCGTGTAGCGTTCTAGGTATTCTCGTATCTGCTGAAAACTGGTATCGATTGACTTATCTATAGTCTCGGTATGAGTCACGACTTCTTGTTTACCTCGGAAGTAAGGCTGATCGAGTGACATTTTCACTGTGATTTGAAACTTTCTACTTCCCAAATCGTTTAGTTCCTCATTGACTTTATCAGCGATTAGAGGCTTGATATCGGCGATGTCTATGTTCCTATCAACATGCATGCGCCAGCCTCTCAGATAGTTACCTACAGCGCGCTCAGTGTGCATGAACTCTAGGTCAATAGCTTTGTTCTGCCGTAATAGTTCTACAAGCTGTGGTTTCCTCATATGGGAATAACCTACTAACCCCAACTCGCGGGCCTCCTGTTTGAGTTGTTTCACAGTGTGGGGCTTTGCTACAGGGTCGTGTAATAATAATGCGACTAACCCGACTCTGCCCAGGTGGGAATAACCCGTCAACCCAAGCTCTTTTGCTCGGAGTTTTAGTTGTTTTACCATGGGAGGGGGTTGTATGTTAAGTAATCTCAACAACGCTGGTTTGCTCATTCGAGAGTAACCAACTACACCTCGCTCTCTCGCGATCTGCTTGAGCTCCCGAGTAGTAGACATTGTGTACACACATAACTAGATCAATCTCTAATTGGGCCGCCGGGAAGGTAACTAAACAAATTTGTTCACCTATAATAACCGTATCGATTATTGGCTCAGTGTCGTATTCCCGTTTTATTATTTCCAGAAAGTCGCTGCTAAATGAATGTAAATCAACTGATTCATTCAAAATATACTCTCTGAAGACATCCTGATTTACAACAATCATCATTTGACAGTTGATGTGTCCCAATTCTTCGAGTTTGTTAATAATAAGAGGCTTGGCATCAGTAATAGATACATGTTCAATTCGCCAGCTATTCATTATTTTTATACTTGTAAATAATCTCTAATTACACCTCTATCCTGAGGAGGCGCCTACGTTCTTTTCTGTAGTCTTTTTTCTTTTATCGTAGATAAGATGATGTCTGACTACGTTTGCTCCGTGAGCTTTGCATCGGCAGTAGTGACCTTTCACCCCGATACCACACACAGAACACGTGTAGTTGATACTCTTTATATGAAAACAACAGTACCCCTCAGTCCTGGATCTCCTACCGCAGGCCTCGGTCTTCCCCCTAAGTATGTACTGACATCGGTACGGGGCAGGTCTCATCTTTGGTATACTCATGTGAGTACTAAGTCTAATTGTTTTACAACCAACGCAGTCGCTGCTAGACCCAGCGCGATAAAGATCAATTCCCTGTCCTTTTGCCCCGGGGATGGTGTGTAGTACTGAACAAGTGTGGGCTTAGGAGGGAGTGGTTCGTGCTGTTTACCGGTTAGCAGGTATAATTCTCTTGATGCAGCTTCAACGCTCTCGAATGTTTTAACGGCATGGTTCTCATGCTGGAGTTGTTCGTTAATGTTATCGAGCCACTGTATACGTTTCTTCGCGTACTCGGCTTGCGCTGCTTGTAGTTGCTCCACGGCCAGGTCGTGGCCCTTCCGTTCCGCGTCAGACCCCGTAGGTTCGAGAAGAGGAAATTACTCCCAGAAAATGCCAGGGCGTTTACTAACGCCCTGCCAACCATCATGGCGATCGTAGCCATCCTATATATAGTTACATTTACTTCAAAATATTTTCCGGTAGGATCCCTTGTTTTACCAGGATGTCCTTGGTGGCCATCGCCATACCAAGGTTCAGTATGAGCCTACCGGTATCCTGCAGGTTGAAATCTAGCTTGATAGTCGGTTGTTTAAGCACCATTTTGGTCAACAGAGCGTACCCTATGGCTAGACTGGCGACCACGGTGGCGTGGTATGCATCGTTGACAAACGTTTTACCCTCAGACATTATGTATATGATATAAAAATATATATTTATAACATGATATGTGGGTTGACCTCTAATTGTGGCCCCTCTCGGGGCTTGACCCGGGGAGGTTGTTTATTATATAACAATAATGAGAGAGCCACGGCAGCAGTTGCGCCTGCAATCCACAGGAGTGGAGCCTGGCTCCTACGTGTAGTTACTCTTATGTTGGTTAGACCACCTTTTTTTACCGGCAGCTACTCTCTTAGGGTTCTTCTGCCTGGTGACTGTAGGGTTCACCTCCTGGGGGGTCTCCCCCAGTTGGGGTGGATTTCCCTCATTCACCTCCTGTGCAGCATCCATCTTGTATACTATTATTATTATTTTTCCCCTCCTTAAATTGGCAATGCTTTGCTGTGATAATCGCCGCCGTCACCGGGGCTAAAAACATACCGTATTTGTGGTACAGCATGCAGCTGATAGAGCTCAAGGCGTGTTCAATAAACGGGTCTTTCTCAAGGTCCTCCCACAGGTAAAGGCGACGTTCCTGGGGAATGGGAAGGAAGTACGACGCAATACCAGTGTATATCTGGGTCATAGCCGATCCTATAGTCTTTGTCATCTCAGCCCCGAGTCTAGCCTCGTATCTCACGTACAGCTTATCGATTTCTTCGGCTGACATTTTGTGAATTTTATCGGGAGTGTAGTCCCCAAAGTATTGTTTGGCTTTACCACCAACAGCCAGCACCACCAGTCTCTCTCGCTTGTCGTCACTCACCTGTGGCGACAGTTGATCCTGTGGCACCAACAGTTGTTCTAGCAATTCATCACACTCCATCTTATAATGTAATAAGCAAGTTTTAGTTTTAATAATATAATACCCGATGCAGGTGAAACACAGCGAAATGAAGGTTAAGTTGCACACGACGAGCACTTCAAAAACAACCATCGGTCTTCCCTATAGAACTGTAACAATTAATTGCTAAGCTTTGCTAAGCATTTGCTAAGCTTTGCTAAGCATTGCTAAGCTAAAACACCCTATAGGCCACGGGTTGGTCGGTCTTGAGCACGAGCTTAGCATGTTTAGTTTCAGCGAGCTGTTTCTTCACACGTTCCCTATCATGTTTATTCATCACATCGTTCTCTCTCAAACACTCCTCGAACGAATCCCTGTTCCTGCAGTGGAATAAGGCCACCAATCGTGTCTGCTCACTGAGGTCTTTCAACACCGAGTTGAACTTCTGCGTTAGTACCCAGATGCTGTGCTTTGCGTGCCGGCCGGAGAAGGCCAGGTACGATAGCATGTCTCTCTTTTTGTAATCTCACGATTAACGCTGCAGTCGTCCAGGATAAACAGCGTCGACTCCCCCTTGAATTTGTTGTGATAAGCTTTCAACCAGTCCTGCAGATGTGTTCCCGGGTCGACTCTGTGTACGTCCGGGTCCGTCATCACCCAAGGTCTTTCCGTGTACGTTCTATTCATGTGCAAAGTAGGGCACATGATAACGATGTTATCGAACACATCCCGGTAGTATCCCTCCAACATATCCAGCACGAAAACGGTCTTCCCACAACCAGTCTGCCCGCACACTATGGGCAAATCAATAGATGGCTTGCCGGAATCTCCCATTGTCTATATTAAGTTGCGCGTCCATAATAACGTACAGATATAATTTCAACTTGCCCGCAGGTTGAGCCTTCTTGGTAATCTGGATTGTTATCCCCTCGCTGCCATTATCAATGCGACGCCCTCTACCGTGCAATTTATCGTCGTCCGTGGATCGCATGTCCAACCATAGCGCGTACTTGGTGGTCAGGTATTCACCGATCTGCACTGCCTTGATGACGTGTTGGTGTCGGGTCGGTAGTTTCATTATCTCATCCCACTGCTGGTGTGCCCTCATACCGGCGCTGAACAGCTGGTTGGGCACGCCCTCGATGGTCACTTCCACCTTTTCAATTGCGGGGTTGAAAAACTTCTCGCTGTCCTCGTAATCCTCCACGGGGACGATCAGGATACCTTTCATCGATCGCGCCGGCACGTTTAGGTTGATATTCCACAGTGTGTCGCTCTTATCCCGCACGATCGCTCTATGTCTCAGTACGCGGTCATACAGGATGGCCACCTTCCCCGAATACTGGTTTCGAACCTGCCTGGCCAGCTCCGGGCTAGTGACCATGTCAAACTCCAGAGAGATGTTGTCGATGGTGTAACTGGCCTCATCACCATTCGGCGTACGCACGACTTTGCTGTAGTCGTTAAACGTGAGCTCGTATTCAAGCCTATCACCCAGCTCGGCCTGGTAAAACGGCGCGTGCCCCGTGAGCAACTCGAAGTCGAGCGGCATGCAGAACCTGTTGGCCTTTTCACCATCCGAGATCTTGTCTAGCTGGTCTGCCGTGAAGCCGTACCCCACGCGCAACCGAGTTGATTTGCTGATACCTTGGTACACGTCATTGACGCGTTCTCCCTCGCTTTTCCAGAGGTCCCTGTAGCAGTGAAACACGTTGCTGTCGTCGATGCTCAGCACCTCGTTACCGCTGATCTTGATGGTGGTTTTCTTGATGATGGCTCGACCTACATTCCGCACTAGCTCGCGTTTGTCGTTGTCGGAGGTCAACGTGAGGTTGAACGCCAGTTGAACCGTGCCTGGTACGATGAGGTCATTCTCACCCAGGTTTGGGAATCTAACCAGCAGCGTTTGATAAAATATAAAAGTTTTATATAAATAATGGCTGAAGGCGGCCATGAGTACATCCCGATGGATGATATGGGTGCTGTGGATTACGATGACACCACATTCATGAACAACCCCTTAAGTGCTGGACTTGTACAGCCGGCCGTCGACGATTATTACGACGCAGTTTAAAATAGAGACAACATCAAGCCGTTGGTACGAGACTATGCCAAGTTTACCATCGATAAGGAGGGCACGCTGCGATTGAAGGCTCACCCGGGGCTCGATATCATGAAAAAAGACGGGAAAGGACCGTATGCTTTGTCAACTGATCCGTGATGAACTAGGCTTCATAGATTACGGTGGCGCACGGCCTAAGCTTCCCCCGAAGGTCGTCCAAGATCTGCAAGCAGCCAGAGCCGAACTCAGCGGTGAAGGTGATATGCCCCAACGTGCTAAAGAAACATCAGACAGTCTCGAAAAAATATTGGCCACGTACCATGCCAACCCCTTGCCGGGTCTCGAATTTACCCTGAGGGAACTGCGAGGCCTAGACGAAGCCTTGAAACGTGTATGCGGAGAACTTGTGAACAACATGGGGAAACTGAATGAAGTCGACGAGCACATCGCTCGCGAGAAAATAAAACTGACCTAAACAGAGGACAATAATATGAAATGTCGTATCGAGAAGAGAATAAAAAACTTGGAAGACGAGAGACGGACTCGGTTGGAATCCGCTTCCTCGAACCGGGAACCCCTCCGATCCCAGATCAGTCGTGTACGGGAAACCATCGATCGAGTCCTAAATGAGGACACCACGCTAGCTGACAGGATCCGAATCCTCTTCCGAGAGCAAGGGATCACCATCGCCAGCATTCTGACTGCATTGGGCTTCATCATATCAACCCTGGTGGTGTCGCTGACGCCTGCCGGCGGCAGTGGTACACCAAGTGGGGGTACCCCCACTGGTGGCGTCAGAGACTGGATAAAAAAACCACCTGAAATGCCTCGGGGAGGCCCTGGCTAAACTCGCTGGTAAGGCCGCCGAAGCCCTGCCCGGCCCAACAGCGCTCACACGTACGTTCGAATCGAGTCGTGCCGGCACGAGTAAACCCTTTCGACGTGTCCAGCATATATATTTTCCAATTGTCTTCAACGTAGGGGGATTGCTCGACCTTTTTGATGGTGAAACCAACGTCGCCTGTAAAGTCCATACGATCATCTCGCCATTCGTAACTTGACAGAGTAAATTCTGGCCGAAGTAAACCTTGTTTCAGTAGATCATCGCTGGCTTCTTTCACTTTGATCCACTGTGTATGGGTTTAGAAACGAGGTTGGAGAATGCATGGAAGAAATTACCCGTACTAAACATATTGTGCTTCATAAAGTTTACCACTGTATCTTTTCGGTAATGCTTTTACGGAGAGCCCAACACTGTACGGAATACCCAAGCCGTGGTTCACTCCTCCTGGTATACGCCAATCCGTTTTAGGATCGATTCCGAATTCACCACAAATCCGTTCGTAAGCACGCCGATCGTGTTGATTGTTTGATGCATCCCACGCCTTGTCCTGTGGAAGTGGGGCGCTGATCTCTTTGAGGATACGTCTGACCTGGTAGTACACGTGAAACGTGAACACAGACCTACTCAGCGGTCCCCGCCGAGTGTCGGTCAATGTCACACCACACCCCGTTGTAACGCACCACACGGCGAAGTTGAAATGATTCTGCCAGAACTGCATCGGGTTGTTGAACCAAGCGTGGACTGCCTTGACGTTAGTCACCGAAAGCTTATACCAGTCGAACACATCTATAAACTGGGTGCTGAAATACAGCCCAGCAACGTCGACCACAATCTTCATGTGTGGGAAATCTATGTCCAGTTTAGGGTAAAACACTCCCGGCTTGTACATTTTTAAAGTATTATATAATGGGTATATATACTCTAACATGTATGTAACACTTCCAGGAATAACGAGCGGCGAGTCCGTTCAGCTGATGCACGCGATAGATAACACGTCGGGCCAACTCGAAGTCGCACTCTGCGATATCACCTACCTACCGCGATGGACTAACATCAACGTCAACAACAACAAGCTGTTCGTCAGTGGCGCCCGCAACCAGATAACTGACGGCTACTACCGCGTGTGCTCGCTAAGCGACAATGGAACAGTGGTGTTAATCAACAACGGAATAAACCCCTTGAGGCTCGGTCGACCATTGGCGAGGACACTCGGGATGTCGCCGGACGAGATAAAACCCACAACTGCCGTCACAGGCACGAAGTTACCCGACCTAGTACCGTACCGAGAGCTGTGCGTTCATCTCGGTCAGTTGAGCACAACGGACAACATTCAAGGTGGTCACCCTTCCACGATACTGAGAGCCGTACCGGTGAAAACGGAGAAATACAACGACGGTAGAACCGAGTCGTTTTCACCGCGGCAGTATAAGAGGTTAACCGGGGCAACATCCCTGAGCTGATAATATCGGTGTTAGATATAAATCATAATCCTGTGAATATAGGATACCTCAGCATAACGCTGCACATAAATGACAAGCGCACAAGGTCCCGGAATGAGGTTGAAAAAATGCATCAATGCGGGGATCTCCGACCTCGGGGACACACGCGGATTCGACAACCCCGGAGTAGATGGTAAATTGTACGCTTTGTAACTGAAAAACAACATTTACAAACGCGTTGAAGTCCCCTCCGGTAGAACCCTAGGTGATATAGTAGATACCTCAGGAGCGACCGTCAACACTCGGTACACCCTAGTCCGCACCGGTGATGATAGATGGATGGTATACCCATCGTTCGGGGGCAAACTGTTCGACATAGAAGATGTTAAGAGCACGACCGTTGCCCGAAACAAGCCATATACGCTCGTCTTCACCGACGATGACAAGTGGGTGTTGTTACCTGCTAAAGTCGATTGGTTTCTCAATGTTAGGCTCGGCTCCCCTTACGTGTTCACGGAGAACAAAGACAACTACCTAAACAAAGTCGTGAACAACGGAACCCTGCTCGTGGCTTACGTTCCGGCGCAGAGACGTAGCGTAATCATCATCCCAGTCGCCAGTATGGCAGCCCACATGCTATCGAGTAAACCGGGAGTGCAAGACAGGACATTGCAGTTGGTGTCTGAATTCAAAGGCGTGGTCAACATCCTGGAGAGTCTACCGGCGAACTCCACGCTGGTCATCAAAGTCTACCTAGGGGAACCATTGCAGGACGAAGTCGAAGTCGTGGAGGGGATCAAACTCCGGTTGGTGAAACGGCACCAGTATCAGGTTTGCACTGTTTACGTGCGGGTGGGTGCCGACTCCCACACCAGTCTGCAGGGGGTCACCGTGACCGTGGAAGACACGATATCACTCACCAAGATCTTCTTACCCGACAACATACACTTCATGGGGTTGATGTGCATCCCTGAGAGATTATCAGAAAAACAATTGGAAACTATCTCGTAATAGTATTATAGCAATGTCCAATCGTCATCGGCCCAACGCCAAGCTTAACGATCTAGGAGACACGGAGGGATTCGATCAGCCTGGTGAGGAAGACACCTTGTATGCCCTACGCCTGAAAGGCCACGTGTATAGGCGGTCGGCAATGGCCGATCATCGACCCAACATCACACTCGGGGACCTAGGAGGTATAGAGGGATTCGATCAGCCTGGCGTGGACGGCACCTTGTATGGCCTGCACTTAATAGACGGTGTGTACGTGCGGGTGCCTGTGGCAGACACACTCGGGGACCTAGGAGACACAATGGGGTTCGACCAGCCCGGTGTGGACGGCACCTTGTACGCCCTGTCCTTTTACGACGACAGGTACATACGGGAGCCTCTGGCAGCCGACTTTAGAGAGCCCAAATGGTTGATCAACATGAACCTCACCGCACCTTATATCTCGTTAAACAAAGATAGGTATGTCTCCGAAATTAGGAACAACGGTATCTTACTCGGGGCTTTCATTCCGGGGTCTAAAATAAGTGCTCAGCTAACACCGAATCACACGAGCAACATGTTAGTTTCAGGCTGGAAGAACGAGTTAAGGTTTGACGCCCACGATTCCCAATTGGATCTTATGATTGTGAAACCAGGCTCCACACTCCCAATGGAAGTCTATCTTGGGGTAGGTTATGATGATACAAGACTACAACTTTTACCCGGAGTGACAATACACTGGGACCCCATATTCAGGCACCACTGTTGCCGTATCGTCATACAACCGAACCCCTCAACGGGCTCTATAGTCCCCTCAGTAAGACCCCTTAATGGGGTTCATGTGGACGCAGAGTTACCTATTAGCCTCTCACCTATTTCCCTGAACAATGATCTAAGCCTTATAAGCCTCAAATACACTGTGCAAGAATTAAATAGCACACAATTAGAAGATATTTCATAGAATATATTATATGCACACAGGATGGGGCTGTACCCAGTCGTAGAGGAAGTCGCGAAGACCCTGGAAACCGTAGACGGATTCCGCTTGAGACAGTTATGTGATGTAAAACGCCAACTAGAACAAGACCGCGACACTCGGAAAGCACTATATAAGAAGTACCATAGAGCTTTTAATATCGTGGACGGGACTGATACTGCCCTTATGGCAACCAGCATGTGACTAGTGGCGGCAGGTGTTGGGTTGTTAGCCACCATCGTGGCCGCACCTATAGTGCTAGGCATTGAAATAACAGCTGGGGTGGTAGGGGTGGCAGGGTTGGTGTTTAAGTTTGTATCCCGCAGACTGCATCGTAAAGCGTTGAAACATGACGAGATCAGGGTTCTGGCCGAAGCAAAGCTGAACACAGTAAGCGAGCGTATTTCGACAGCACTCACTGACAGTAAGATCTCGGAGGAGGAGTTTCGTTCAATCCTCTCTGAACTCGACAAGTACCGTGAGATGAAACAAGAAATCCGGTCCAAGTCTCGTAAGTCTGCTATCGGTGAAGACGAGAAAAAAAAGTACATAGAACAAGGGGTACGAAAAGCCCAGCAAGTCTTCATTACGAACACCAAAGAGATCATAGGCGATTCACATTAAACTGTTTCATCGAGGTCAACGCGACATAGTTCGCGGTCATAGCGACACTATTGTGTCACGTGGGGTCGGGAAGTTAACTGGTGGTTCAAAAGTAGCATATACGATGGGGCGAGATCTGAGGGTCTGACAAAAGCTTTATTTGTGAAATAAAGCTTTACAGAGGCTTTTGTTGGACTTGATCTCGGACTATCATTATATCTACTACTCAAGTACAAGAAGAAGACAGAACAAGAACGGAACTGTGCTGTGGAGATCATCCTTCGGTTGAAGGAGGAACAGTCTAACAAGGAAGCCTACCAGCTACCGCTTGCTGGAGGACAGCAGCCATAAAAGAGGCGACAATCATGGACAACAATACCAGCATCTACAAGCTTGGTTTGGAATACATAATGTGTGAGAGAGACATCCAGTCATATCTCTCATCAAGAGGCGCCATTGTAGCAGGCACCTATTCAAGAATGTGTGTATATGGTTGTAACCCACATATATATGTATATGTACAATTCATGTATATAAGACATGATACATCACCTGAGAAATCAGAAAAAAATATATATGCAACTTTTACTTTTGTTTCTCGTCTATGTATTTCTTATGTATTTTCACACCCGTGGAGGTCCGGGTTAGAATATTAATCTTCAGTAACCCATGCTTGTCGCAAGAGGCGACTAACAGGATCGGGTGGTCAGACTCACTGACTTGGTTGACACATGTCCATCGCTTCCCAATTGCGCAGATCAATGCTCCTGCTGTTGATCACTGGATTGTCTGGTTCAGACTTGATTATTTACAGACCGCCGCCATATAGCTGGAATATTGCTGAGTGTGGCGTAAAACTAAACTCACTCACTCACTAATGAATTTTCATAACAACCTCTCACATACTGCTATCAATCTGCCAATCAAGGTCAATCAAATACCGTGTTAATGACCTAACACCTTATCAGTCATGGCTTACTGCACATAAGTGCCACTCAGGGACACACAAAACGACCATAGGCCACAGCGGGAAATTTCATCTAGATCAATTAAAATCTCATAGGCCACAGAGGGAAGTGCACAGAGGTACTAAACTGTTCTCAGGACAGTCACAGTTACACAACATCTAACAATAAACTACAAATCCTCTCATATTTAGATCTTAATTTTGAGCTTTTCATATTACAACTGTGAACACAACATGCATTGTAACATTTTTCAGATTTACTTCCACACAAAGTATTCAGTGATAATCAGTTATTGATGAACAATTCCACAAAGAGCAATACCACCAATAAAACTCCAGCTATCAAACTCTGTCATAATTCTTACAAATATGTCCCTCTAACACTTGATTGCCTTATATCTTGAAACTTGTTTCTGATCCCCAGGTATAACTCTAATAAATAGAGAATACTACACGAGGTCTCATTACATACCTAATTATATCTGTGTCCTTCCTATGGTATCTGACCGAGTCAGGTCAGATAACATAGGAAGGTCACGAAGTTCGTATAATTCGTATGTAATGAACCGAATGTGTGGTATTTATTTATTACCCACGTCTTACATGCATTAAATTGACAAAATAGGCGTATTTTTGTGAATATTTTGGTTTCAAACCCGAAACCGGTTTCATAAAGAGGTTGCGGAAGAGTTTTGTACTGTAGTACAATATTTGCATGGCGTCACTGTAATGGCGTCACTGCCTTGGTAACCCGGCGTCACGATGCATGTCAGTTGTCATCGCCTCATACAGCCTCCTACAGTAAACTACTCCGTAGCACCCCGTTTCTTGGTTTGCAGCTGCTTCATTCGGCTAACATCACTGGTGGAAACATTGCGTTTACGTTTTTCGACGGATATAATGTCTCAGTTCGACTCACAATTAAACAGCGACACGGCAACGTTCGCGATGTTTACATTCCCACAATGCATTTAAGTTGTAGAATGAATGGATTCACGTGTTTGTTATGAATGAAAAAATAGTTACGTCAGAATGTGACCTAATTGAGAGGTCATCGGTTATCCAATCAAATGGTTAGATTCTCAGGTCAAGTCGTTACGACACAGGTCAACGCGATACGACACTCGTGTGACGTACGAGATTAGTATGCAACTACCCATACGTTGACCACGTGGGTAATAAATAGAGATTATTAACATCGTGTGTTTCCGTATCATTAATATCATATATTAGGAATAAAAATTGTATTATGCGAGCCTTTGGCGTGCATAATACATAATTGTTATTCCTAATATATGATATTAATGATACGGAAACACATGAGGTTAATAATCTCTTTATCATATAATGTCATTCTTAAAATTACTCTAAAAAAAAGCAAATCCTACATGAATTTAAGTGAAGAGAATCGAGCATTCGCGTGAGAATACTTAGCGGTACTCCAAGGTGAAGGTCGTTTATGACGGCGGCATATGGTTGTGACTAAAGTAGAAATCAAAATATTAGATGGGTGATTATCTTTAATAAATCAATAACATTATCATCTTCGTAGTTGAATTCATGAAATATGAAATTAAACAATAATTCACTATCTTAATTGGACTTTGGACGTTATCTAAAACTTTTACTGTGTCACATAAAATTATGACTTTACCCGATAAATATGTGTTACATTGAAGCAAAATACCTGATGCAGCAAACAGTATGAAACAGGCTATAACATGTCAATTGCGTCTGTCAATCAAAATGTGAATGAAATGCACATGCTTTAAGTGGGGGGTCGTCTCATAAATCGTTTGAGCTACTGTCATCAAGATGGACAATCACTGGTTGGACAGCACTCTGAGCAACCCCATCAACCTCACAGTATTCATTTTCAATCTTGATGACATGGTTTTCGGCATTTGTCCATGTTTCACTGTCAATCCTTTCAAAAGCTTGCTGTACCAATCGTTTCACATCTGAAAGTTTGAAAGTGCTGTTCTTTTTCGCCACGAAGTTCTTGCAATTCGCCCATATAAGTTCAATAGGGTTGAGTTCACAGTGTCTCACTGGAGTTCTCAGAACAACATGTCCCTGAGATCCAGTTAGTGCATCAGTTTGGTACTGTGGTTTAGGTTTGTGTACTTTTATTTGTTCAAGAAGTTTCGGTTTTGTGTCTTTGGCATCAAAAGAATCATCATGATCTTTCAACCAGGACTGCATCACACCTTTTTTGCTCGCCATGGTTGGGGCAACTGTTGATTCCACCTTCACATTATGGTAAGAAGCGTTATCTAAAACAATAACGCTTGGGTTATGTAACTCTGGTAACAGTTGATGTTCCAACAATTCCATGAACACTTGAGAATTCATTTCCTTGTGATAGTCACCCTCACTGCCGTTAGCCTCGAAAACAAGATCCCATCCTGGAATCAGTCCACAGTCTCTCCTACCCGTGTGTAATATGATGGGTCTTTTCCCTTTACCTGTCGGTATCTGAGGCACAGAGGACATGTCACTTGGCAGCCACATTCTATCTGTCGAATGACTTTTGTTCACCCACGTTTCATCAGTATACACAATGTCAAACCCCAGTTCTCTGTACTCACGTATCTGTCTCAGGTAGGCACATCTCTGATTGACCATAGTCTTCTCTTCTCTGAACGAATGCCTATTTTCTCCTCGCATGGTATATTGGAACCCCATGTCCTTCAAAACACATGTTAAAGTGCTGCTTGAAACATAAATAGTATCCCTGATTTCAAGTTGGATATGTTTGACAGTAGGAGGGATGCTGCTACTATAAAGCCTTTGAACTGCGTGCCTGATTATGCCCCTATCAAAACTGTCAATCACTTTCTTTCTACTTCTCCGGTCTTGTGAGACGGTCCCTTCACTACCTTTCGTGGTCTGTTTATTGGTGATGCCTGAGACTTGACTCACAGACAGTCCCACAGCTCGGGCTGTTCTTGGCAATACCCGATTCAAATTTATCATATTCTTCCCCAATTTCTTTTCCCAAGTAAAGAAAGAATATACCATCTTTATTACCTTCACAACTGATAAGGGCAATGTTGTTCCTCTACCCATGTTGACAGCACGTGAGTGATGATGTGACAAGCATGGATGTTATAGTTTTTTTCAATAAACGCATAATAAACTTAGAAAAGTTTTCATTTCAGTAGGTTTCTCCTGTAAAATAACCCATTTATGTCATTTAGGTTCTCATCTATGGCACAAGTAGATAGTGTTTTTATTTTTATGCTGATATACAGATGTCCTTCTTTTTCAATCGATTATCTACACGATATCTACCAAAAACATCATTGTATTTTTTTTATCAATACTTTAGTCGCTAATACAGTGCAAACATAACTCATGCTTAAAATAAAATCTTTCTGTCTAAAAAGAACAACAAAATCGGGCAGGGTTTTCTTGGCAGTGTTTCTATTTTCATTGCGGTAATCACCTCATCAATGTCAGTTTCTGATACCTGACGGAATCGATTCGTCGTTTGTATTGAGATCGATAGATCGAAATCCTTGGTGGGTACCTTTCTTAGACGATAGCCTATCACCCGTGCCGCATAATCCGTACCTTCAATTTGAACGAAGTACTCCGTTTCATGTTTTCCAAAGTCAATTACTGCAGTAACGACCCCAGAACCTCTGTCATCAATTCTTACAGAATTACCAATTTAGAGATTGGGGGCAGCCATGTTTGTTTACAAACTCGTCCACGCAATGTAAACTCGCGACGACGTCATCAATGAAATGTTAAACGTTTTAGGATTCGCATGGCGCATATGGAGTTTTGTGAAAGTAGTTCGTGGATTGACGTAATTTGCATAGTAATTTGCAGATTGCTTTATTGCACCGATAACACCCTCCATTAGATGATAAAAAATTTACACAACTATCATCATTGGAGTTTTCTCCACTGATGTGCATGCAGGAACCTCATAATCTTCCCTGTGGCAAACGTTTACTTGCTCCCCCTGAAATTTCTTTGAAATTTCCAAGGTTGAATTTTTCTGATTTTGACTTTAAGATGGGTAATCTGAAAGCAGCAAATACTTTTCGGCTTCCCCTTTTGTCATGGATGCTAAAAGCTTATGTCCACTCACAATCCTCACAGGCAATGTTGGGAATGTGTACCAGTGCCCTGTTCCTTTGTGCCACATTTGTCTATCGCTGAGATGAGGTCATTATCCATCTACATGATGGCATGGGACATATTGGCAGGTACAGGACTGTGGCTCTCCTTTGGACGGAAATGCTTCATGTGTGCAGAAAAGGATTAGCAGCTGCCAGAGGTGTTTTCTTCGCTAAACTCCTAACCAAACTCAGCATGCACCATTAGTAAACCACCAACCTATGGAGTTGATCTGCATGGATTATCTCAGCTTGGAGCTTTCCTCTAATTTTCAAATAAGCAACAACCAATCCATATCATCTCATGGTAATGGTCCATGTCTGTGGTTTAATTGGATGCTCTTAGGGATATTCGGGACGCTTGATTTGAAAGGTCGAATTTCGCACTCAATATGTGCCTATAACTGTTCTCTCCATTAGTCTACTGGGTTCACTCCCTACATGGCCAGGTTTTGCAGACTTTCTATGCTGTCTGTTGACTAGGGCTGGATATTGCCCTGATACTCATAATGCGATATATTGCAATAAATGCACCTCAATGCAGTATGTAGTTATTGTTACTGTATGTCAGTGATTCATTCAGATTCAGCACCAATATAAACATGTGTTACCATGAACTATTGCGAAATGAAACAAAAACAAGGATTTAGGTGAACTACATGAGCTTAACTCATTAAGGCCGAGAGCCGCATATGTGGGGCAAATTAGTCAGCTCCTCACAGCGATTGACGTGTTTACGAGGCAGGTAATTGGCAGTTTCTCACAGCGAGAGCCGCATAGAAAGTACCCCTTATTCAGCGAGTGATGCACATGTGTGTCATTACTGTTTTTAATTGCACTATACCTATTATTTCAACCAATTTAGTAGTACTGAGCAAAGATTAGCATTTCTTACGTGAGATGCTACCTTTAGTGTTGATCACAGGAAGTATTTAGAGTGTTTTGATAGCAATTACTAATCATTATCATAGGCTTATACAGCATTTGGTAAATGAACACATGTTGGCAAGAAAGGGGATTATGAGATGTTTTTACAGAGGTAAGTGTCTGGCACTCTTCAATGGGAGCGGATACTAAAATAATTTTTATACACATTGATTGAATTAGATGTAATGGTTTAGAGGTTACTGAAGATTATATTTTCTTCAACTACCTAACAAATATGAAACAAAGTACGAACTTTCAAGGACATACAAAGAATTAAAACACAATAGAATAGTTTGAATTTACTTTTTAGGTATTATTATGTTATCATATTTTATATACCGGTAATGAATTGTAAACACAAATAGCTGTACATCAGTGTATAAATATAGCGCTTCCCACCATTCTTGACGGTCTATTTTTCTGAAGACGGTCCCTTAAATAAGTAAGGCCATCCTTTGGTCGGGGGAAATATTTGAAAAAAAAATACAATAAAGTTGGTTTGAATGAAGAGTTTTAGTTTTGGGATTGGCTGTGTTTGTTCAGGGCTGGTCACTTTTTTTGGACAGCCAGTCCTTGTACAGGCCACTTTTCAAAACTATTTTATACACTGTATGCATGCAAGCTTGAATAGATTAGGCATGAATTAAGTTACCAATTTAAAGCTAACTGGATTGTAACTATTTCTTTTTCATAATGTAAAGTTGATAATGTTACCTAATCGAATATAAAGTGATAACTCGCGCCTTTGCATCGACACATGATATGTGTATAGTTTAAACATATTTATATTCCGTCAATGTAGAAACCTGGATAGGCGAACAAGCCTAGTGGCTTATATAAACGCCGCTCCAGTACACGGTTCCAATATAGCTGGATACATACATGTATTTGAAATAGTCCGACAAGAAAAGAATAATACTGAGACAAAATTACACTCAGAAAAATGATTGAATAATAAATAATTGGTTATGGTGTTGGTTGTGCCTAGCAACGAAAAGAGCTGCCGCAGAAAATCAAGTTATATAAATCTTGTCTTGCATTGAATATACATGTATATGTAGAGGTGATAATCACTGGAAGCTCTTACTTTTAGAAATGAACTGGTGTAATGAGTTGAGAATGTCACAATTTGCTGAGTTATCCAATGCACAGTTACCGTATAAGGTAGTTTTCACATCGTATCCTTGAATATAAAAATGCACCGCTGTTCTTAAATTTTGATAGTTCCGACATGTAAAAAGGTAGTGAATGACGTCTTCGTTATAATTACCACATGAACACTTAGCTGTTTCTGATATATGTCGATTATATCTGTCTCATGTTCAGATCACTACAGCCGAGCTTGAGGCTGACAATGGATGATTTGACAAAATCTAGACCCAAAATTTAAATCAAAGTAGTTGTCAGTTTCTGTTGGATTTATCATGGTTTTAAACTGCTTCACGGAAATAGCGTTAACAGCTCCATCGGGCAATGAATTCCACGACATAATCGGGCTCGGTAAAAATGATTGAGAATATCTTTGCGTTCTACAGTTAGTAGTTTGAATGGAAGTACTATCTCTAAGATTATAGTTGCTTAGTTGAAATACTCTACCTGGTACAAGATCACTCAGATAATCAGGAGTCAGACGATGATACATTTTATAGAAAGTTATAAGTTTATAGCGATATCGTCTTTGTTTCAGTGTGCTATAATTGGTTTCCTTGTATGTTTTATCATGACTGGTGCCACGAACCGCACCGCATATAGTTCTTAATGCGTCTAAGTGTAAATTTTCCAGTAAAATCGCCTGTTCAATCGTACAATTATCCCATATATGACAGCAGTAATCAAAAAGTGGTAAGATAAAGGAGTTATATAAAGTATTTATCATTTTCCGAGATAAACTATATTTCAAACTTCTCAGACAATTGATCATTGGACTAATTTTCTTTACCATGTCACCTATATGAACTTTCCAAGAACAATCGCTTTGAAGTGGTATACCTAAGTGTTTATGGTTATCAACTTCTTTAATAGTTTCGCCATTCATTAGTAAGTTCGGCCTGGCATAATTTTTCGTTTTACGAGTGAATGTTATACTCTCAGTCTTACTAGGATTAAAACTTCCCTGCCACTTTCTGGCCCAGTCTGAAATTTTTGCCAAATCCTTGTTTATAATTGCGGCTGCTGTAATATGATCATCTATTATAGCATATATTGATGTATCATCAGCAAAAAGGCGAATGTTACTATCTATTCCATCTACAATGTCATTAATATAAATGATGAACAGAAGTGGTCCTAATATGGAACCCTGGGGTACACCAGCTTCCACAGATTTGATACCTGAACTATATCCATTTATTACCACTTTCTGCATTCTACTATCTAAATAACTTTCAAACCACTCCAAAAGTTCTCCCTGTATACCATAAGTGTAAAGTTTATGAATAATACCTTTGTGCCAAACTTTGTCAAAGGCTTTACTTACATCACAGAATACGGCTCTGATTTACTTTCCTTGGTCTACGGCACTTGCGATAAAATTATAAAGATAAGTTAGTTGATTTAATGTAGAATCACCAGGCATAAATCCAGATTGTAAGTTTGATAAAATATTGTTATCCCTGAGGAAGTTGAAGACGTATTTAAAAATGCATTTTTCAAAAACTTTAGTGACACAGCTTGTTAACGCTACAGGTGTATAGTTTGAGCAATCGTGTTCAACACCTTTCTTATGAAGCGGAATCACCGAAGCTAGTTTCCAAGAAGTAGGATACGTTTAATTACGAAAGGAGATGTTGAACAACTTAGCTAACAACGGGGTTAAAGAGGTTGCAGTTAGTTTCAGTATGATGTTTCCAATGCCATCAGGCCCCGTGGCTTTCGATGTATCTAGACTCAGAAGAATATCGCGAACATCCCCATTATTGATTGTGATAGATGACATAGGATGATCGATTTCACGCGGTTCGAAATCAGGCAGATCGGCGTCAGGATCAGCAACTTGGGATTGTTCTGAGAAGAATGAGTTGAGTACATCAGCAATATCTTGTTCATTGTCATAAAGTATGTTATTGCTGACAATTGATGGAAAGGACGATTTTATCGAATTTGTTTTAACATAATTCTTAACTAATCGCCACCACATTTTAGTACCATGAGTGTTATTTATAGATTCATCAACTCGTGCATCAAAAGCTTGTTTTGCATTTCTAACTGTTGCTATTACTTTGTTCCGAAGTGTTCTGAATCATCAGGAAGGTTTCTGTTTTTTGCAATCTTATGAACACAATTTCGTTTTCTTATTAAGGATTGGATTTCGTTATTCATCCACGCGGGATCTTTGGTTCTAATTGTTACAGTTTTATTTTGAATATATTCATTCATGATATTCAATAACAAGGATGTAAGGTTTTCAGTGATATTATCTACGTTCTCCGAAGAGAAAAATATATCTGAGTTTATCTCTTTGATAGTTTCATTCATACCATTAACATCCATTGAAGAATAATCAGATTTTCCTTTTGAATGAATTCTTGTGCTGCATCATTTCTGCTATGTTAACAAATACGGGGCAGTGATCGCTGCATATGGGATCTAATACACCAGAATCTTTAACAACGTCGACGCGAGAAACAAATATCAAATTGATCAAAGTTTTACTTCTTGCGGTTATTCTAGTAGCATCCGTGATTATTTGTCGAAGGCCGTAGTAACTTTGTATAAAATCTATCTTTTGATTATTGCCATGAAGAACGTCAATATTGAAATCACCGGTTATAATTGTCTGCATATTAAGATCAACTGGCGCTACCTATTGATTCATCGATCAAATTCCAATATTCGAGCTCTTGTCGGCGCGATAAACAGTTCCAATCAGGTAGTTTCTTGTTTTACATTTAGTCTGTATCCATATCACCTCAAGTCCGACTATATCTAAATCAGACATCAACAACGCACAGATAGTATCTTTTACATAGACTGCTACACTACCACCGCGAGTTTGTCTGTCTTTACGGAAAGGTAGATGGAAGCCAGGAATTTTTATATCAATGTTATTTGTATCGGAAGTTAACCAAATTTCGGTTAGACATATCACATCATAAAATCCAAGTTCAACTCTTAAAATATCTAATTTCTCCTTAAGACTACGTACATTTAGATGGACTATCCTTAAAGCATTTGTGCATTTAGGTCCTGGATTAGGATGAATACCTCCACAGCACAGTAACAAAAGTGAAATCATTATGGAAACACAACTGCCATACAGACAACGAAATTTGAATAGATATTGATAAAGAGCAAATTTACCTGAGTGTTTAGAATGAAATGCTGCAGCAAATGTACCCACTGCCTGT
Source organism: Haliotis rubra (assembly GCF_003918875.1). Taxonomy (NCBI): domain Eukaryota; kingdom Metazoa; phylum Mollusca; class Gastropoda; order Lepetellida; family Haliotidae; genus Haliotis; species Haliotis rubra. Next base: position 918,060 of record NW_025766999.1, read on the forward strand.
CTATATTGTGATATTTTAACCGACATCGAAAATTAGAAACTGGTGACGAAAATAGTAGACAGTGGGTCTTGAGGATGCAAAACTGCATAGGCACACACCAACATCATAACTTAATGTTATAATGCGTAAACAAAACAAGGGCATTCTTTTCTTGTCACATTCATAACAGAAATAATCAAACAAACAGAAGAAGAAAGGATAAAAAAGGAAATACAAAGACAAAAAAAAAATTCAATTTAGTGAAAGGAAAATTCGAGAAAATTTCATCTGTATAATGTTTTCAAATTGCCTATAAATGAAAGTCATATCAATTGCCCAAAATATCTACATCAAAACATAGTTAACAGTAGTGAGAAGATTTGTATCCGTGTCGACGCATGTGCATGTACTAGAGAACATGATGTGGGCGCTTAGCACGAGAATGTGTGCGTGTGTGTGTAATTGGTATAAAGAATCAGCTTATAAAAAAAGCTTAGTCATAGTTATTGTTAAGGGATTAACTGGCTTCCAATCATGTATAATTGGTATAAAGAATCAGCTTATAAGAAAGCTTACAGTCAGTATATTGTTAAGGGATTAACTGGCTTCCAATCATGTATAATTGGTATAAAGAATCAGCTCATAAAAAAGCTTACAGTCAGTATATTGTTAAGGGATTACCTGGCTTCGAATCAAATATAATTGGTATAAAGAATCAGCTTATAAAAAAGCTTACAGTCAGTATATTGTTAAGAGATTAACTGCCTTCCAATCATGTATAATTGGTATAAGGAATCAGCTTATAAAAAGCTTACAGTCAGTATATTGTTAAGGGATTACCTGGCTTCCAATCATGTATAATTTGTATAAAGAATCAGCTTATAAAAATGCTTACAGTCAGTATATTGTTAAGAGATTAACTGGCTTCCAGTCAAATATAATTGGTATAAAGAATCAGCTTATAAAAAAGCTTACAGTCAGTATATTGTTACGGGATTAACTGGCTTCCAATCATGTATAATTGGTATAAAGAATCAGCTTATAAAAACGCTTACAGTCAGTGTATTGTTAAGAGATTAACTGGCTTCCAATCATGAATAATTGGTATATGGTTACATTAGCTTTGATAGTGTATGTGTATCAACCCCTGACAAAATTCAACAGCAGAGTGGAAGAGATATTGTTAAGGGATTAACTGGCTTCCAATCATGTATAATTGGTATATGGTTACACTAGTTTTGATAGTGGTACCAATAGATCTATATAAGAGTAAAGCATGTCAGTTTGAGGTAAAACATTATGGAGGTGATAGAGAGCAACAAGGGTGGCAAGAAGCTTTGCTGGAATGGGTACATGTACACCAGAAACTGTACAAGAAAGAACAAGGTATGGTGGAAGTGCTCAAAGAAGTCTAGTCTTAACTGCTGTGAACTGATTCTTTTTTTCCTGTTTCTTTGGGTTCATTTTCCTCATTGACGACTTCGGAAATAAACAGAATATCATATTTGTGCCCATATCATACTGTGTCTAGGACACTCATGCCTAAATATCTTTATATCCCCCTCTCTCGCCCGGGAAATACCAACATTTATTACCCACGTGGTCAACGTATGGGTAGTTGCATACTAATCTCGTACGTCACACGAGTGTCATATCGAGTTGACCTATGTCGTAACAACTTGACCTGAGATTCTAACAATTTGATTGGATATCTGATGACCTCCCAGTTAGGTCACGTTGTGACGGAACTACTTGTTCATTGATAACAAACACATGAATTCATTCATTCTACAACTTAGATGCATTGTGGGAATGTAAACATTGCGAACGTTGCCGTGTCACTGTTTAATTGTGAGTCGAACTGAGACATTATATCCGTCGAAAAACATAAATGCAATGTTTCCACCAGTGATGTTAGCCGAGTGAAGCAGTTGCAAACCAAGAAACGGGGTGCTACAGAGTAGTTTACTGAAGGAGGCAGTACGAGAGGCGATGAGAACTGACATGCATCGTGACGTCGGTTACCAGGGGGACAGACGAAAATGGCGTAGTGACGTCAATACATTGTGACGTCATGCAGAAGTGTACTTCAGAACAAAATTCTTCCGCAACCTCTTTATGAAACCGGTTTCGGTTTGAAACCATAACAATAACAAAAATACGCTATTTTGTCAATTCAATGCATGTAAGATGTGGGTAATAAATAAAATACCACACTCGGTCTCATTACATACGAATTATACGAAACTCGTGACCTTCCTATGGTTTCTGGTTTCTATGACTGGCCATACGTTGACCATGTGGGTAATAAAAGTGTTTATCATCTAATGGAGGGTGTTATCGGTGCAATAAAGCAATCTGATAAACTTGGTATCCAAATCTGATAACTTATTTAACTATGGCCCACTCCACTTACAAATAATTATGTGTAGATTAAGATTAGAATGCAGTAACCTAAAGGCGGATATGCACAGAAGATTCTTAGTTGAAATCCCTCATGCCAATGAAGCCATCCAACCGAAGATGTCTATCATTACTTATTTGCCTGCCCAGTATACCAACACATACGCAAAGATAAATATTTCTTTATACATAGCATAAGTATAATAGATATACATGGGAAAGGTGCATCTAAACAAGACGCTTTACAAATTATTGACTCTGTTATTCAATATATTACAGCAACTGAGCGATTTCCTGATGACAAGATCCATTTTATTCTGGTCATTTCTTTCCAAGTTTTATTCTTTCCTGTTGCGATGATTAATATTTAAAGTTGAATAAGAAGACACTTTTCCCTGTCCGCCACTTAAGTTATTATTTCACCAAAATAAGTGCATGTTAAGAAAATTTGTAATATTTCACTTGATTCCGCATATCTAACATCTACTATCTTTTCGTATTTAAAATTGATCTTCCATGCTCTAGAATTTATGTTTAATGTTTGTCGTGTATATTTGTCTTAATATATTGTAATATGTAGTGTACCCTCATTGTATATTCTGCACCATGTGGAAAGGCATTGATATAAGCCACAGGCTTCTTTGCCGATCCACTCCATTTTGTTAATATATTATATGCACATGCTCTATTGAACAATAAATATCGTTTAAATCAAGTTTGGAGAATATAATTATTCAACAGTTTATATTTACAAGTACAAGCAAACCATTATGTTTTATGTACTAGTTGTGTATGCAAAATATACATGATGATAAATGCTATCTCTACTCTATAGTTGGATTTCATTCGTTATTGTTTTACTTACTGAAAAAAACTAACAAATGTGTGTTCGATCTCTGAGACAAATAAACTTGCCAAAGTGTCTTTCTATTCCTATTTGTCTTATGTGTATATTTCCTACATCGTTACGATAATGTATTTTTTAGTTTACAATACACAAACTGTTACAAGATAGCTAGAGGTGATACAGCCGAAACCCTGCACATCGATTGGTCAGTGACATAGCCAATAATGAATCTCAATCCAAACTGTTGAGTAACCAAACATACTCTTCAAAAATTTAGGCCAGGTTTCATCACCTGTCTGTCCCTTCCTCTGTGACAGGTATCACATGATTCGATTGGTCATCGATAACAAATGATCAGCCACTTTTTTGAACAGTTGAGATACCAAACGTTCTATTCAAACTTGATCACGTCCCATCACGTGACTGTTTGTTTCATGTCTAGACAAGGAATATGTACTATACAATATGTATCAGGGGTGGAAATAACTTTAAAATTGCTAGTGTACTCCAGTAGAGTGTCACACGTAAAATCACTTGCCCTGATAATTTTTCCACTATACCGTCCGTTTTCTTGTTGATTTTTTAAATAAACAACATAATTAACATTGGAAATCAACTGGACACCGGTACAGTGTGATATACAAATTTGCTTGCCCCACAGAAAAAATCACTGGACTCGGACGTCGGCAATGGGTTATTTCCACCCCTGCTGTATATGTATGTATGTATGATATCGTATGTTTGCAGCATTTAATCGAGATGAAACAAAGTGACAAACTATGAATCTGTTGTGTTACTCACAGACTCTCTTAGTAGTACATTCCTTAAAATATTCAGTAGACACTAGCAATGTATCGGTAAAAATGTTACTTTCGTAGAAGATATAAAACATGTAAGTAATTTCTTCTTTACAATCTGTCATGGTCAATAGTATATAATCCCATAATGTGAATAGATTTTGTATAAAATTAATCCTCACACAATATTAGAGAGAATTCGTTTAGGTATGTCAGTACTCATACAAACATACAAAGAATACATTCATATGTTGATAAAATATAAATGTACAAGCTGCCAAAGGTCTATAAAAGACACTTTCAATAAAATGACATAAAATGTTGGAATACATGAAATGTATTCACACCTGCTTTCTTTCCACGTAGATCTTTATGACACAATTAAACAATCAGGATTTGTTTGTATGACTAGACAGTTTCCTGTCATTCCCAAAACCTGCCAGGGAAATCAGGAGTGATTAGCACTAATTAGTCTCGCCACAGCGAGTCAAGGAGGGGATCCAGGTGTTGAGTAGCAAGGTGGCTCTCGGGCTTAAAGAGTTAACCTACATTCTACTTAAAAATGTTAACTAGGGAAAGGAGGAAGACATCCCGGTAGCAACTTACTGACGGGTCAGGGTATCCTGAAGCAAGTGACTTCTGATTGTGTTACAGGCCCTTATATACCTCGTAAGCTAACCTTTAACCCTGGCCGAATAGCTACCTTGCAGCCCATTGGAGTCAGCCAACCAATGGTGCACTTCATGCATAGATGCTGTGCTGCAGTTATTGCCGCTCGTGGTGGTCACAGTAGATACTGAAGTCAAGAGTCTGAATGGACTGCAAACGTTCACATAATGTCTTGAAATTGTGCTGAGTTATTCATTGATGTGTCAAAATATTGTATACAAAAAACGTTTTTGATCCGCTTATTATGTGCATTTCTGTAATGATTTGATTACATCACCTATCTAATTTTGAATTCGTACTGACATTTTCTTTTGCTGCTGAGTATATTTGAAAACATTCTGATTTTCAGTAAATAAGACACCTGCATTGCCATGTAAGATAAGAATTACACCAATCAGTGTTCTAATTTATACAATACTTTCTAAAGTTTGTAACAGTTTAGGTCTTTGAAAAGTATTCAATGGTCATTCAAGGAAGTAATGAAAAACATTCTCACATCCATGGACACATTGACATGATTCATCATTTTTTAAATATTTATTCTAAATAAATCATAATTAAGTGTACCTGTCACATATCTTAATCTTGTGTGCAAAACATTTAACTTTTATTCCGTATGAATAATATTTAGGTTCACATTTGCCTTTCACGTGGATATAAGATTTAAATGATACAATTGCAACAGAGTCGCAATTTCTAATAGCTAAGGGAATACTATTGCTCATTTTAACTGCAGATGGAATAAAAGATGATGTAGAGTTTTTTATTTACTCCCTCAGTCTTGTACATGGTTGGCTAAAGTATCAGAGTTTCTTAACGCATAGCTTGTACGGTTGCCTACTACAGGTGGGAGTAAATCCTGAAGAGTTGTTCTATTTAGTAGGAGATGCTCCAATCATTTCAGATATCTTTATGACAATGTTTTCAATATGATGTTGCCAGCTCCCGTTAGACTAGAAGGTTACACCGAAATGTTTATGAAAATCAACTGTTTTTATATTGCAGCAATTAAAATTCAAATTACTGTCTTTTCGGCCATCTTTCAAAGTAAATAATATAGCGTCGGTTTGTTCCTGTGTTTTTATTTGGACTATTCCATTATAATGTGTAGGTAACAGGTAGTAGCTAATCTGTTCATTGAACCGTCTGCGTAATGGGAGGACACTATGAAGCGGCTCTAGGTCTTAAAGATCACATATACTCTAGGAGGTACAAATACATAAATCACTAATTGGCATCGTTATAAATGAAACCCCGTCATTAAAACTACTCATTTCGATCCTTAATTAACTTAAATCCACCTTTTTGACAACAGTGCACAATTCTCACCCGCGAACAAAATTTCAACCAATCAGAGGGGCGCGTCTCCGTGACGTAATGTGAGGAATAGATATGACGGCCGATGTAGAATTCATGTACATTTCAGGGGGTAAATTATCTTGTTTACTGGTTTGTATAAACTGAAATCATGACAATTGTTGTGAAAAATGAAAGCTATATGTTCTCACAATCTACTGTCATTTAATTTTGTCACCTGCTTTGCCTAGCTTCCGAGTTACAACTTGCTTTCATAGACGATTCTTCAAAATCGCTTGGTGTCGCTAGGCCTTATTTGTTCGAGCCAGACGCTAGTGATAGTGAAAACAATGATCAGCCTCGCTCATCACGGTTACGGTTAATTTCTTCAACCTAAACAGTGCAACATTAGGAAGGGTGGATGCCCATCAGATGCAGTTATTTGAAAATATCCCCGGTAGTTCTTGTCTGATTGTATCAAAGCAGTGTGGGCTTTTTCAGCTTTTCTAATGGCTAGATGGTATAATGACTGATCCTAATTGATCCCATTTCTGTGTTTTTGTTTACCTCGATATTCAATCATGTCATGTAAAAATATGACGTCTATTACGTATGATATTAAAATTTGATGTTTTATTTATTTGAATCCGTAAACTAAACAACCCCACTTTGCCATTGCTAGAAGAATCTGAAAATTTACTAAAGTAAATAGGTGCATACAGTTTTAGCACACAGCAAATGCTTATATGAATTTCTTATGCAACAATGAAGTTTTGTTCGTATTCTCAAAACAGTGTCGGCCCATAAGTTTTCACATGCAATACAGCAATTAATACTCCCTTGTTGTAACCCGTGTTAGGTGGTATAAACCTACACATGTTATTTGTCATCATTCACTTGATCGTCAGTTAATGAATTCATGACAGGTATAATTAGTGGTAACACCACTTAGATTACCCGACAAAGGTTCCCATTTGGCATTTCTTGTGTCTAGAGTAAATACTCAACATTATGAATAAAGGTCTGATGTGGAAAATGTATTACATGTTATGTAATATGCGCATGGAAGTGTAGCGAGAAGAATTATCAGCCGAGTTACAAAAAACAAACATCGATCAAAGGATTAACCGATAACACACTGATTGATTAATTGCTTTATCTTGCACAGCGGATTTCTCAAAAGGTAGTGTTTATGTATGTAAATTTACTAATCTATACTGAATACACGCTGTCGTAAAGTGCCTGTGTAAAAACAACGTCTTTCTTTCAAAAGATTAATGGGGCCGGTGGGGTAGCTTAGTGGTTAAAGCGTTCGCTCGTCACGCCGAAGGCCTGGGTTCGATTCCCCACATGGGTACAATGTGTGAAGCCCATTTCTGGTGTTCCCCCGCTGTGATATTGCTGTAATATTGCTAAAAGCAGCGTAAAACCCAACTCACTCACTCAAAGGATTAACCGCCAATACATTGATTGATTGCTCATTATTGGCTAACTAAATTACTTTTTTTTAAAGAATGGCAGACATTATGCAATTAGTTGCCAGGTGTGCTATCTTGGGTGACCAATGAGACTATACACCAATGTGAAAAACCTGAAACGATATATCACCTATTAGCATATTAGACTGTTAACTCATTAAGGCCGAGAGCCGCATATATGGGGCAAATTAATCAGCTCCTCACAGCGAGAGACGTGTTTATGGGGCAGGTAATGGGCAGTTTCTCATAGCGAGAGCCACATATGTTTGTTAACAGAAAGCACCTCTTATTCAGCGAGAGATGCACATGTGTGTCGTACTTTTTAAAATCGCACTGTACCTATTATTTCAACCAATTTAGTAGTACTGAGCAAATATTAGCCTTTCTTACGAGAGATGCTACCTTTAGTGTCAATCAGAAGAAGTATTTAAAGTGTTTTGATAGCAACTGCTAATCACTATCATAGGCTTAAACAGCATTTGGCAAATGAACACATGTCGGGGAGAAAGGGGATTATGATGTTTTTACAGAGGTAAGTGTCTGGTACTCTTCACTGGGAACAGATACTAAAAAACTTCTTTTGTACATTGATTGAATTCAGAATACCATTATTTTACCCAAAACTTCCGTCTAAATCTATAAGTTTTTGTTTACGAGGACGGTATACATTGCTTTAATATGATTGGCTGCCTTAGGGTCACATGCATGATTTCGACCAATCACGACCCTTATAGCAGACCGTGGCGAAAAAGCGTCATTAGAAACCAATCTTTATCCAATAAAATCGCTTCTTACAACTGTGAAAATATTCTTGGCAAGGGTACAGTGATATTGTTGATGTTCCGAGCTTTCGAACGACTGCCGCCATCAAACGAATCGCCTTACATGTTATTCATACGAAGCTTCGAAACGGAGGTATTTTCCACTATTGTATCACATTACCAAGCGGAAAGGCACTGATAGACGACCATACATATTATTTGAGAAATCTTTTTAAAATAATTTTCCGATTACGTAAAAATGAAAAAAAAATAAAAGAAAAAGGTAAGGGGATATTATGACATGTTACAAATGGAAAAAAATCGCTGCATTTTTTGCTTCCTTTGTGGTTTATCCACATTATAATTGTGTATGCTTGCATTTTCATTTAAATTAACTTATTTAAGTTGTAGTTGCATTATTTGAATAATATGATAAAAGATAAACTTCATATTTATAAACAGGTAGCTAGGATTAGACCTTTCAAATGGTGTATGATATGTAGTAGCAATAATGTTTTACAAGCTGATATTTTTCTTTCTGAGCTGGACATCGACGCTATACAAATGTTAGTATGTATGTATGTAAAGTTTGAGGGACTCAAAAAAATTTCAAAAGGACTCATTACTTTTCAAATGAGCGAGTCCCAGGACTCACTCACTAAAAATTGTAGATTTATCACTGAAGTTGGTAATTGAAAAGATTCTTAGACATAGCCAGAACGTGTATCAATGAACTCAATCTCTATTGATCAATCATCAATAAAAGCAGGATAGTATATCAGTTACGGTATCTATATACATGCGTATAATCATTCAATCAGATCACAGTAATGAGATAATCGAACAGCTCTTTCGACCTTGAAATAACAGCCTCCAGTAGAATGCATGTGTAGTTACGTCCTTGTTGAAAGGTTTTGTCCCGTGACAAGTGTAAAATAAACCGAAGCACTGTTATATCATTGGACAACTTGCTTTATGGAGTCACGCCCCTCTTTCTAATGTTTATGCATACAAGCACATCTGTAATCTTATGAACCTCGTTTACATTCAGTATAAATATAGGCATACCCATCTTCATAAATATTTGGGGGGATTAAACTGCAAGTTTATACATTATAATAATTCAGTATAGTGTCACTTTTTGAATTCTATAATACATGTACTTTAATTTGGAAATTCATTCGTATCAAGGTAAAGATTATATTTATATATAAACCAACCCTGACACCCCAGCTGTTATTTCGATGCCTAGCACTATGGGTGTGGCTACGATGGTGGTCAACAGCCCGACACCTACTACTCCTAACCCCATGCTGGTTGTTATAAGGGTGGTGTCAACCCAATCCACGAAGCTGCAAGCTCTATGGCATTTCTTGTATAATGACGCCCGTATATCGTGGTCTTGTTCTAGCTGGCTCTTTACGTCATATAACTGTTTCAACCGGAATTGGGGCGGTGGGGTAGCCTAGTGGTTAAAGCGTTGGCTCGTCACGTCGAAGGCCCGGGTTCGATTCCCCACATGGGCACAATGTGTTAAGCCCATTTCTGGTGTCCTCCGCCGTGATATTGCTGGAAAATTGCTAAAAGCGGCGTAAAACTAAACTCAGTCAGTCAGTTCAACCGGAATCCGTCTACGGTTTCCAGTGTTTTCGCTACTTCTTCCACGACTGGGTACAGCCCCATCCTGTGCGTATAATATATATTATGAGATATATTTTAATTGGGTATTCGTTAACTTTCGGTTGATATACTTGAGGCCCATAAAGTGCAGATTTTCGTGCATGAAGATAGGTGAGATCTTAACAGGTGGGTTTATTCTTACATCATAGTTACTTACCAAGGGATACGATCCCAGCTGTACGACGATACAGTGTATTGCGAACATGTCTTTGTTTTGCCAGTGCACTATCAACCCAGGTAAGATTTGCATTCCTTTACTAACGTTATGAGCGGACCCGAGAAAGACTGTTATGATTATCGTGGATTCTAGCTCTGGATATACATCTACAAGGCTCGATAGATCATCGGGTAAGTCGAGCCTTAAACTTGCATCCTTGTGTGGAGTTAGTACGTTGAAAGCCACACCCCGTGAAATAGTTATATCATCAGAATCCGGAAGGTAAGATGCGAGAAAGAGACCGTTGTTCTTAATTTCGGTGATATGACCATCCTTGGTCAAAGAGACGTAAGGTGCTGTGAGGGTTATGTTGATCAACCATTCGGGCTCCTTAAAGTCTGCTAGCGACACCCTCTCGTACACATTGTCTTTCAAGTGTAGGACGTACAAGGTGTCTTCCTCACCAGGTAGATCGAGCCCCTCCGTGTCTCCTAGATCGTTAAGCGTGACGTTGGGACCATGACTGGCCATTGCTATACTACTATCACAAGATAGTTTCCAACTGTTTTTCTGATAACTTCTCAGGGGTGCACTTCAATCCCATGAGGTGTATGTTGTCGGGTAGGAATATCTTGGTGAGTGATATCGTGTCTTCCACGGTCACGGTGACCCCCTGCAGACTGGTGTGGGAGTCGACACGCACCCGCACGTAAACAGTGCAAACGTGATACTGATGTTTGTCCCACCGGTGTTTGATTCCTTTCACGACTTCGACTTCGCGCTGCAATGGTTCACCTAGGTAGACGTGGATGACCAGCGTTGAATTCGCCGGTAGACTTTCCAGGATGTTGACCATGCCGTCGAATTGAGACACCACCTGCAACCCCACGTTTTGCACCCTGGGTTTACTCGATAGCATGTGGGCTGCCATACTCGACAGTGGGCTGATGACTACACTAAGCCTCTGGGTCGGGACGTAAGCCACGAGCAGGGTTCCGTTATTCACAACTTTTTTTAGGTAGTTGTCTTTGTTCTCCGTGAACAAGTAGGGGGAGCTGAGCGTGATGTTGAGAAACCAGCCGACTCGAGAGGGTAACAACACCCACTTGTCGTCGTTGGTGAAGACGAGGGCATACTGCTTGTTTCGAGCAACGGTCGTGTTCTCGACATTTCTAGGTCGAACAGTTTGCCGCCGAACGATGGGTATACCAACCATCTATTATCACCGATGCGGACTAGGTCGAACCGAGTGTTGAGGGCCGCTCCTGAGGTATCACCGATATCACCTACGTTACTACCGCTGGAGGGGACTTCAACGCGTTTGTATATGCTGTTTTTAAGCTGCAAGGCGTATAGTTTACCCTCTACTCCGGGGTCTTCGAATCCGCGTGTGTCCCCGAGGTCGGAGATCCCTACATTGACACATTTTTTCAACCTCATAGCCGTTCCGGGTCCTTGAGCGCTAGTCATTATCGTATGTGCAGCGTCACACTGAGGTATCCTATATTCACAGGATTATGTGCAATATCTAAAATTGATATTGCCAACTCCGGGATGGTACCCCGCGTTAACCTCTTGTACTGCCGCGCCGAAAACGACTCTGTTCTGCCGTCGTTGTACTTCTCCGTTTTCACCAGTACAGCTCTCAGCAACATGGAAGGGCCTTCGGCTTGAATGTTGTCCGTCGTGCTCATCTGATCGAGATTAATGCACAGCTCGCGGTACGGGACTAGGTCGGGTAACTTCGTACCCGTGACCATGGTTGTGGGTTTTATCTCATCCGGCGGCAGCCCGAGTATCCTCGCCAATGGTCGGCCGAGCCTCAAGGTGTTTATTCCGTTGTTGGTTAACACCTTGTGCCGTTTGAGTCGTTCATCTTGAGCTTGGCTCCCACGGCCTTGAAGACCTCGTCGCTTAGCGAGCACACACTGTAGTAGCTGTTGGTTATGTGGTTGCGGACGTCACTGATGAACAGCTTGTTGGTGCTGTCGTCGATGTTGGTCCATCGTGGTAGGTAGGTGATATCGCAGAGTGCGACTTCGAGTTGACCCGACGTGTTATTGATCGGCCTCAACGGCCTCACCGCTCATTATTCCCAGGAGCGTCACGTACATATCGAGAAGTATATCATACATTATATAATATTTCAACATGCACTTCTACCCCAAGAACGGCAACGTAAGTGCCTCCGATTTCACGCACATGAAGATCGTGGTCGACGTGGCTGGGTTGCACTTCGGAGCCCAGTTCATCGATGTGTTCGAAAAGTATAGGCTTACGGTGACGAACGTCAAGGCAGTCCACGCTTGGTTCAACAACCCTATTCAGTTCTGGCAGAATCAACTCAACTTCGCTGTCTGGTGCGTGACAACTGGGTGCGGCTTGGCGTTGACCGACACTCGGCGTGATGCGTTGAGTAGGTCTGTGTTCACGTTCCACGTGTACTACCAGGTCAGGCGTATCCTCAAAGAAATCAGCACCCCACTCCCACAGGACAAGGCGTGGGATGCAGTAAACAACCCGTACGATCGACGGGCCTACGAACGCGTTTGCAACGAATTCGAAATAGACCCGAAGACGCATTGGTGTTTGCCGGGCCCTTACCATGGGTTGGGTATCCTCGTCATTCACAACATGCCCCTCGTGGAAGCCAGCAAGAAGTTGAAAGAATGGGGTGGTAAAACGTATGCGAATGCTTACGTCACTACGAGCGAGTGGAACGATGATCTCATGGCTTTCGACGACAGCAAGGATTACCGCGTTTGGAGGTTCGAGCAGGGACCCGCGGATGACTGGAAAAAGTTCATGCTGGACACGCCGAAAGGGTTCACTCGCGCTGGCACGGAACGCTTGAACGACTCGATTCGAACGTATGTGTGGGCGCTGGTGGGTGAGCAGGCACAAACGCGTTCCGACATCCTCGGTAAGGGGACTGCTTACGCCGCGCAGAAACAGTTCGCGGCCAATGTCAGGGTGCCATCGCCAGACCGAGCGATCTGCCGAGTGCCATCCGACGCTACCAAGACGTGTTGGAATACGCCCAGTCTAAAGTCGACTACGTGTTCGGAGTGGGATTGTACATGGCTCGGAGCGACATGTAACTGAGAGTCAACAAAGTGGTGGGCTACAACAACAAAATAGTCATAGCCACGGCCGACCAGAAGTCGGGTGTCAACCCGGGCATTAACGTGAGTCACGTCCCACCTCCCACGACCGATGAAACGGGCATAGTCGTACCACCATCCCTGGAGCCCAGGGTTCGGCTAGCACCCCACAGCCCCTTCCACCACACAAGGTGGCTGAAAACAAGGAACACCTAGATCGTAAAACAGCACTGGTGGTCGGGGGGGATCGGGGTCGGCTTGGGGCTCATCTGGTTAAAATTCCTTAGCGGCTACGTACACCAGCCCGGCCACGGCGACAATGAACGCCCACTGATCTGGGATCGAAGCTGTTCTCGGAAGGAGGACACCGCTTCCAGTCGGGTTGACCTTTCCTCTTCCAGGTTGCGTATTCGTTCCGTGATCTGACGTCGGCTGAACTCGTCCTCCGCTTCGCCGAGTTTGGTTCTTTCACGGGCTATGTGGGCGTCGACCGCGTCCAGTATGGCCGTGTTGTCCACAAGTGACCCACGAATGGTTTGCATGGCCTTGTCCAGCCCTCACAGTTCCCGAACGGTAAATTCGAACCCAGGTAAGGGTTTGTTATGGTATGCCATTGATGGCACGTTGGGGCACATCCCCGTCATCGTTGAGTTCGGCCCTGGTAGCTTGCAGATCTTGGCTGACCTTCGGGGGAAGCTTAGACCGATAATCTACAATGTTTAGTTGGATCAGTTGTTCACCATGGCAACACCAACATAGTCAAGGCAAGCGGTTTTCTCGTACGCTCGTTCACGACTACAGCAAAGTCGTACGTACGCTGAACGGCGATGAGGCCAGTTACACCATCGACAACATCTCTCTGGAGTTCGACATGGTCACTAGCCCGGAGCTGGCAAGGCAAGTTCGAAACCAGTACTAGGGGAAGGTGGCCATCCTATACGACCGGGTCCTGCGACATAGAACGGTAGTACGGGACAAGAGCGACACGGTGTGGAACATCAACCTGAACGTGCCGGAGCGATCGATGAAAGGCATCCTGATCGTCCCCGTGGAGGATTACGAGCTGTTCCGAAGGGACAGCGAGAAGTTTTTCAACGCCGAGATCACGAAGGTGGAAGTGACCATCGAGGGCGTGCCCAACCAGCTCTTCAGCCATGGTAGGAGGGCACACCAGCAGTGGGACGAGATAAAAGCTACCGACCCAACACCCACACGTCGCCAAAGAACTGGATCTATCCTCCGTGCAGATCGGGCAATACCTGACCACCAAGTACACGCTGTGGTTGGACATGCGGTCCAGGGACGACGACAGGCTACACGGCAGCTGTTGCCACATCCACAACGGCAGCGAGGGGATAACCATCCAGATCGCCAAGAAGGCTCAACCCGCAGGCAAGTTGAAATTATATCTGTACGTGATTATGGATGCACAGCTTAATATAGACAATGGGAGATTCATGCAGGCAATCTATTGATCTACCCCACGACCCGCACTGCGCCATAGTGTGCGGGCAGACGGGCTGCCGGAAGACCGTTTTCGTGCTGGATATGCAGGAGGGGTACTACCGGGATATGTTCGATAACATCGTTATCATGTGCCCTAGTCTGCACATAAACAGGACGTACACGGAAAGATCTTGAGTGATGACGGACCCGGACGTACACAGAGTCGACCCGGGAACACGCCTGCAGGACTGGCTGAAGGCTTATCACAAGAAATTCAAGGGGGAGCCTGCGCTGTTCATCCTGGACGACTGCAACGCTAACAAGGAGATAACAAAAAAGAGATACATGCTATCATACCTAGAGCTCTTCGGCCGGCACGCAAAGCACAGCGTCTGGGTGCTGACGCAGAAATTCAACTCGGTCCTGAAAGACCTCAGGGAACAGATGTGATGGGTAGCCTTATTCCACTGCAAAGACAGGGATTCGTTTGAGGAGTGCTTGAGAGAGAACGACATGATTCCTAGCAAACTAGAACGGGAATGGGTGAAGAGGCAGCTAGCCGAAACGAAGCATGCTAAGCTCGTGCTGAAAACCGACCAACCCGTGGCTTACCGAGTGCTTAGCAATGCTTAGCAATGCCTCTATTTTTTGGGTGGCAACATGGTGCCGTGGGGTATGATCTGCAACTCCTCCCTGACGAACCCCCTCGGCGACCCATCTTTCAAGTAGTACAAGTTTGGCTTGTCGGCTTTGATGTCCACTTTATCTATGCTGTAAGTCTTGACCGACCACGTCGAGTCGGTGGCTCGTTTAAGAGTGTCTCCTTCGTGTTCCCCCAGCTGGTAGAGGTACCTCACGAGAACCCGGTCGGGTATCTGTTTTTCCTTTCCATGCGATGGTGCAGCCGGTTCGGCCACCACTGATTTCAGTTTGATAGCGTCGACCGGTTTCTTGCCGGTGAGACAAGTGGTTTCGTGGTTGATAGCCGACACCACTTGGGGTAGCCGCGCTACCCATTCCGTCGATCGTCTCCCCGGGTTGACCATCTCTCTCGCATACTGGTGCCCGAATTAGCCCTCGGCCAAAGTCCTATTGAATCTCTCGACGATGGCTTGACTGCGATGAGCCCCGTCCGCGCCCCGTCTGGCCTGGACGCCGTGCTTAACTAGCAATTGTGTCACGGCACCCATGAACTCCCGTCTGGGGTCGACTTGCAGCTCTGTGGGCCATGTCAGCGGACTGTGCTTGTATATGTGCTCGAATCCGTGGGCTACTTGGGCTGAATATTTCGCAGTTAAGGGCTCAGCTTCTTTGTAGCGGCTGGCCACGTCAACGACGGTTAGGGCATACTTGTACCTCCTGTCGTGGGGTAGGAACAGGAGGTCGGCCTGGTGGACGCTATTGGGCGTCGACACACCAAACTTTCTTCTAGGCACGTAGCGTGGTGCTGGTAGGTAGATCTGCCACAGGGCTTGTTTTTCCAGCCACGCTTTGGCCTCGTCCGGTGATACTCTCGCCATTTTGGCTAGCTTGTGTATGGCGCTAGCCCCGTTCCAGTACCCACGCGGGCTGTAGTAAATGGTCTCAAGGCATCGTGATATCGTATACATACGTCTATGTTTTTGGTTCAATTTTTTCGTGTCCGTACGTATACGTGTTGATCCCGTCTATGGCTATCCAACGCTTCGTGTCCATTGGTGACAGGGACGTCTTGTTTATCGTCAGTCCGTATATCTTGTGTCCTTCGCTTCTCAGCGTGTTCATCTGATGCTTGAAGGTGCGGGTCCTGAACAGGGCTTCCTTGAACCTGGCGTGTTTGATGTGTTGTTTCACCACATATTTCTTGACCCCCTTCGCCTTTCGGATCTCGCCGTTGTCGGCCTTGAGGATGGAGTACATCTTGGACCTCAAGCCTATGCATTCCGCGATCGGCGTGCCGGCACACTCGTCCTTCATCTTACCGAGGACCTTTTTGTTCACTTGGCTGTGCATGGGGTGGTCCTTGGGGTAATCACTGGTGTCGTACAGGTGCATATGTGTCTTCATGTCCTCGTACACGTCCTCGGTTTGAATCTCCATCAGCACAGAGTCCGTGTCCGTGTACAGCACTTCACACCTGTCGCCGTACTGCTTCTTGAGCTCATTGTAGTAAAAGTCGTACATCGGGTGCTTGGAGAGGTAGAGGATGCTCATCCCCATGTAGACGGGCCGGTTGAATTTGATGTGGCTTTTCCTCATGTGCAGGGCCACCAGATCGTCGGTGAATATCTTGCTCCGGTTGAATGCCGGGCTGGCGATGAGTTTCCTGAGCTTGTCTTCCTCTTTCGACCGGACTAGCTTCACGATCACACGTTTTCGCAAATTCTCCTTCGTCTTACCCAACACCGAGTTGTTCATGAGCTTGTAGAGGTTCTTCTCGAAGTCACTGTTGGCCCTCTTTCGCAGGTCCGTGTTCATTCTGATGTAGGGCTCCATCCTGGGGCTTTGGTCGAACTTGAGCACCCTATGAATTTTAGTCAGCCTCATTCCCAACGACAGGTACAGCTGCAGGTTGCGATAGTGAACGATGTACATGGTTTTGGTCATCAAGTTGGGGCTGAGGTTTTCAACATTTGTCGGCTTATTAACCCCCAGCAAGTTCCGTTGGTAGTCAGACATCCAGTCTCGATTGACCATTAACCGTTCGGGAGCCAGGGGGGTAGCCGTTGTGTGACTTGTGTAATGCTGCGGGATACTCCAAGTCCACTTCGAGTATATAACCCTTCCCCGAATCCGGCGGTATGCTCATGACATCTATCTCAGGCACCCACTCGAACCCGCCCGTAGGCAGAGACTGACTCATAGCCCGGTCATACAGGTTGTTGGCGTTGAGATAGAGGAGATGATTGGTGGGCTTGCAAGGGTCGTAGCCCTTCACGTACTCATTGTTGGCTTCCGCGTAGCGTTTGGAAATCCCACCTCGTAAGCCTTTCTCGATGAACAGGTTCATGTCGTAATCGGTGAGGAGTTCTAGTTTGACTCCGGTCTTTTTCAGCAAGGCATCCTTAAGAGAGACCGGGGCTGGTGTAGTACCATGCGGGGTCGAGTTGATACTGCTTGAAGCACATCCTCCTGAACGTCTTGAACACGTCAGCCAGCAGGAGTACTTCCATTCTCAAGTACAGGTCGTGGTAATCACCCAGGTTCCTGCAGCTCAGTTTCTCCCACACGTTATGGGCGTGGTCGTAATCGTCTTGGGTGATGGATGAGTCGGTCAGGTTGCTGTAAAATCAGTCAATGGGGGGCAGTCGGGTATTGTCGAACTTGGCCCAGCTATCCATGTACTTGTAGGGGTACACACCCTTCCTCATCAGCAGGGGTCGAGTCTCGGCGTCGGTGTATCGGTTGGTGATGTGGAAGGTATCGTTGGCCTTGACCAAACTGTCGATAGACGACAGGAGGAACTGAACTGAATCGATGAACCTCAGGCCGTTCAAGGAGAAGGAGATTTATCTCTCCATGTTGTTGGGGATGCACGTCAGGTTGCCGTCGACCATCGCGATGGCCTGCATGATCAAGTGAGCGTAGTACCCTTTCAAGTTGTGGAAGACCACGGGGATGTTGATTGTTTTGGGGTTGATTCTGAGTTTGAGGTTGCACGCATTGTGGGCTGCGCCTCTGTACTCACCGGTCATGTGACAGTGATCTCTCACCGAATCGCCGTCCAGGGGTGAGTCACACACGTGGCAGTGAGTGCTAATGTCGTGAGCTCGCCAGTCGGCTTGGGTCATACGCATGGGAGCGGCGGTACGCAGCCTTTTCCTTATGGTTTTCTCTTCATGTTGCAAGCACTTTAGGAACTTTTCAGCCACGTCAGGACCTCTGTACACCACAGGAGCGTTCATTTGTCCATCACATCGGATGACCACGTACCCGAACCCACAGGCCTCGTGCTCCTGCGTTTTATAAGTGAAGCTCTTGTCTGTGGACGGCTCGATAGTGGTGTCAACATGTTTGACGAGGGCTTCGAAGTCGGCATAGATGATGTAAGGTACGGGCATCTGGTTCTTGTGGTTGTCGAATTTTAGGGTGTTGTCGCCTTCCTTGGGCATGTCGATTCGTATGGCCGTCTGCCCCACGCCTAGGCAATCCTCCCGGTGTGATTCCAGCAGGTCGGCTCGGGTGAATTCGTGCAGGCACCGTTCGCAAAAGTGTTTTTTCCCTTTGTATTTCGACTGGTCGTGTAACAGCCTAGTGAAGTGTTTTATCCATGCGTAGTGGTGCTTATCACCTCGCTGGATCATGAATATATTGATCGTCTTGCGGCCCTCTGTCACCGGGCTGATCCTGTGCACGATCGTTTTGTTGCCTTCGTGCCCGAAGACGTTGATGGCTATGTGGGTGTTCTGTTTCTCGATTTTGGTGGGTTCGTCTTTGCCGTCCAAGTTGATCCCGTCGTCTTCGGGATAGCTCGAAGGTCTGTTCGAATTAACGTTGACCGGAAACAAGGCAGATCTGACTGCTAACTTCATGCAGTTATGTGCGTGTAGCGTTCCAGGTATTCTCGTATTTGCTGAAGCGAGGTGTCGATGGGTTGAGTCGCAACTTCTTGTTTACCCTTGAAGTAAGGCTTAACGTACTCTGTGCTGCCGTCCGCCTGCTGTTTATCGAGCCACATTTTCACCATGATCTGGAATTTGAGGCTCCCCAGGTCGGTCAGTTCCTCGTTGACTTGCCAGCAATCATGGGTTTGATGTCGTCGATATCTATGCTTTGGTCTACATTCATCCGCCAGTCAGGTAGTTACCTATAGCGTGTTCAGTCCGCATGAACCGTAGCTCCAGGACAGTAGACATTGTTATGCTCAGGTTAGTCTGTCTCACAGTCCCTGAACCACATTATTTCCCCTACTGCCAAGCCCTCTCTGCTGTGCTAAAGCCCTAAATAAAGCAAGTCTAGATTTCCTCAGGTTGGTCTCCCTAGGGCTCCTTTTCAATATAAATGGGCTTGTTTGTTACTATCAAAATTATATATATTCAGAGACTAAGCCTTAGTCTATGCTCAGGTGTATACTCATGTGTATACAATCTCTAAATGGGTCATTGTTTAGGGAAGGGAGGTAACTCCAGCCTTATCTACCAGGTAAAAAAAATAATGAGGCGCTCATAATATATACAGTGTCAACTTTTGAGATCCTCATCGTGTGTAACCTAACCTTCATCTCACTATGTTTCGTGTGTACCGGGTATTACATTATTAAAATTAAAAATCGCTTTATACATTATAGGATGGAGTGCAATGAACTGCTTGAACAACTGGTATCCGAGGGTGAAGATACATCCTCCCGGGTTGATGATAAGCGTGAAAGGCTAGTGGCCCTCGCCGTGGGTGGGAAGGGGAAACAATACTTTGGTGGGGACTATACCCCGATAAAATCCAGAAACTGCCCGCCGATGAGGCCGACAAGCTGTACGTGAGATACGAGTCCAGGCTCGGGGCTGAGATGACGGCAACAATAGGGTCGACCATGACTCAGATCTACACCGGCATAGCGTCGTACTTACTTTCCATTCCCCCGGAACGCCGACTTTACTTGTGGGAGGACCTTAAGAAAGACCCGTTCATAGAACACGCCTTGTGCTCTGTCAGCTGCGTGCTGTACCACAAATACGGTATGTTTTTAGCCGCGGTAACTGCGGCAATCATCACGGGGAAGCATTGCCAATTTAATGAGGTAAAAAATAATAGTAATGATATACAAGATGGATCAGGAAGTGACTCCAACCTCAGAGGAGGAGGAAATACCGACACTGGAGGAAACCCCGACGCAAGTCACCAAGAAGAAGAACCCTAAGAGAGTCGCCGCCGGTAGAAAAGGTGGTTTGGCTAAGCATCACAAGAGTAACTATACTCTGTGGATAGCTGTATGCTTCTGGTGGATGTGCATGTAAAATTTCACGGAAATAGGTGTAACGGTTTCTGAAATATTGCCTTTTGAGCGAGCATGGGGTCTGTCTGGCGAAAGGCTAACTATCAAACGTATTTACGTACTTGTTATAAAGTAGCGATGTGAGAGCTGCCTGAAGCTAAATCATACCGCAACTCTTGGCAGTGCCCCCGGATCGTCTCGGTTGTACTGAGCGAGCGTTGTCTGACTGGCTACATTATGTTGATGTCTGCGAAACAGTTTATTGTGAATCTCCTTCTATGATTGGTTTGGTTGTCATAATGAAGTCTTGCCGGGCCTGATGCTTCACTTGTTCTATGAACTTTTTTTTCTCGTCCTCGCTGATGGCAGCATTTTTACGAGACTCTGTTAGAATCTCTTGCTTCATCCTGTGGTATTTGGCGATTTCTGAGAGCACCAAACGAAACTCTTCCTCGGATATATTGCTATCGGTGAGCTCGGTGGAAATATGGTCGTTTATCGTATTTAACTTCGCTTCCGCTAGAATTCTAATTTCATCGTGTTTCAATGCTTTACGTTGCAGATACGTACTTAAGGGCCAGTACAACCAACCATGCCACTGTTATTTCGATGCCTAGCACCATGGATGAGGCCACGATGGTGGATAACAACCGGACGCCAGCTGCGCCTAATCCCATCAGGGTGGTGTCGACACCGTCCACGGAATTGACAGCCCCGTGATATTTTTCCTGTAATGCCGACCGTGTATCGCGTTCACGTTCTAGTTGTTGTTTGATCTCGCATATCTGTTGCAAACAAAACCCGTCTACCGTTTCCAGTGTTTTTGCTACTTCGTCGACAACCAGATACAGTCCCATCTTGTGTACAAGATTTTTATAACATAATATTTAATTGTATTTCCATTAATATCCGATCGATGTATTTGAGGCTGATAGGGTTTAGATTATCGTACACGTAAATATTCGCGACACGAAATCAATTTTTTTATATAACACAAACTCCATCGAGGCTTACTAATGGTGTCAATCCCGGTCTTATAACGATACAACACCATTGGTGATTGTGTCTGTCGAACCAGCGTATTGTCAACCCAGCCGAAAGTGCTCGTTCTGACTCACGAGCGTCTGCGAGATAGACATCTATTACGAACGTGGTGTGTGATTTGATTGTCAAATTTGGATCGAAAAAATCCCTTCGGTAATCAGGTACGTGGAACTGTAAATGTGAAGTCACGTCGTTTGAAGCGTGTTGCCCGTGTGACCCGGTATTCGTAAAACTTGTTTATCAAAGCCTGGAATGAAAGACGTGAGAAGGATCCAGTTGTTGATGTAACCACTGTTTTTAAAAGATATGTGGGGTGAGGTGAGGGTCATGTCGATCAACCAGTCGGGCTGTTTGAAGTCTGCTAGTGACACCCGCTCGTATACGTTGTCTTTTAAGTGCAGGACGTACAAGATGTTTTCCTCGCCGGGCAGATCGAATCCCCGCGTGTCCCCGAGATCGTTTAGTGTTACGTTGGGATGATGGTTCATCATTTTTTTATACAAAATTACGAAATGGTTTTCAATTGGTTATCGGATAATTCCTCGGACGCGCACTTCAAACCATGGGATGTATGTTGTCGAGTAGGAAAATTTTGGTGAGCGATATCGTATGGTCCATGGTCACGGTGACTCCCTGCAGACTGGTGTAGGCATGAACGTTCATCCGCACGTAAACGGAGCAAACTTGGTATTGTTGTTGTTTGGCCCAGCGGAGTTTGATCCCTTTCATGATTTCGACGACGTCACGCCCCTACGGTGGTTCGCCGAGGTAGACTTGGATGTACAGTGTGGATTTCGCCGGCAGATTTTCCAGGACGTCTTCCACGCTGTCGAATTCCGACATCATCTTCAATCACACGTTTTGCGTCCCGGGTTTGCTCGACAGCATGTGGGCTACTCTTTGCCTCAACGTGCTGACGATCACGCTGCGTCTTTGCATTGGGATGTAAGCCAGCAGAAGCGTTCCGTTGTTCACGACTTTCATCAGGTAGTGATCTTTGTTGTCCGTGAAAACGTGGGGAGAGCCGAGCATGATGTTGAGATTCCAGTCGATTTGGGATGGCACTACTACCCATTTGTTGTCGTCGTTGAAGATGAGAGTGTACACCGTGATTCTGGAGACGGCCGTGGTCTTGACGTCGTCCAGGTGGAACAGCCTGCCATGGAAGGCTAGGGTTTTCGTCCATTCGTCCTCGTCGTTGCGGATCAGGTCATACCGAGTGTTGTTTACCGCTCCTTCGGTATCGACGAAATCCCCTTAAGTCGTTGTTCTTGCCACCACCAGCAGCAGCAGAGGGCGGCAGTTTGACGCGTTTGTAAATGTAGTTTCTCAGTTGCAAGGCGTACAGTTTGCCGTCAACTCCGGGTTCGTCGAATCCGCACGTGACCTCGAGGTCGGAGATTGCTATGTTGGCGCATTTTCTAACGTGTGTTCCTGGACCTTGAGACTCCATCATTGTCGCATGTGCAGTATCGTGCTGAGATATCCTATACTTACTGGATTGTGTTTAATGTCTCAAAAAGAAATCATCAATTCCGTGATGTTGCCTCGGGATTAATTTCTTGTACTGCCGCGACGTAAACGATTTGGTTCTGCCATCATTGTACTTTTCCGTTTTCACCGGCACGGCTCTCAGCATGGTCGAAGGTCGTTGGGCTTGAACGTTGTCGGTCGTGCTCAGCTAATCAAGATGAATGCACAGTTCGCGATAGGGACGAAATCGGGTAATTTCGTGCCGATCACGGTAGTTTCCGGTGGTATGTCGTTCGACGTAAACCTGAGCGTGTTAGCCAACGGCCGACTGAGTCTCAAGTTGTTTTTTAGTTGTTGGTTAACACGACTGTGCCATTCGAGTCGTTCATTTTGAGTTCGGCTCCCACGGGTTTGAAGATTTCTTCGTTGAGCGAGCACACGCTGTAGTAGCCGTCCGTTATTTGGTTGCGGGCGTTATTGAAAAGTAGATATGTATACTAAGATTAAATATACAACAATTCAATATGTACAAACCGGGGGAGTGTTTTATTCTAAAAGTGATAATATAAGTGCTACCGATATCACGCAACCAAGTATTGTGGTCGATGCAAAGCATGGTTTACATTTCATGGTTCGGTTCATCGACGTGTTTAAAAATTCAGTCACAAATGTGAAAACAGTGCACGATTGGTTTAACAACCCGATGCAGTTCTGGCAGAAGCAATTCAATTTTGCCTTGCGGTGCGTGACCACCGGGAGCGGCGTGACGTTGAACGACACTCGTTGCGATCCGCTGAGTCGGTCTGTATTCTCGTTTTTCGTGTACTACCAGATCAGACGTATCCTGAAAGAAATCAGCGCCCCGATTCTGCAGGACAAGGCGTGGAACTCGGTAAACAATCCGTACGATTGACGTGCGTATGAACGCGTTTTCAATGAATTCGAACTACATCCGAAGACAGTCGATTGGCATTTGCCGGGGTCTGAACCATGGTTTGGGCATTCCCATCGTTCACAACATGTCTCTCGCGGAAGCCAGCAAACAGCTTGGGGTTACAAGTCATCATTACGTCATGACGAAAATGAATGGCTTTCAACGACAGAAAGGATTACCGCGTTTGGAGGTTTGAGCAGGGACCCGCGGACGATTGAAAAATGTTCATGCTGGACACTTCGAAAGGGTTTACTTGTGCCAGTGTCGTCAGATTGAACGATTCGATTCGACATACGTGTGGGCCGTGCTAGGTGCTGAGACGCAAACGCGTTCCAGCATCGTTGGTCGTGAAGGGACAGCTTACGATCAGCGGCATGTCCATCGCGAAACGGTTCTGATGGTCGGCGGGATCACGGTTGGACTGTGCCTCATTTGTTTAAAAATTCTTTAGCTGCAACGTACACCAAACCCGCCACGGCGACGACGCCCGCCCACAGATTTTGACCAAGCCGTGACGGTTTTCGACAACAAGCCCAGCAACCAGGAAACGATGCTGCCCAAGATGCCGGGCAGGGCTTCGGCGGCTTTGCTTGCCAGTTTAGCTAGGGCTTCGCCGAGCGATTTCAACTGTTTTTTTATCCAGTCTCTGACGTCGCTGCTGCCTGATGGTGGTGTTGGGCTTGGTGGTGGTGTGCCTCCCATCAGCGCTAAGACGAGGGTCAATATGATGAAGCCCAAAGCCGTCAGAATGGTGATTCCTTGCTCCCGGAACAACGTTCGAATCCTGCCAGCCAACGTGGTGTCCTCTACGAGGACTCTGTCGATGGTTTCGCGCACACGGATGATCTGGGATTGAAGTGCTTCTCGGTTGTATGACGCCGCTTCTAATCAGGTCGATCGCTGTTGCACAACTGATGTAGCCTTTCCTTGATATGACGTTGGCTGATGTCGTCGTCCATATCATCCGCTTGTTCGAGTTTGGTTGTCTCATAAGCGATATAAGCGTTGAGTCCTTTCAGTTTGGCCATGCTGTCCACGAGCGATCCACGAATGGTTCTCCAGACCTTGTCTAGCCCTCACAGTTACCTGAGGGGAAATTCGAAACTGGGCTTCGGCAGCGTAGGGTGGGCAATATTTTTTCCGATGCCGTCCGACTTGGGGCGCGTCTCTCAGATCGTCTCCGATTCTGGTCCTTACGTTTTGCAGATCTTGGACGACCTTGGGCGGAAGTTGTTTGGGTCATGCGCTGCCTTAATCTCACAGGTTTAATTCGTCGTGAACGAATTGGACGCTGTGTTTTCTGGCCAGAGTCGACAGAGTGAGAGTTTTTCTCGTGCAGGTGTTCATCAGATCGATCTTCGCATCCACTGTCAATCACAGCATGCCCGTCCTATCGATCAGAAACTTGGAATAGTCTCGATACGGTGGCTCGACGTAATCATCAAAGCATCGTCTCAAAGCATCGTAATAATCGTTGACGCTCTGTTTTAAGAGTTGGTCGCTCAATAGGTCGCTCGTTAACGGCGTGTCTACGTAATCATCATCATCATTGTCATCATGCAACTGGGTTCTATCGTACCCCAAATCGTCCATGGGAATATCGTCACCACCTTCGGCCATGGTTCTATTAAAGATATGAAAACATACTTTCAATATAAAAGATGTCGTTGGCCTACGGACGAAAACTAGATCCTTTTCGAAGATTGAGAGAACCCCTGGCGGTCAAAGCCGTGCGTCAGTCTGTGACTATCACCAACAATCCAAGCACGATCGATCAAAACCAAACGCTGCTGGTTCGATTCCCCAACCTGGGCGCGAACGACGTCATCGTCCACGTGTTTTTCACTTACACGGACCTCTGGAGAACCATCAACAACGACATGTTGTATCAAAGACTTTGTTTGGAGATAACTGCCGTGCGAACGACCTACGTGTGAGAAAATCTTTTACGCAAGACAAGGTCGATAGGATAGCGGCAAGGGACAAAGCCATCGCTAAGGCGTACGGGAACTGGTTTTGCATACCGCTCGACTTTGAGCTGCTCGAGGGGCACATGCCGTTTTACCAGGCCACGCTGGTAACGACTACGGCAAAGTTATCTTCACACCGGACGGCACCGAGGCCAGCTATGTCGTCGACAACATCTTTCTGGACTTCGACATGGTCACGAGCTCGGAGCTGGCCCGGCAGATTCGCAACCAGTGCTCGGGAAAGCTGTCCATCCTGTACGATCGCGTGTTGCGGCACCGGACGATCGTCAAGGACAAGAGCGACACGCTGTGGAACATAAACCTGAACGTGCCGGCCCGATCAATGAAAGGCATCTTGATAATTCCCGTGGCGGAATACGAGCCGTTTCGAAGAGACAGCGAACTCACTTGGAATCCCGAGATCACGAAAGTGGAAGTGACCATCGAGGGCGTGCCCAACCAGCTGTTCAGCCAAGGCATGCGAGCTTACCAGCAGTGGGATTAGATAAGAAAACTACCGGCCATCAAGCGACACTCGCCGGAAGTCAACGACGTCGTCAAAGAACTGGGTTTACCCTACGTGACCCTCGGTATGTACCTGGATGAACATTACGCGCTGTGGCTGGACATGCGATCCACGGACAACAACAGACTACACGGCAGCGGGCGTCGCATTGACAACGGCAGCGAGGGGATCACCATCCAAATCACCAAAAAAGCTCAAACTGCAGGTAAATTAAACCTATATTTGTATGTCATTATGGATGCGCAGCTTAATATAGACAATGGAAGATTCGTGCAAGCCCTCTATTGATCTGCCTCTAGAGCCACACTGCGCCATCGTGTGCGGTCAGACGGGATGTGGGAAGACCGTTTTTGTATTGGATATGCTGGAAGGGTACTATCGGGAGGGGTTCGATCATATCGTGATCCTTTGCCCTACTATACGCGTGAATAAAACGTACACTAAGAGAGCATGGGTGATGAACGATGCGGAGGTGTATAAAATCGACCCGGGAGTATGTTTACAGGACTGGTTGCGAGCCTTTCACGAGAAGTTCGAGGGAGAATCGACGCTGTTTATCCTAGACGATTGCAGCGCGAATAAAGAGATCACCAAAAAGAGACATGTTATCGTACCTGGCGTTTTCTGGACATCACATGAAACACAGCGTTTGGGTGCTGACGCAAAAATTCAACTCGGTCCTGAAAGACCTCAGGGAACAGACGCGATGGGTCGCCCTGTTTCACTGCAAGGACAGGGATTCGTTCGAGGAATGTTTAAGGGAAAACGACGTCATCCCCACCAAACCCGAGCGAAAATGTGTGAGAACCTTGTTAGCCCAAACGAAACACGCCAAACTCCTATTGAAAACAGACTAACCCGTGGCTTATGCGGTGTGCTAGCTTAGCAACACTTAGCAAATAGCTTAGCAATGCTTAGAAAACTGCTTAGCAATGCTTAGCAAATTAGTCTTTTATATATAAAAACCATGATGACGACGTTTGAAATTGCTGTGTTGTTTTACCTGACATTCATCTCATTCTGTTTGGGTTATGCCGTATTTCATTATATTAGATTTAAAACCCGATTGATATATTACAAGATGGAGTTGGACCACATTCTCGAACAAACGATATCCGAGGAGAGTCCTGCTGAGTCGGGGATAAGCGTGAAAGACTCGTGGCCCTCGTCGTGAGTGGGAAGGGGAAACAATACTTGGGCAAAAACATCACCACCGATAAAATTTATAAAATGTCCGAGGGAGACCATAGGGGCGACTCTAACGCAATTCTTCACCATTATAGCTTCGTCTCTGCTTCCCATTCCACCGGAACGTCGACCTTACTTGTGCGAAGATCTCGACAAAGATCTGTTTATCGGTCATGCCTTGAACACCCTCAATTGCGAGTTGTATCACCGATATGGTGTGTTCTTAGCTCCCATCACCGCGGCCATCATTACGAGGAAGCTCTGTCAATTTAAACATAAATGCTCGATTAATGATATACGAGATGACGTAGCCGACTTCGACAACTCGCGAGGAAGAAACCCCTCAGCAAGCGATTGATACCGTCACGAAGAAACCCAAGAAGACGAAAAGAGTAGCCGCCGGTAAAAAAGGGGCATTAGCTAGGCATCAGAAATCAACCACACCATGGATTCTGTACGCCATGGCAGCCACTGTCGTGGGTATTACTGCAGGTGTATAGTTGTATCAACAAAACAAAAAGACGACACCACCACCACCACCCATAACAAACCCACAATTAGAGGTAAACCCACACATTATGTTATGATCATGTCTACCGCCGAAGGAAAAACATTCGTCAACAACACGTATCACGCCTTCATGGTCAGCGGTCTAGCCATCGGCTACGCTCAATTGAGCAAAATGATCACCAAACAACCAGCACTCAAACTCGATTTTAACCTGCAAGACATGGGCATGCTCGTGTTTGACTTGGGACTGGCGACGGCTGCCAAAGAGATGCTAGTCAGGTGAAGCATCATTCCAGAAAACATATTAAAGTAGGAAAAAGTATATATAAATAAATGGTTGGCGGGGCATTAGTCAACGCCCTGGCCTTTTCGGGGAACAATTATCTCTTCTCCAAATTATGCAGATCCAATGCTGCTGAGATCGAAGCAGAACGGAAACGGCATGATTTAACCGTGGAGAAATTACAAGCCGCGCAAGCTGAGTACGCCAAAAAACGGGTGCAGAGAAGCAGTTTCATCAAACCACGCCGTGAAAACCGCGCCATTTGAATGTTCAAGAATGTCGATGACGCCATGCGAGAATACTACCTGCTCACCGGCAAACGACTCGAACCTCCTCTCGATGACGGCGAACTCGGACTAGCGGCAACCGTGTTGATCGCCAAACAATTAGACTAAAAATATATTTATGTGTATATTCATAAAGATGGGAAGACGTGCGCCGTATAACTGCAAGTACGTGCTGCTCGGAAAAAACGAGACCTGCAGCAGGAAATGCACCACCGAATATTGTGGCATACACATGATGTCCATCTGAAAAGGTTTCGTGAATTACATGTGCGCAGTGTGCGGCGTTGGCGTGAAATGCAATTATCGCCGTTGATGGTCCGAGGCCATCTCATCTACTTAACGAAAAGAGACTATCTCAACTGACGAAACTGACTGCTCAGAATAAAAATCTGAAATAATCAAAGTCCGGTGAAAGGCTAACTATCCAAAGTATTGACGGGGTTGCTAACATTTAATAGCGAGATTTCGCGAAAATCAAAAACCTGTTCGAGATTTGACTTCGCATCTGAACATAGCGAAAATCAAAAACCTCTTAGAAATTTGACTTCGCAACTGAACATAGCGAAAATCAAAACCTATTAGAGATTTGACTTCGCATCTGAATATAGCAACAATGCTAACCGTTTGAGAACTGAAAAGGATTGCTAAAGAATGTGGAGTGATCGGTTACTCCCGTTTGAGGAAACCTCAGTTGTTGAGATTGCTCGGCATCGTTGACGAAACAACGACAACCCACGGTGAAACAACTCAAGCTTTGAGCTAAGGAGCGTGGGCTCAGAGTTTATTCGCACATGAGGAAGGCCGATCTCGTCGAACTGCTGGAGGAACACGACCCCATCGAACTACGGTTCGCGCAGACGAAGCACGCCATAGGTAAGTATCTGAGAGGCTGGAGGATGGACGTTGACAAAAACATGGACGTTGACGACATAAAACCGCTGGTCGCCGACAAAGTCGACAAGGAACTGAACGATCTGGGAAGCCTCAAATTTCAACTCACGGTGAAAATGTTGCTGGAAAAACAGCAGACGGACGGCACCACCGAGCACGTCCAGCCTTACTTCAGAGGCAAGCAAGAAGTCACGACACAACCCAAATCCATCGACACTTCGTTGCAAAAATACGAGAATCGCTGGAATGCTACACGCACATGGGTTCGGGCTGGGTCGTGGACAGGATCGACACGGTCTATCTGGACGTAGCGAAATACATGCCGTTCAAAGGCGGATCCTACCTGGACTTGCCTCCATACTACAAGAAAAAACAAGCCATGGTCAACGATGCTTGTGCGGTAAACGCGGTGAGAGCTGGCATATTTCCAGTAGCTTTTAATAAGAACAGACCTTCGAGCTATCCTGAAGACGACGGGCTTAACTGGGACGGTTTAGTTAAACCCACACCCATCTCCTACCGGACCCGATTTGAAAAAGTAAGCCTTTTAACCATCAACGTCTTCGGCCATGAAGGCAATACAACCATCGTGCACCAAATCAGCTCCATGCCCGATGATTTGCGCAGAATGAATTTATTCCTAGTCGAAAAAGAGGGTGTGTATCACTATATATACATATTGAAAGTCTGAGGAGACTGCTGTACAATCGAAATACCGCGGGAAGAAACACTTCTGCGAACGGTGCCTGCCGAGCCCACCTGCTGGAATCGCACCGAGAGGATTGCTAAGCGTGGGACAGACGGCCGTCCAAATCGACATGCCCGACGAAAACGACAACGTCTTCAAATTCGTCAACCACAAAAATCAAATGCCCCTGCCTTACGTCATCTACGCCGACTTCGAAGCCATCGTCAAAAATGTCGACACCGTCGCTCCGTCCCCGGATAAATGTTTCACGCACAAAACGCAAGAACACGAAGCCTGCGGGTTTGGGTACGTGGTCGCCCGATGGGATGGACGAACGAAGCTTCTGTGGTCTACCGAGGTCCCGACGTGGCCAAACGATTTCTCATGTGTTTGCAAAACGCAGAGAAAATCATCAGGAAACAGTTGTACACCATTGTCCCCATGCGCATGACGAAGGACGACCGGCGAACTCATAGGAAGGCTAAGAATTGCCACATGTGCGACGAACCCCTGAACGGGGATGTCGTGAGAGATCACTGCCACGTCACCGGTAAGTACAGAGGTGCCGTTCACAACGCGTGCAACTTGAAGCTCAAAATCAATCCCAAAACCATCAAAATCCCAGTTGTGCATCCCCAACAACATGGAAAAGTACATCGCGTTCACCTTAGACGGTCTGAAATTTATCGACAGGGTTCAGTTCCTGCTGTCGTCTCTAGACAGTCTAGTGAACGCCAACGACCCGAACGACTTCAACATCACCAATCGATACACTGACGCCGAGACTCAACCTCTGCGGCTGAGGACGGGCGTCTACCCCTACGAATACATGGACGACTGGTCCAAGTTTGACGAGACGCGATTACCTCCCATCGACCGATTTTACAGCAACTTGACCGACTCAGCCATCTCACAGAACGATTACGGGCACACGCCCTCAACGTGTGGGCTGCAAGAATTTGGGCGATTACCATGACCTGTACTTGAAAACAGACGTACTGCTGCTGGCCGACGTGTTCGAAATATTCAGAAAAACTTGCTCGAAACGCATGGTATTTCTCATCCCCCGGTCTTTCTTGGGACGCCTTGTTACGACATGCACCTGTTCGTGGAGAAAGGCCTGCAAGGCGGGATTTCCATGACATCCAAACAGTACGCCAAAGCCAACAACAAGTACGTTCCTGGTCACGACACGAGCAAACCAACCAAACACATCCTCTATCTCGACGCCAACAACCTGAACGGCTGGGCCATGAGTCAGTATCTCCCCTCCGGGGGATTCAAATGTGTCTCCCCAACCAATATCGACATGAATGGCATCGCACCGGAATCGCTACTTGTTCGAAGTGGACTTGGACTATCCCGCAGAACTGCACGAATTGCACAGCAGCTATCCCCTAGCTCCAGAACGATTGACGGTGAACCCGGACTGGATGTCCGAATATCAACTAAACTTGCTGGGAGACAACAAGCCGACTAATGTCGAAAAATTTGTGCCGAACTTGATGAACAAGACGAAATACATCGTTCACTATCGCAACCTGCAGCTGTACTTGTCGCTGGGAATGAAACTCACGAAAATACACAGGGCGCTCCAGTTCGATCAAAGTCCTTGGATGGAGCCCTACATCAGAATGAACACGGACTTGCGAAAGCTGGCCACCAGCGATTTCGAGAAAAACTTGTACAAGCTCATGAACAACTCTATGTACGGCAAGACGATGGAGAATTTGAGAAAACGCGTTAACGTGAAGCTAGTCAGATCCAGTGAGGAAACAAAACTCAGGAAACTCATAGCCAGCCCGGCGTTCAACCCAAGCAAAATATTCGACGACGACTTGGCAGCGCTGCACATAAACAAAAGCCACATCAAGCTCAACCGGCCCGTTTACGTGGGGAAAAACATCCACCTGTACGACACCAGCGACTACCCTAAAGATCACCCTATGCACAGCCAAGTCAACAAAAAAGTGCTCGGCAAGATGAAGGACCAATGTGCGGGCACGCCGATCGCTGAGTACATCGGCTTGAGACCCAAGATGTATTCCTTCAAGAAAGCAGACGACGACGGAAAGAAAATCAGAGGCGTGAAAAAAACACATCAAGCACGCCAGATTCAGGGAAGCCTTGTTCAAGAATGAAACGTTCAAACACCAAATGAGCATGCTGAGAAGCGACGGACACAGGATATACGGACTGACAATCAACAAAAAGTCGCTGTCTCCCATGGACACGAAACGATGGTTCGCCATCGACGGAGTCACTACATACATGGAGAAAATTTATTACAGCCCGTGCGGATAATGGACGCCATCCCGAAACTCGCCAAAGCCGATAGAGTCTCAGAAGAGAAAGCCAAATCCTGGCTTAAAAAACAAGCCAGCTGGCAAGTTTACCTGCCGGTGCCTCGGTACGTCCTGAGAAGAAAATTTGACATTTCGACTCCGAATCGCGATCACCAAGCCGACCTCCTGTTTCTACCTCACGATAGGGTGAGACGCAAAAACCTACAAGTACGCCCTGACAGTCGTCGGCGTCGCCAGTCGCTACAAGGAAGCCGAATTGTTGACAACGCAAGATTCGAACGAAGTTGCCAAAGCCTTTGAACGCATTTACAAACGCAGTCGCTTGACATGGCCTGCCGTATTGCAAATCGATTCAGGACGCGAGTTCATGGGGGCCGTGTCACAACTGCTGGCCAAAGACAAAGTCCAGGTGAGACGAGGCGTGGCCGGAGCCGCCCGCAGCCAAGCCATAGCCGAGAGATTCAATCGCACCTTAGCCGAACACCTGTTCTCACACCAGTACTCACGGGATTTAATGGATCCCCAAAACAGAAACACGGAATGGTTACCTCAAGTGGTGGCTGCCATCAACAACGAAGTCACCAGACTCGTGGGAAAGAGACCCGTCAAAGCCATCAAAATGAAATATGTCGAATCGTCGTCAGCGGCGGCACGTCGCGATAATACAGAGAAATAATTAGCGGACCGGGTCAGTGTTAGGTACTTGTACCAGCCGGGAGAATACGTCTGAGGGAGACAGCAGAAAACGTGCCACCGATCAGATATGGTCCATGAAAACGTACAACGTAGACCTGGTCGACATCAAAGACAGCGAACCGAACTTGTACTACTTGAAAGATGGGCCGCCGAGAGCATTCGTATGAGAGGAATTACAAATCATACCACACGACACGTTATTACCACCTTAGCTGACTTTGATGAATTTATGACAGACCCCCCATCCATAAAGTCATTGCTCAATATTACGGCTGCATTTTAGTATTTTTAGGTTCAAATAAAAAAATAGCAAAATGCCCCTGTGACCACAACCCACAGAGGGAGAAATATTGTTTGTTTGCTTGTTTGTTGTTGTTGGTGCGCTGGTTTTCTCCCGTGGAGTTGTGTCGACTGCGCCCTCATCGAGAGCTCCTGTTTGTACCAAAGTGTTTCAGTGGTGAACGGCAGGCTTCGAACCTCAGTACAGAGCTGTGCAACGCTGCACCTTGATCTTACCCCAACAGTCATCCGACTGAGCCACATAGGACTATTAACCAAGTGCTCGGTTTAACGGTTCTATCCTGAGATTGCATATCATTCTCTTAAGCTGGGTTTCTGTCTATAGTAGCGCAAAGAGAGTCTAGTGCAGAGGAAGTCTGGAACAAGTTTATCACAATTTTTACTTCCGTTTCTCGCTTCGAACACTTGTGGTGGATTTTCACCTCGAATTAAGGTCTCAAAAATAACAAACACGATGCATATAGGTCGTTTTAACAATGCTGATCACTATAAATATGACAATAGACACTGAAATCAGTTTTAGAAACTACAATCCATTTTTTTAGAATTGGACATGCTAGCTAAAAATAGACCTATGAGATCGCACGCTTCGAATACGTGTGTTGCCTTTGGCCTTGAATAAAGGTCTCATAAAATACAAACACGATGCTCGTAGGTAGTTTTAACAACTCTGATCAAGGCTCCAAACTTCCGATGGCACTGGAATGGAATGGAGTTCAGGAGCCAGAATCCTTGTTTTGGGGTTCTTGATGTAAGTGATGACATCTGTCTTCATTCCTCTCCAGTTGTAGTTGTCTGCAACTTTGGAGAGTGTCTTGTCTCTGCTGAGACGACCACCTGTTAAAGCACCTGAAAAATAAATGTTCATGTCAATGGCATATCATAATCAATAAAACTGTTTTCTGTGGAAGGCTGCCGCTGTTTAACTAAGAGTTAGAGCATAATGTTTAGAGGAGCACTATTTCTTAAGAAGGAGGCTGCCACTGTTGAACCTTTACATACTGCACGCGCATATAAACACATGTACAAAATTTCATGAAATACCCAGTGACGCATTGAGGTGCATCAGTTCTCCATCCCCTGTCATTCAGTAGCTCTTGTAAGCGCAGATATCTCGATTGCTGTTTCCTCAGTAGCACCCGTATGCGTGAGAGGTGATGTCGTGGGAAAATATCATTTTCTAATATTTTGATTATGAAGACATGATCATGGAACTCTTCAAAACTTCCAGAAATATGTGTAAGCATGCATGAAACTGTGAAGATTCAAAGAAATTCTACTAATCACTATTGCTCATCTGACTCTTATGTTCTTAGTTACAATGCTAGCTTGCAAATTTCAATGGTTTATGGATTTGCAGTTTAAATATTCTGCATGTGTAACAGCGGTATCACGTCAAGATTGAGTAAAGACGAATACTTGTAAAAGGTTCAGGGATTTATTGTCTGGGATGATGTGATGATCCGTCACAGTGGATCTGGTGATAAAACCCTTGAGACAAAACAAACATATCTCAAATTACTGGTGTACAGCAGCAAGTATATAGCAAACATATAATTACATTTAACATTTTCTGTACATCACAAGGCTTACTTTATCTAAGTATATATATAAGCATCGCCAATGGAGAAGGTTCCGCCTCCACGATAAACAGCCAGGACACGTGCAATCAAGTCCAAACACTTTATTGTCGAAGCCAAGGCGACACACAGACAGACCGAAAAACCAAACATAAAACTGGGAAAGCGAGTTTATGTTTAAGGGAGATAACTCTAAGAGTCATTGTGTTAACTCGCTAATAACCAACTGCCAACTGGCGTAACTTCCCCTTCTTTCGTCTTATAAAAATTTATGGATGGGATCCACACATGTATGCATATGAAAGGGGAATACCAAATACAAGGGGCCTATGTGGTAGAATATGATCACTAAAGTTAATAACAGTTAACAAATGGTAAATCGTCGTTTAGACTCTGTAGTGGTGGATTATAACACTGACAAACTGAAAAGGAAATGAGAGACCATCACTGAGTAGACTGCCCTCCAGTCTCGTGGATTATTCTGCCCCATCACATTGCATACAAGCAACTGATATATGTAACACAGTATCACCATAGGTTGCTCACACACATTAATCTAGTAAAGGATATAGTCTGAGAGGTGGCATGGCATCTGACGAGTGCGACTGGACCGACGGAACTTTGGAGACATAGAAGGTTCTGATTGATCGATAGGGGAGTCTGTTGAAGTATCTTCTGGATAGTCAGTGTTACCAGTAGTGCGATACGGGTGTGAATTCACGTCAGCATAATAGGGGTCAGCTCTCTCTGCAGGTGTAGGGGGCTCCATGATGACATCTGGTATAGGAGGAGGTTGAGGAGGAGGAGGTAGAGACTTTGGGAATCTGTCATGTTCATCTCCCACTGGCAGATATTGAAGATCAGCCGACAAAGTGGATGCTTGTTGCAGTGAAGGTTTTGTAACAGAGTAACACACCGACTTTATCACTCTATAGGAAGTGTTTCGAAGTTGTGATCTGGTGAATTTACGAACGTTGCACCAGTCATTGTCAACCGCTGTGACAGTGTAACGATCACGGGCACGGGACTTGGAGCCATCGCTGTGAATGTAGACTATGCTTCCCACATCAATGTCAGGTGTCAGACCTTGCTTGAGGGTGGGAGTCTTAGACCTGCAACCTGCCTGAGGGTGGGAGTCTTAGACTTCTCCCTTGGTAAATGATTGGACACACGTTGGCCATATTGACTAAGAATTAGATCCATGTCATGTATAGGCAACTGAGAGTTTGTGTGCTGGTCGCGTTGTGTCCACATTTCCCTGGCGGAGAAACCTCTGGTTCTGATCCGTTAGTTCAGACGTGCAGTGGCAAGAGAAAGGTTGACTGGCGAGACGTAACTGCACTGAGGGTCTTGACGCAGTAACTCAGTTATGAGTTCTTGAACAGCTCTTTCTGCAACTGGGTTCTTATTCTTGTTCTTGACACGACCGATTTCAATAACTACACCATTTTGTTTCATAAACCTGTCATTAACAAGGGCTACAAAACCGGGAGATAGATCAGTTCGAATGACAGCAGGCGGTCCATCCATTGGGTGGACTTCACTGCACAAAGCAATAATTGAGCTGCGGAGTGTGTCGTGACGCTCGTCATGAAGTAGACAGGACAGTGTAAGAGATGTGACACATTCCCGGACTACAAGTTTGAATTGCCGGTTGCGGCGAACAACGTCCGCTGCGAAACTGATTCCAATGGTATCAGGCGGGTCTCCAGTGGACTGTTGGATCACTGTATGTGGTAAACTGCGAAGTGATTGACATCTATGGCAACTGGCAGTGGTGTCTTCAATAGTCTTGTCAAGATCCAAGGCATAGAGTAGTAGCTGTATGACCTGTTTCATCTGGTGATTGGTCGGATGATTGAGTTGAATGTGTAGGGCAGTCAGTAACCCGCTGACAATTTCATGTGGTACAATGATCCGCTCTCTGTTAGACGTGAAAAGGCTCCTCCTTGACAACAACAAGTAAGCCGTCCCCGCCAATGGAAGCGACCTGTAGGTAACGTTTAATCGACCCTGATGTTAGTCAACTTCTTGGATGGACGTGTACCTTGAGTGAGATGGGCATGTGTGCGTCGAAGATCACTGCACTCTGACTGGATGGATTTCCAGGCAGCTCTGCTTGTGAATGGTAATCTTGACTCTCCAGTGATAAAGTCCTGAATGGAAGTGGTACGGACAACCGAATCTTCCGTACGAGCCACGAAAGAGCGAATTTGACAAGTAGGTTCATGGCAATCTGGTGCATTTCTGCTCGCAAAATCCGAAGGCAGGTTTGCGGCACCTGCAAGGTGACGAATAGATGCTTGATGGTGGCTCACAATGGAGAGGAATGTGTACACTCGCGGACTGGCAGAAAATTCTCCCCTGCTCAATTTCTCAAAGGCTTGCACACAAGGCTTACTGTCAGTGAGAACACAAGTCTTATGCTTTGACTGGATCATGTAAGGGCTGAAGTGTTTGACGGCTAAAGTGATGGAAAGTGCTTCTGTTTCACATGGTAACCACTTCACTTGATGACCTCGGAGCTTGGAGCTGAAGAAACTGGCAAGGAGAGGCTTGTTGTTTCGAGTAACATAAAGGGTAGCACCAACACCCTGTCTCTTAACCGAACCATCGGTGACAACCCATAACTGGTCACCAGTACGTGGAAGAGTGAGTACACGACAAGTTGAGAGAGCCCTCTGAGAATCCCTGAACAGTTGGATGAGATCTTCAGTCCAATGTATTCGATCAGTTGACTGCTTTCCGGCAATAGCATCATCAAGGGGTGCCAGGATAGATGAACAGTTGGGAATAACTCGTGCCAGCACTTTGTATGTCCCTACATAGGACCGGGGTCCTTTCACTTTCTCAGGAGGAGCACAAGCAGACAATGTAGAGATCCGGTGAGGGCTTGCAGAGATCGTACCGTTTCTCCAGATCCAACCGAGGATGGTTGTGGATGTGGGTGCAATAATGGTCTTCGATGCAGAGAGATTGAGACTGTTCTTGTGAAGAGTCTCCAGTAGACATTTCCAGCTGCTGTATAGATCATCAAGCGAATTACCACCACAATACAGGTCATCAGCAAGTTTTACTACCACCCCTTCTTCAAGTAGGTCGCCAAGTACACGGCACATCAACTCCTCCAACGCAGTCTCGGATCCAGGCATGCCCATTGCAGATCTTGCATACATTCGTACACCTCTGAAAGGGGTTGCTACACCACAGAATTTCATGGAGTCACGAGCTAAAGGTATCTGGTAGAAGGCGTTGGTGAGATCCATGGAAATGAGGAATCGCCACTGAGCAATCTGTCGTAGAGTGGAATCAACATCCAAGAGAAGTGATGGTTGGGGCTTTGAATATCGACCGACATCTGCGAAAGCTGTAACTAAGCGAATGCCGCCCTGAGGTTTCTTCACAAGAAAGGATGGGTTAAGGTACTCAGCAGTTACCCCAACATTTTCGGGTCGAACAAACACTTCTTTAGCTTCAAGATCGTTGAACTTGGATTGCAACTCTTCAAGTTTATCTCAGAGCATGTCACATTCCCGGAGCCAAGAATGTACTAGCAGACGCACTCTCTCGGCCACATCTACCGTCACCGACAGAATGGATGCTCCCTACAGAAATTTTTGCACAGATTATCAAGCAAATAGGAGCTCCGCTAGTAGATCTATTCGCCACTCGCTTCAACAATCAGCTACCGACATTCGTATCGCCAGTTCCGGACCCACGAGCATGGGCAACGGACGCTCTAAGCATATCCTGGGAAGGCCTCAATGCGTACACGTTTCCGCCGCCAGCGATAATCCCTCAAGTGTTACAGAAAATCAGACAAACACAGAGCCTCCAACTCACTTTGGTCGCGCCCTACTGGCCAGCCAGAACGTGGTTTCCCATTCTAATTCAAGAAATCGGACGACCAACACTAGAGCTACCAAAGCGCTCGAATCTATTAGTACATCCACACACCAAACAGGTGCACGGAAACCCAGAAGTATTCCAACTTCACGTATGGACTGTATTAAAATGTGTTTAAACAAGAGAGGGTATTCAACCAGAGCGGCAAAAGCAGTCACGCTTGCCTTACGCTATTCTACACGTAACTTGTACGACGACAAGTGGCACAGTTTCGAAAATTACGCAGCAAATAAGGGATTTACAGCGAGAGATGCTACACATCCACAAGTGGCAGATTATTTGTGTTACCTACACCAAAACAAACATTTAAAAGGCTCGACACTGTCAACATATCTTGCCGCGCTTAGTTCTGTGATAACTATGAGAACGGGTGTCAAGCTAACCAAGACGCAGAGTTACTGGCCTTACTACGTGCTTTCCGATTGGAAGATCAGAAGCGGAAGTTCCACGCCCCAGCTTGGGATCTGAATATAGTGCTCCAACACCTCACAAGTGAGGCTTATGAACCGTTGGAATCGACAACCTTTGAATTTCTCTCACAGAAAACATTATTCCTGTTATCTCTAGCGATGGCAGCCAGGATGTCAGAAATTCACGCACTAGATTATGAGAGGATACAGTTTGATGACAATCAAAACACATTCACTTGGGACTAAGATGGGATTTCATCGCCAAAAATCAATTGCCAGGTCAACCAGACAGATTATTCCATATTCCTGCACTCTCGTCGATTCTCGGATCTCAAGATACACTGGACTTATCTCTATGCCCAGTCAGATTATTCATCCCCTTATCGGCAACAACTCAGACAGAAGTCTCCCGTACCACCATATCTATATGGATAAGAACTGTCATACTTCACGCCTACAAGGCTGCAGGACTCGACCCTCCAAAAGCATCAAATCCCCATGAGATCAGGGCATTGGCTTCCACACTCGCTCTACATGGTAACTGTTCATTAAATACCATCATGGAAGGCTGCTTTTGGAAATCCGACATGGTGTTTGCTAATCACTATCTGAGAGATATCACCACCGAGGACGTCTCAGGTATTCACCATTTCGGTCCCATGGTCCTCGCACAGCAGTTGACAGTCCCTCGTAGACGTTAACACATAGTCTTACGAGATTATTATGTATATTTCATACCAGTATTATCTAGCTTATAACTCTACAGAGTTTTAGGGCTATTTATATGCTTAGCTTAAGTCTACTCAGCCTTAAGCTTGTACTGATGATTATGTTCAGTTGGGTAGCTTCTCCATGTGGGAGTCGCTTTTATATCTTTATTGCTATTATCATAGTATATTATTATTGTAATACCCCATCTATGGCAGTGTATAAACTTATGGTTTATAGTAGCAGGAATTATCCTAAGTCAGTGCCATTAGGAAGTTCCCGTTAGGGGGTTATTACAGTTATATATATATAAATCACTAATTAATTTTATAAATCCAAAGTATTCTGTTCTTTCCCACCTCCGTTTCCGTAGGATTCTACAAGCAAAAGAGCATGAGTCAGGATAAGGAAAAATATGTAATTTTTAGAGTAAAATTGATATTTTATACTTATCCTGACTCATGAGGTAAGCCCTCCCATCCTCCCCACATAACACTTTGGATTTCCCTGTAAATTCAAGTGTTGGGCTCGCTATATCAGGAGAGAGTGAAGCATGAGGCCAGAAGGTGGCGCCGCCTTTCCCGCGCAGGGGCAAAGGGAGGCAACTCTTGGTGAGTACTAATTAGTGATTTTACATTGAAGGGAGCTTCAATTAAGGAGATACAAGTGTTCCACTATGTTCGCAAGAAGAAGAAGACAAGCAAAAGAGCATGAGTCAGGATAAGTATAAAATATCAATTTTACTCTAAAAATTACATCATTTTAGAACTTTGGATTGGAATAGTTTGGTTCTACCATGAACAAAACATAACAAAATTATATCTTCCATGTATCCACAACAAATTCTTTCCAAGAATGTGATCTACCAGTTATATTGACCAAGTTGTTAATTGCATAGCTGAGTTTATGGCCCCTGAACTTTATACGTGTATGACCTCTCTGTCATCGTTTGACATTTAATGTGAGTCATTTTTTATGTTGAGCGTATAACATTATGTATAAGCACATAAACCCATTTCATATACACTTATGTCGTTCAGATATCAGGCTGTATTTTCTTCACTCAAACTTTCGGTAGAGATGCCAAATCAAAACAATCGTAGCACAGTGCTTTTATCGATGCACAATAAAAAGCGGAGAAATTTACTGTTTTTAACTCATAACAAAATTTTGGACAACATTTAGCAGTTTCTATTTCTCAAACCACCGAGGCAGTTGCACTTATATTTATACCAATGGATAGGAAATTAAATTTAATATTCTACATTTCTGTGTATTTTTATAGCCGTACACAGATCCAGGATCCAATTCTCGCACAACGCTCACTCAAACCTTATGAAAATATGCGCCTGAAAAAAAACTCGGCATCTGGGGGGTTAACCTTAATCATACCAGTAGTTGATCCCATCGTCAGAAACACTTCAAAGTTTCAGGACAGTCTCATACTGGTGTGACTAAGAGAAATCCAAAATTTCATACTGATATCTTGAACGGTTCCAGAGATACAGGTATGTTCCCATGTGGGAACATTGGCAGGATCATCATGAAAATGAAACAAAACTATACTTTTGTAACACATTTTTTATTTCTTTGAAATTTAGTGAACAGAACCCTCTTTAAGGCATAAATCGATAATGCAGGAATGTTCCGGGAAGAGCTCGGTCATGAAATGGTTGTTAAATGATCACCTAAATTATGATGATGAGTATACAACGCATCTGGAATGGATTTTCTTCCCAAAATTCAGTGACCAAAATCATGTGGCAAGTGTTCCTGAATGTTAGTCCAGCCTTGACAAAACTGCCCTTGAACCAGGTCATCTGGTTCTAATGGGGGATTTTAATATCCCCCATTGATTCTGTGTGTGACTCCTTTGCTAAATCCTTCTGTGACATCTTTCAATCTCCTACAGCATGTGTTTGGTCCAACTCATTGATCAGGTCAGAACTAGTCATAACCAAGGATAGTTGTGATATTCTGGATGTTGTTGATGTTAGTGACAAACAGATATCTGATCATTCACTTATTCAGTGCCCTGTCAAACTTACTAAACCTAAGCAAGTGAGAAAAGAAATTAGCTACAGGAAGACTTGAAATATATACATTAAACAATTTTCTAATGACATTGAATCTTCTGAGCTGCTGCAGTCACTCTCTGATTCTTGTAGGGTTGATGATAAGACTGATGTATTAACTACTTCCTTATGACAAATATTGGATAAGCATGCTCCTCTGAAGTCTAGTTCTGTTGTCATTCATCCTTGTTCTGTTGTCATATATTCCTTGTTGAACAGTCTCTTGAAGCAGGATACAAATTGTACCCGAGCCAATAGATTTGCCGGGGGGTTTCCATGCCAAGATATGTGATATACGCCAAGAACTTGACATTAGATGTTCTCTGCAGAATCAGGTTTTCAATGAGTAATGTTTCAGTAATACATATTTGTCTGAACTCTCTTTAACCTATTCGGAAGAAATAATATATAGGTTATATCCAAAGCTAAAGCAACTTCTAGCGTGGAAGCCGTACCAACATGGCCATTTAAAGCAAGCTTGGATTCTCTCATCAGTCCATTATCCAATTGAGAGATGCCAAGTTTTCAAACAGGCAGTCGTCACTGTTCTCATTAAAAAGGCCAATTTAAATTCGGATGAGTTAAAAAAACTACTGACCAGAATCCAATCTGTCTTTCATTGTTTCACGAAGGCTTGAAGAACACCTACTCAATAACAACCTGCTTGAACCCTTCCAGACTGCTTACAAATCAAAACATAGCAAAGGGACTGCACTTGTTTGAATCCATAACGATGTCATGAGGGCAATGGACCAGCAGAATGTAACCCTGCTAGTCCTTCTTGATTTATCATCAGCCATCGACATCCTAGACCACACGATACTGCTTTCTCACTTGGAGGAAAGATGCAGTGTTACAGGAAAGGCTCTTTCTTGGATCAAATCCTACCTGTCCGCCAGAACTCAGGTTGTCAAGATTGGCAACATTACCTCACTTCCGAGAATAGGTAACATTGGTCTTCCGCAGGGTTCAGTTCTGGGCCTTTGCTTTTCAGCATATATATCCTTCCAATAGGTGATATAATCAGGAAACATGGTTTGATGTTTCATCTCTATGCTGACAACAATCATATCTATGTGTCTATAAAGCCATCTGAAACCGCTACTGGAACCAGTCAAATTGAAGACTGGATGAGGGAGGTTAGATGCTGGATGACTGTCAATTTTCTCAAATTAAATAACAGTAAAACAGAATTTCTACTACTTGGTTCTAAACAGCAGCTTTTGAAAGAGCCTGCAGGTCTTTCACTTAACAATGGCAACAGCAATGTCAGAACGACTCCATCTTTAAGAAATCTTTGAATCATATTTCAATCCAGCATGTCCCTTGAAAAAAATGTCAAGAACTTGAGCAAAACTTGCTTCTTCTACATTCACATCAGTAAAGTAGCCTAGTGGTTAAAGCGTTGGCTTGTCACGCCAAAGACCCCGGGTTCGAATCCCCACATGGGTACAATGTGTGAAGCCCATTTCTGGTGTCCCCCGCCGTGATGTTGCTGGAATATTGCTAAAAGCGGCGTAAAACCAAATTCAGTCAGTCAGTCAGTCACATCAGTACAATCCGACATCTTCTTGACCATGAAACGACAAACTTCTTATGCAGACTCTCATCACATCTCGACTGGATTATTGTAACTCCCTTTTCTTCCATATTCCTTCATCTGATCACAAAGTAACAGCGAATCCAGAATGCAGCAGCAAGGGTTGTTATGTGCATGCCGCAAACTGAACATTTAACACCTATCATGAAGGCCATCCACTGGCTGACCATGAATTTCAGGATTCAGTACGAGCTGCTTCTTCTAGCCCAAAACTGTGTCTATGATGAATCATCGTGTCACTGTCTCAGAAGTCTTGTCACCATATACCAACCAGCCCATACCCTCCGTTCTGTCTACCATCTTCGCCTGTCAATCCCAATCATGAAATCATCAATGGATGATTGTTACTATAAGGACGATCTCTGACAAACCTCATTTTAAGACTCTTAAAGACACACCTCTTCAAGCAAGCCTTTGACTAGCTATGCTGAATTACTTTTTCTTATATCTCATGTTCAAAGCGCCACTGAGCAACCTGTATAGATGGAAGTAAGGCGCTATAGAAATAAATTTATTTATTGTTATGTTTTACAAATTTAAAAAAGTATGCATCGGGTGATCATGGCAGTCAGGCTTGTAAGGCTCATCATCAGCTCAGGGCCCTTCCCCCACTACACGCAGCCCAAACACTGAATGGGACCTCTCCAATGAAACGCTGCCTAGTCGAACCCATCAAGTACTTTTCGGAGACTTCCCAACACTGCAGCCTACTGCATTACCCAGAGTGTCAGAAGGGCTGTGCTACCAATGGAGAAACCGGTACCAAACCAAGGGCACCAAGAACAATGGGGAGCCTTACGACAGTGTACGTGG
The DNA here is from genome assembly GCF_003918875.1 of Haliotis rubra. NCBI lineage: Eukaryota > Metazoa > Mollusca > Gastropoda > Lepetellida > Haliotidae > Haliotis > Haliotis rubra. The sequence continues at coordinate 962,773 of NW_025766999.1, forward strand.
GATGCAAGCGAGACATTTCAAAGGCGAGTCCACATATTTAGCATGCTTTTCCTGATTCTTGCCAATCACATTGCTGTCAAAAAGGACAGAAATTTCAATAACATAAATAAATTCATTGGCTTAATCAAAAAGGACAAGATATATTATTCGAAATAAAGAGACTGAACAGATCATTAGTTGTTTTGATGCAGTTTATGTGAAAAAATTGATTTTAACGATTATCCTGCCAATGTTCCCATTTAACTTCAATTCAAAATTTTTACCTTAATTCCTGCTACCATGATAAAGTTTCTTTTGCCATTTTATACCAACATCATTTGTTTATAAGGACATGAGAAAAAAGTTAATATAATGCAATTATATTTGTCAATTTATTTATAGAACGTTTTCGCTTGAAAACACATTATGGGGGCATTTTTGGTCCCTCGTCAGTTCTTTTTAAAAAATGGAAAGTATAATTTTTAAAATGTTAGAACATTGGCAATTACCTTAAAGGTCACATGCAACCAAAAAATCAAACATAATTAAAACACAATTATCACTTATTCATGACATATAATATACATTGCTGATTATAAAAAAACCCATATAAACGGAATTATAAGCGTACAATTGCAAATCAAAAGTGCAATATGTTGTACTTCGGTTTACTTCCCTCGAAATGAAGCAGCCAGGATACCGAACCCAGTCAGAGCGGGTGGTTGTGCACTCAAGTGTAACGGCTGGTTCATTTGCAGATGCCTTCACGGCTCATTGTGTGTGTGTATATAGAGATGTTGGGTTTTGTAAATACACGCTCTTTTTTGTGTATAACATTTTGCAATCAACAGACATCATAACATGTCATGTGTACAAGTATCACACCTGCCTGTCTGTGTAATTACATAATGTGACAGAGACCAAACTCGGGCCATAAATCAATGCGTTTTGTTTATGGTGTACAGCCTGATAGGTGTTAAGTTCAAATTGCATGTGGTCAGTGATCGAAGTTGTGTATTGAATATTGTCATTTTCAGACAGGCAATAAAACAGACATTGAGTTTTGTCTGTGACAACGACATATCTATATCACAGTTAGAAATTCTGTCATCGCTAAATAATGACATTGCTTTTAAGTATCAAACTTAGAAAATGACTCGGTAAGAAGTATGTGTGGTGAAATAGTCAAATGAAATAATATAAACAGTTTAATCGGTAATCTACTGTCATAACATATAAAATGCTCGCGCCTGTGAAATATCAACAAAACATTAGAAAAATAGCTCACATCAAAGCCTCCCGACTCTGAGTACTCACAGCCAGGAAAGGTTTTCCGTCTTGAAATGTCGAATGCCTCACTGGTTGACACATAGCTGAGTAGATCTAGATCTTTACAAGGTTCGTTAATGTAACAAGTAGATTATTTACTATTTTTTGGTGTACACAACCAGGATTAGACTACTCCCGCTCACGACCTTATAATCCGGGCATGTATCCTGTTTCAAGCTCCGCGATCCCATTCAGTGCACATGCATTAGGAGCGCAGCATAGCTGTTGCAACCACTTTTTTCCCCAAGAGCTGGGGGAAAATTAGTGAATCGTTTGAACTCCAATTTGAACTCCGATTATTTTTCAACTTTAGAAGTTGAAGTTGCATTTTTGATGATTTGTTTCGGTAAGCCCATACCGAAAGATATCAGAATCTGCAAAGTTGTGTTTTACGTTGCATGTATCGCACTTATAGATTAGTGTGCTGTTTCTCTCTCTAGTGGATGTCCTTGCATGAACAACACAAGTCCGTCTGAGGGTCCACAACTGTTTATTCTGTGCTACACCTTCAAGCGTAGGCTCGAACGTCTCTGCAGCTTCTCTTCCCTAGGCCTATTGCCTGTACCGTTATATACCCAGGGTTGGTCATTCTTGGTCCTGTGTCTTTGGCCCCCCTTCGCATCTGGTCAGTGATGAGTCAACCGTCTTCGCTCTCCCCATTTGCCCTTAATCCCAATTAGGCCTCTAATCATTATATCTGGACATTTAAATTACTGACCAAAATGCACTTTGCTCGATGTGTTATTTGATATGTGGGATGACTTGGCCAAAGTGTCCTTTGTCCAGTGTACTGCTGATCAGGGGCTATTGTTTGATCCCCTGTCCAGTACTATATTTAGGGGACAGCACGTGTGCCGGATTAGCGTGGGATGGCTGCTCATCTATTAGTGACCTCCCTCCCGCTGTCACTCCTATGAGTATTGCCCAGAGACAATGGCATCTCACTGACCAGTGATAGTGTTCAATTTCTTAATTTGCTTAATGAGAGGGGGCCAGCTGGGCTTCTGATATTCTACCCTGGATACATGTGACCTTTAACTTTACAAGATTTTCTGATCCAGATAAATATTCATAAGGGGCTAACTTGTAATAGGGGTGGTGGGTGTGGTGGAGTGTTTGGATTTAATTAAATGTTTCATATCTTGCTCTGCTTCTCAGGAAAGTGTAACAAACACAAAAATTGCTGTATATGTCCACACTGGGATTCACAAGGCCTGCACAGCAACAATAGGCCTAAGCAGCCCATGTCTTTATCAGGTTGAATTGAACTTCTTTGGAAATGTACACCAGAATTAGAGGTTCATCTGAATACTGTACAATATGCCATGTTAGCGTATGGATACTCTTAAAAACCTCAATGTTTATAGTCCCTCAATTATGCAACCCAAACAAAAATTACATCATCAATGCGCCAGTATGATAGAAAAAGCTAGATGTGCATGGACAAATGCATGGCTCTCATGTTTGGTGTAAAGGGCCTATAAGAAAAGATACTTACATACTCTATCACATTTTCTGCCCTCTCAGCTCTGCACAGGGAAAGATTATATAAGAGATTTAAAAGGTAAACTGCTGGTATACCCAGGCTACTAGGAGCATATAGAAAGAGCAACTCCTCCAGCTGTGTTTCATCTGGTTCGCTTGTAAAGTTGCATTTCTTGGATAAGATAAGGCACAACAGTGGAAAGTGAGACATGCAACTGTCCCTGGTGATAACATTGATGCTGTGTTTGTATTTTATGGTTGATTCAAGTTGCTTCATGGACATATTTCAGTAAATAAAGTAAAGATATCTTCCTTACATGACTGATCATAATGCCTGAGGGTGAGCAGCAAAGATTTCCGCTTATAGATAGTTCCTACAGTGTCTCCAAAATATTTATTCTCAGCACTGAAGAAAGATGGCTTTGGTGAGGAGAAGTTGTTTCACTGTATTGTGGCTGAAGAAAGGGCAAGGCCAGGAGGAGGAGGTGAGTAGAACTGAGTGTAACCAGATACATGTACAATGGTTTCTGAAAAATGTCAGTTTGTCTTAGTCTTATCTTGAATGGTCAACTGTCTGTACAGAAATGTTGAGGGTCCCTTGGACTCATATTCTTAACTTTCAGGGGTCCTGGACAACAACATGGGGGTCCCAGGCACTTATTAATATATTATTATTAATACTGTTATTTTATTGTGTATCAATGATCATCACATTGTTACAGTAATTGAATTGCAAAAAAAACCATAACCCAGCTAGTAGCAAACTCAGTGATAACTTATTGTTATTGATTAGAATTTTTGCAAAAGTATTTTGACTTTCTGAGTCCCGGTGGACGGGCTAATAAATTTGGTTGCGTCCATTGTCCATTTTTATGCATATAGGACGCAGGAATTCGGGTCCTGTAAATCCCTGCATTCTCTAATTAGTCATAATTAGAGAGTTACAGTTTTGTGTGTCTAACAAGCCATTGTAGAAGTAGAAATCAGTCATGAGAAGGTTGTGAGTTAATTTAATTATTTTCCTGAGAAAATTTGATGCATTGTGTCTGATGATAAAATCTCGGACGGATTCAACTGGTTTACACAAGGAGTAAATTCTGTGTTTCTGTTCAAAATGGTATCCATGTTATAACTGGTAGTGTAAAAATACATATTAAAGGGATATTCCACTAAAAAATAACATTCAGTATATGAAAAGCAACCAAACTATAAACATTATTAAGACACCTTGCACATTTGTATGGATACGGGTATAAAAAATATTAGATGAGAAACATCACAATTTCCGATTCCCTGGAGGTCGCCATGTTTGACATACCTGTGACGTCACTAGCACACCAACTAACTTCAAACGTCATTGTCTTGTGTGAGGAGCTCTGGAAAATTATCTCCCTTGACTAAATATACTGTAACGGGGGATAAGTTTAATAGGTGCTATGGATATTAGGAAGGGTTGGGCTGGCATTAGTAATTTAGCTGGGGGTATAAATCATACATTTTGGGTATATTAAACGGATTTTTCTTACCGGTGTTTGCGGGGACATGCGGGTTACGGCTGTCGCAGGTTGTTTGGTTTCACTTGCCGTTTCGGCACAGCGATTGGCTGCACGCACTGGAAGGTTCCATTCCAAGGTCTTATAGATCTTATGGTGGGTGACCCACCGGGGAGTTCTTCAGGTTGACTGTCCAGTCGAGTATGTCGAGTGGTTGCAGAGGTCAGTACAAAAGTGATTTGACTTTGCCAATAAAAATCTTGGAGTTTCCACTAGTCTACAAAAGAAACATTATGACATTGTGAAGAGTAAGGATTTTGTAGAAGGTCAGTGGGTTTGGCGTTGGTATCCTCCAAAAGCAGGTCAGAAGCTGGAATTGGGTTGGACTGGTCCCTATCTTGTTTGTGGGAAGTTATCATCCCTTACCTACAATACAAAAAGATAGTAGAAGATCATGCATAAGTGTACATGTGGATCACTTAAAGCTGTATGAGGGAAATGATTCACCTAGGAATTGGCTCTTGGAGCAGACTGTTGAGGACACAAGGGAGATAACTATGGAGGATGAGGAGTCATTGTCTCCTATCCAGGCATCTGGGTTTTATTCTTCAGGTAGTGATAGTGGGGAGCAAGTGCTTCATACCCGCTGTGGGAGGAGGGTCAAACCCCAGGATCTGTACTCACCTTCCTAAGGTTAAACCCAGATCCTGGGAAGACCTTTGTTTGTTTTGTTTTTAGTTATTTGTTGATGGGGTGTATTTTCTGTAGTAGAAAATGGAGATCGCAGTGACGAAAGAGGAGATTAAGGCGTTTGAGGAGAGTATGAGGGAGCCATTCCCGCCGGGAGGCATGCCTTGCCCCGTTACCACCTGTGGGCCAGCGGTGTTCCATTGATGGAACACCCTTATGGATCATTGGCAGCGGCGTCACTTGGCTGTCAGGAGATTCTACCAGTGTTCAAGATGTGGACACCGGGATAGGACAAGAGGCCACGCCAAGCATCATTTAAGGCAGCATCCCCCAGGTACGGACCTGAGGGTCAGGGAGGCTCCCAACCCGGAGTACATCGACCCTGGAGATGCCCTGCCACCTGCACATCCAGAGTCCCGTGATGTCGCCCGGGAGCAGGAGCAAGCTCGCCGACGAAGCTTGCCTTCCAGAGCAGCCAGCCGGGAAGAGCAATTTGACCGAGACATGGAATACCTTTGTGCAATGAAAATGGAAGTTTAAGTTTGTGTATATCTTTTTGGCTGGGATCCTTATTTTATAAGTAATTTTATTACTTTTTGTTCAAGGGGGGAAGAATGTAACGGGGGATAAGTTTCATAGGTGCTATGGATATTAGGAAGGGTTGGGCTGGCATTAGTAATTTAGCTGGGGGTATAAATCATACATTTTGGGTATATTAAACAGATTTTTCTTACCGGTGTTTGCGGGGACATGCGGGTTACGGCTGTCGCAGGTTGTTTGGTTTCGCTTGCCGTTTCGGCACAGCGATTGGCTGCATGCACTGGAAGGTTCCATTCCAAGGGTAGGGGTGTGCTCCTCGCTTAGTGGGACAGGCCCGCTATTGCGTATATAAGGAGCGCGCGACAGGTGTTTTATTGTCTGAGTTGGAGACACCCGAGGATAGGTGAGCCCTTGTTTCGAGACGAAACAGCTTCCCAGTTGCTTTGCGATAAAGTAGAATTTGCTCCGTGACGGACCAGTCCTTGTTTCGAGACGAAACAGTTGACCCCCCTCTCACGGCGAAGCCCTTAGGAGGGTAGGCATAGGTATAGGTGGTTGGGGGGGAATAAAGGTATTTAGTTTTAGGGATATTGTTACCTGGGGTTTTCGGGGTGTTCTACCCTTCCTCCCTAGGCAATCTGTCTTACCACTCTGGTTCTTGGGATGATGTAGCTAAGATGAATAGTGAAAGATAAGTCCGGTATGGTGTTCAAGTCCATTTATTTTGTAATGAATCCTTTCACAAAGGTCCTCAAATATTTCCTAGCTTTCCTGGTTTACATGCAACACAGATTCACAAATCTCCTGGAAGAACTTGGTGGTTTCTTTCACAACTCCTAAAGTTACAATTTCATCTGAGCCATTCTCTCAATATGCAGAGAGAACCTCTCAAGTCAACGGCATTGCCCAGAGTCTCTCGCTCTCTCTCAGTCAGCTAAGTTTTGGTTCTCTTCGCAATTTTTGGGCTCCTCCTCCCTGAAATGATGTCCTACCTCCTACAGAAATGACTCATATCCAATCTTAATAATTAGTTACTTTCATTAGTCCCTTTCGGAGACTTTATTTGGTACCATCAATTTCTTCCAGTGATAAAATGACATTGCTAGTTATCCTTAAGCCATACATCAACCCAACGTTGACATATCTAACTAATATCTCAGACTGGTAGACGCCGAAACATACTTAATCAAACCATTTCAGATCTTATGCATGCCCCTTTATTGACAAACTGACCAAACTGACCATCTGTATCCCAAATGTCCATCCACCCAATTTGTGTAGGAACACCAGTTTGAACGTTTCACCCTCATTTATGTCAATTCAGAGAATTTGTTATTCCCCCATGAAAAGTGAATCAATAACAGTTCGGTTAGCTTGGTCAATGCACTTTCCCAGTACATTCACCCTTCTTAACTTGACTTCAAATTTTCCTTAAATATTTATAAAATGTATATAATGTTTTCAACTCTAAATACCCTGGTTATACATGCCCCTCCCGTTGTAGAGCATGTCCCATGTGACTGATAAATGGCTTAAGTTCTAACATACATACACATATATCAAATACATAACAATTGTGAAGATTTGTATACATATCAAAAAGTCAAGAATACAATATCAATGAGAAATATCAAATAAGTAACTACATATTTGAGTCCAAGATATTTTATGGATTAAACTTCTTTTTAATTTCTCTCACAACGTTTCGAGACCATTCCAGGTCCCTTCATCAGGTGAACTGGCAGTTAGGACTATGACGTCGTCACTATGACGTCATTACTGAGTTATGACGTCACAATGCAAGTGACATCACAGTACACTAGGGAGAGTACTGTATAAGTGAGTTAGTTACATAATGATGAAATTCATGCTAAATAATAGAGTAGAAAGTTGAATTGTCAATACACAACAACTGCTAATTACACAAAGGTTACTTGATAGCAGGCTTTCCAAAAAGAATAGTAGACTCGTTTTTTCTTGTATCTAAAGTTCATCAAAAGTTCATCAAAAGTTAATCAAGAGGTCCCATGCACTTGGCAGGTATACACCCTGATCACGATTAATTGCTGGTTTATGTCTCCTTATCTCAACAGCTTCCTGTAGTTTTCTCCGACGCCAGTCATTGTTATTTCTCGAAATCACCCTAATATCATTCCACATGATTACATGACTTGGGTTATTTGCCTTGTGCTCCGATATAGCTGACTTATCATTTTGTTTGCATACTGATGACTTGTGTTCAGCAACCCGGGTGTTAATGGGCCTGAGAGTCTCGCCAATATATTGATCGCCACAGCTGCATGGTATTTGGTATACACATCCTCTAGGGTTTGGGCTTCGGTGCAAGATCCTCTACCATTTGCCCGAGGAGTGTCTTAATTGCTGTACCGCTAGAAAAGTTATATCAAAGCCCGCTTTGCTCTTGATTAGTCGGGCTATTTGATGACTGACTGGTCCGCGTAGGGTATTGTGATTCTGATCGGGATGGTTCAGGCTTGAGGCCGGTTCTGATACTTCAAGCGTTTTGGTGATAGTCCTGGAGACAAGGCGGGCTGGGTAGCCATTGAGGACGGTAAAGGTTCTCTTGAGGTAATCAATTTCACTGTTTAAATTATCTGGGTGACAGATCGAATTTGGCTCTTCTAGTGAGAGTAGCAATAATTGCTTGTTTGATCTGTGGGTGGTGACAGGAGTTGTAATTGATATACTGATCCGTGTGAGTTGGCTTCCTGTACACAGAAGTGACGAGACCTTTGTCTGTAGATTGGAGGGCAACATCTAGGAAAGGAAGTTGCGGTTCTGCTCAGTCTCCATTGTAAACTTTATCCTCGGATGCTGGTTGTTGAGGTGCTGCAGTAGCTGTGCTGGGTCATCTTGCTTGTCTATGGTTGTGAACGCATATCATCTACTTTGCGATACCAGCACAAAGGTTGAAAGGGTGCTGTGGAGAGAGCAGATTCTTCAAAGGAGGTCATATATATTTCAGTGATAAGCGGTGACAATGGTGAGCCCATAGGCAGGCCATGTATCTGTCTATATATCTTGTCATTAAATGTGAAATAAGAGAAATCAAAACAGGTTGTAGCGAGGGTTAATGATGCTATTTATCGTGAGACTGGTGTCAAGTTCTTTGATTCGAGTCTGGAGCTTGTTCGGAGAATTTCCAGGGCTTCTGGCAAAGGGATGTTAGTGAATAGGTCAACTACATCATAGCTGACCATGGTACGGAAAAGTTGATCTTCTTTCAACTTGCTTATAAAGGCGGTGAATCACTGATGAATGCCTTCCCATCTTTACCTAAGGGTGCCAGGATGCGTGAGAGGTGCTGCGCGGAGTGCTGTAAAAAGCGGATCCTCGTGAACAGACAAGTACCCTGGCTTTTGGTGGGTTCTTGTGTATTTTTATGGTTGCTCTACCATATGGAGCTTGAGAGTTGATAGGATTGAGCTTATTAAAGACACTATCGCTTTATCTCTCTGTTTCGCGGAAGCTCCTTAAGGGTCTTCTTATGCTCACGCTCAAGTTTTGCAGTGGGGTCTTTTGTGACGATGAGATAGGTTGAGGTATCAGAAAGGCTGTTGTTTATGAGCTGTTCGAAGTCTTGTGTATCCATGATAACAGCTGCTTTACCTTTATCGGCTTCAGTGATGGTGATAGCTTTATCTTGTCTGAGTTCAGCAATTGCTTGTCGTTCTTGCACAGAGAGGTTGTTCCGTGGCCTGGGCGCCTTCTTGATGGTGTCTATAATCTGGTGACGTAGGTAATCCACGTTGCCATTCGGTGCAAGTTGTTGGAGACCCCACTGCAAAACTTGAGCGTGAGCATAAGAAGACCCTTAAGGAGCTTCACGAAAACAGAGAGATAAACGATAGTGTCTTTAATAAGCTCAATCCTATCAACTCTCAAGCTCCATATGGTAGAGCAACCATAAAAATACACAAGAACCCACCAAAAGCCAGGGTACTTGTCTGTTCACGAGGATCTGTCTTTTACAGCACTGCGCAGCACCTCTCACGCATCCTGGCACCCTTAGGTAAAGATGGGAAGGCATTCATCAGCGATTCATCGGCCTTTATAAGCAAGTTGAAAGAAGATCAACTTTCGGTACCATGGTAAGCTATGATGTAGTTGACCTATTCACTAACATCCCTTTGCCAGAAGCCCTGAAATTCTCCGAACAAGCTCCAGACTCGAATCAAAGAACTTGACACCAGTCTCACGATAAATAGCATCATTAACCTCGCTACAACCTGTTTTGATTTCTCTTATTTCACATTTAATGACAAGATATATAGACAGATACATGGCCTGCCTATGGGCTCACCATTGTCACCGCTATCACTGAAATATATATGACCTCCTTTGAAGAATCTGCTCTCTCCACAGCACCCTTTCAACCTTTGTGCTGGTATCGCAAAGCAGATGATACGTCTTCACAACCATAGACAAGCAAGATGACCCAGCACAGCTACTGCAGCACCTCAACAACCAGCATCCGAGGATAAAGTTTACAATGGAGACTGAGCAGAACCGCAACTTCCTTTCCTAGATGTTGCCCTCCAATCTACAGACAAAGGTCTCGTCACTTCTGTGTACAGGAAGCCAACTCACACGGATCAGTATATCAATTACAACTCCTGTCACCACCCACAGATCAAACAAGCACTTATTGCTACTCTCACTAGAAGAGCCAAGTCGATCTGTCACCCAGAAAATTTAAACAGTGAAATTGATTACCTCAAGAGAACCTTTTACCGTCCTCAATGGCTACCCAGCCCGTCTTGTCTCCAGGACTATCACCAAAACGCTTTGAAGTATCAGAACCGCCTCAAGCCTGAACCATCCCGATCAGAATCACAATACCCTACGTCGGACCAGTCAGTCATCAAATAGCCCGACTAATCAAGAGCAAAGCGGGCTTTGATATAACTTTCTAGCGGTACAGCAATTAAGACACCTCCGGCAAATGGTAGAGGATCTTGCAATCGGGCCCAAACCCTAGAGGATGTGTATACCAAATACCATGCAGCTGTGGCGATCAATATATTGAGACTCTCAGGCCCATTAACACCGGGTTGCTGAACACAAGTCATCAGTATGCAAACAAAATGATAAGTCAGCTATATCGGAGCACAAGGCAAATAACCCAAGTCATGTAATCATGTGGAATGATATTAGGGTGATTTCGAGAAATAACAATGACTGGCGTCGGAGAAAAAAACTACAGGAAGCTGTCGAGATAAGGAGACATAAACCAGCAATTAATCGCGGATCAGGGTGTGTACCTGCCAAGTGCATGGGACCTCTTGATTAACTTTGATGAAACTTTTGATGAACTTTAGATACAAGAAAAAACGAGTCTACTATTCTTTTGAAAGCCTGCTATCAAGTAACCTTTGTGTAATTAGCAGTTGTTGTGTATTGACAATTCAACTTTCTACTCTATTATTTAGCATGAATTTCATCATTATGTAACTAACTCACTTATACAGTACTCTCCCTAGTGTACTGTGATGTCACTTGCATTGTGACGTCATAACTCAGTAATGACGTCATAGTGACGACGTCATAGTCCTAACTGCCAGTTCACCTGATGAAGGGACCTGGAATGGTCTCGAAACGTTGTGAGAGAAATTAAAAAGAAGTTTAATCCATAAAATATCTTGGACATCACTGTACAACTTCTAAATGCCACTGAAAGACTACATATTTGAGGACCAGAAAACGCAAAATTCAAATACAGGTAAGTGTCTCAGATAGGATCTGTCTTAGGTTGTACCAATCTGAGAAATGTAACAGACATGTTATAGCAAATAACATTTTTAACAATTGCTGATTGAATATAATAGATGCAAACAGTATAGGTATTACAAATCAAATCAAATATCGAAAGTTTGGATTCTTGAACATTTTCTTCTGATTTTTCTTTACAAATCGTGATAGTTGTACAACACCATATTATACATCTAAATTATAAATGTACAAAGCATGCAACATCAGAATACAATATGGAATCATTTATACATGAGGACACTAGTATGTCTGAGTTGACAAAAGTTTGTAAAATAAACTTAGATTATTCAAAGTCACATCAGCTTTTAAAATGAAAATTGAAAGTCATCACAAAGTTTTCCTGTCTTGAAGGAACTGAAGGTGAATTTAACTTTATATCTTGTTTGTGCTACTGTTGAACAAGGTGGTGGAGCAGAAAGACTACCTAACTCATGAATAAGTATTGGATATTGTTCACTTCCATATATCAGTGGAAACGAAAATGAATAAAATTATGAGTACAAATAAGCATCCATATGTGAGATATGAAGTTCTTGATATCCATTTCATGTCCCCAATCAGAGACCATCTATTCATTAAGATAGGGTCAGTTGGGTATATGTAAATTATCTAATTCTCTTTTACTAACTTTAAGGCTCTTGAAGACACTCTTTCGAATGACTTTTCTTGATAAAGTTGAGTGTTTCTGTCATTGGATGTTACTGGTAACATCATAGAACATAGTAGTATTGTAATGTCTGTACCTTAGAAGCTGTGTAGTATTTGAGTATTTCTATCCTTTGGAAGTCAATTTTATTACCAATGTATGATACTATGTCTGTTCATACGTCAAGATTTCTCCCTTATAATGACTAAAGGTAGTACCCCAAAGAAACCCTTAGTTATCTAAAACACATGTCGTCAGTGGTATTGAGTTCCACCTCGTCAGTAGTGTCATCATCACCTTAAGTGTGAAGCCGAATAGTCCGTTTGAACATCAACAATCAAATACACTCCTCATGTCAAATACTCTGTTCCTGCTCCTTATCATAAGGAGTCAATATCTCTCCCTAGTGAAGGAATATCCAACAATCCCAATTGGTCGTCACCAATGTACCATACAACATATCACTCTCCCACAAGGGATGTTTACCACATCAAATAGACTGAAGAACAGCGCGCATTGCTCATACAGTCTCTGTTCATGAGAAAATAACATGCAGTACTCGTGGGTCAGTCAAATATTTCATATTAAAGGCCTTGTTAAACTATTTCAATCACTTACTCTGTTCCATCCCAGTCATAGGTAGTCATTCTTATGTTAATCTCTTACTTTGGTCTATCAACCAATTCTATTCATATTCAGCTGAATCCTCTGTACGTCTTGTACTCAAAAACGCCTCTGACCAGGAAAAAAATGTTGTCTCCCATTGATGTAATTGGCCTCCGCTTACACTCCACGACCGATTTATAGGTCTTCACCAAGGCTACGAGACAGATCGACACTCCGTCCTTCGTCACGAATGAATTCATCGTTAGTCTTTCGACTGTCCTCATATTTCAGCAACCTGAGGTAGATGCTAGATGCTAGAGAGTGTCAGTCATCTCTAGACTCTTTTGAGCTTTTCCGTTCACTAATGCAGTCCCTCTGCTTCATATAAAGGCGGTCTCTCTCCGCTACAAATTCATCAAGTCTCACTGGTGCGGTCTCTCTCCGCTAAAATGCTCTATGGCCATAGGCAGCTTATATCTCCGCTTTATATACATCAATTCTCATAGTGCAGGCATGTCCCTCTGCTTCATATTCATCAATTCTCACAAATGCGGTCTCTCCGCTTCATATACATCAATTCTCATAGGCGCGGGCATGTCCTCCGCGACTTTTCCATAACAATTCTCATAACTTTTGGGTACCCATATAAGTTGACACGTGTCATGATAAAGTGGGACTTAAAATATATCTTACTATCTTATACTCAGAGATTCAGGAACATTTAGATCAGGAGTCTTATCGTTCGGTATTTTGCTTCCATTTCACTATTCCTTTCATTGTCCTGATGATGTGGATGTCTTCCACTATTTCTGCTGGGAGAAGTTCCCATAGGACCTATTCACTTTCTGTGACACCTACATTCCGGACCTCGTACAATTTACCCCTGTAATCCAACATACATTCTCTATTGCTTCACTTTGTCTGTCCTCTGTTGCAGGACTGGTTCCAAAGAATGGTCCCTGCCTAGATTTATTGTGTTTCCTACTTAATTAACCCTTTTCGTCCCTAAAACAACTATTTGGTTTGTCTGTCATGTCACTTACAGCAGACATTAAATTGTCAAAATCAGATTGAGGTAAGGTACCTGGAAACATACCTGGGTAGGTGTAACTACACCTGTGGTACCACCTGTGATTTCCTGATCTAAATTATATCACATATTGATACACCTGGAACACCTGATGGTGTACCTGTGGACATACCTGAACACTCACCAATAGTCATGCCAGTGTCACCCGATGACTCACCTGTAGTCATATCAGTGACACCCGATGACCTACCTGTGTCATCACCAACAGGTGCAGTGTGTATGTGTACATCATTAAACAATCTGACGTCACCTGCACCATTAACAGGTTACACAGATAGATGGGCCATGAATAGGTGAGCCAACCTGTAATGACAGGTCACTTTGTTTATCCGACATGGAGGTAAGTTACCATGTGTACCTGAGTGCATGGCCAAAACCATCTCAGGACATGTCATACAGTCTTCAACACTATCAGTCAAAAAAACACCTGACACTCGAGTCCTACTGTCCGAGTCAACTTGGTAAAAACCTGTCACCTGTGTCGACTTGTATAATGTGTGTGCCGATTCCAGTATTGATCTCACTATACATGTTATCAAAAACAACTTTCTCTATTACCCATATTCCTACCAAAGCAGGTATTTTAATTTCTCAACTGGTAGTGTTTATCAATCTAAATGATGCTATTTGATTGATAGGTGAAGTGATACCTCTAGTACCTAACACATGTAAAGATTCTGTAACAGATTCAATTGGTTCAATGACTCCTAATTCAGTGTCTGGGTTATTCACATAAACATGTAATAGTGTTTCTATACTGGACCCTGGAATTAGCAAAAGAAGCAATAAACTTTGTCTCTGCAAGTCCTTAAAGGGGCACTGATGCGTAGCACTGTGCGTGGACGGGTTGTTCCCTTTGTTATTGTTTTCCTCCCGCGAGTGCCCGGATGATATCCCAGAATTCTTGACTGGATTGTGACCTCTGCTGCGCCACTCGTGAACGCACTTATTTCGTAAATAGAGCAGCGCCACCTAGCGGGGGTAACTAGCAGCGCTACTTGGCGTGATCACTCCCGGCTTATTTATAAAAGAAAGCCTGTCACCCGGCGAAATGGATTTACTTTTGCTCTGGCTATGGGTCGAGGACGTCACGACAGAATCGGCAAAGAAGCGAAGAATACAGGAAGAAAGAAGAGGAGGAACCAGTCTCGAATCTGTTTAGGAGTGCACTTTGACAGATTCAACAGCTTGAGGGAAAACACGGAGTCAAGCAAGAGCGATGTCATCAAACATCTGCTTTCGATGTTCACACGACCAATTCTGCGACTGCAGCAAGTAAGTTTTTCTACTTTTGATCAACGTAAGAGTTGATAAATGTTGTGTAGATTTGTTATTTACTTTATCGCTAACTTGATCACGGTTGGATTTACCGTGTGTGAAATTGTGAGCGAAGTAGACGCCTCTCTCTATACCTGATCGCATTGTCCTGATTTTATTCTTTTTTGTTTTCTTATTCGTACTATGACATTTATTCAGCGTTCAAACAAAGGATACTGATCATCATGAACTGACTTGGTCGATATCAACATCGGGGAACACTGCCGCTTCCTATCAATGCCTGGACCTGATTTCAGTACTCCAGTTTGTGATCAAGTTGACACTCGGAACATTTCGAGTTGGTACGTAAATGTTTGTCTTTATAATGTTATATGTGGTACAATCGGTGTGTATATTGAAAAATTATTTCTTGGTTAAGTGATAGCATAGAAAGTGCCTCATGAAATTGTTTGTTATTTTCATCTTATGTTGCACAAGAGTTACAATAACAAAACTGACATGTTTACATAAGTACGACTGTGTTTATATATCTCTCCAAGCTTCCCATTACCAGGTGAAAGGGTCAATGTGGCTGTTTGTTTAGAAATCTAATTGTTGTATTGTCAGTAAGCCTGTCCAAATTGACTAGCTTTCTAGTGTTTTTATATATAATTATTGCATTTTCGTGATCCCAAAATTGTATTGTTCTGACTTGAAAGGAAATAGTGGCACTGTTTTGAAAAGCATATGTGATTCTTCCTAATCTGTGTTCCTATCTAATGGCTACAATTACATTGTTGTTGTTGCTATTTTGTATTGACATGTCCACATGTGACATTAGCGTTTGATATTTTTAGAAGAAAAGTTTCTCATTGTTTTACATTTGTCCACATTATATAATTCTTTCTCCTTTTACATACCCCAAAGCTGTTACAAAACCTGATTGTAGATTTATGCACTTGCTTTATATCCCTGTATAGACATGACTTATTAGTGTACTCTGCTGGTTTTTTGTTTATAGATAACTGTGTGGTTGTCAGTGAGCATTGTGACAGTTTGTCAACCTTGGCAGCAAGTTTACAAGATTCTCCAGAAGTTCCAGACCAGGCACCGTGTGAAACGCCACAACCAAGGTTCTTTTGGATTTATTACATTGAATTAGAAATAATAGTTCAAACAGTAGGTGCCATACAGACTCTAATGTTTGTTTGAAAAATGTACATAATAGTGATTCTTTTCGTATGTAAATAAGCATTGGTTGTTAAATTATTCTGACAAATCAGATATTGGAAGTATTCAAATTTACATTTTGTCTACATCAATTGGGCATTATCCATACATTCAAGTTGTCTACCTAATATTTCTCTCCAAATCACATAGTGTGTGTCATAGTAAGACAAATGGATAACAACTTTCCCACAAGTAAATGTTCTGGGCTGCTTCTTGCCCCTTCGTCGGTACAGTATATTTATACTGGTGTACAGGAAACCACATATCTAAATATGTATATACAAGCACCAGGGAAGGAGATGTAATAATTGTGTACAAAGAATGTGTCAAACACAGAAAAACTGGTAAAACATTTGTTCTGTAGTATTGTACTGTTTTCTGTAGTCATGGGTGTAGAGGTGTGTACAGAAGGAAACAGGATGACCACATTTTCATCCCCTTGTCTAAGTGTTTCTATGTAATAAAGTTTGAATCGCTACTGAGACCAATAAGTGTACTCTTGTTTGTTTATTTACTGTTGTCATGTACATGTTTTGGTAGTACACCCATAAAAGTGTCATTACCTAATGAATACACATGTGTGAAGATTTGAGATTTCAAGTGGTGGTATGTGTATCAGTCTAACTCGCGTTACATGTTTGTTTTGACAGTACACCCATAAAAGTGACATGGTTTATGTAACATACCTAATGAATTTACAAAGGTGCTTCCCAAGTGTGATTTATGAGTTTACATCCTTTTTCTCTGTAATTACTCATGAGGTATGTGCAACATGAATACACACAGGTGTGTCACATTCTGTTAATTGTCAGTCAAGACAACAGCTCCAGTTATTTGTATTTATGGTTTGGTAAGATATCATGAGCTGGTTTCAACAATTGGTTTTCATGCCAAACAAAGAAACAAATCAGCAACTTTCAACAAATATTATATTTAAGAATCAATTCATGTGGCAAATATATACAGATATGTACAACATATTTACAATATATTTACAAAATATGTACAAATATATACAAAATATATACAAAACATAATGTACTGGCTTGTTAGGCTTCCTTGTAGCGGTGTAGCTGCCTGTGGGATCTGGAAATCTCCTCCGGTTGCTAGTACAACGCATGATGGCACAACACGTCTATTGCCATGACCCAGTCGACCATACCGTTGTAGGATAAACTGTCTGTGCGCCTGGTGTCTGTATGCTGCATTACTTCGCTCTTGGTCATGTACAAAGAAGTCGTTATAATGTGCCATTGCAATGTCTAGCACCGCTGGGGAGATCACCGTATAAAAGTTTGGTCCATCCACAACACACTCGTAGGAGCCAGTCTGCCAGCAGCACTTCTCTTCTTGCGCTGTTGGCATGCTTCTACAATTGCCACATCTGCACCAGCTTGGTGTGTTGTCTGGTTGGGGCTGCCTTGGTGGATCATCACAGGGCCTGTATCCCAGGCGGAAGTCGTCAAAAGCCCCTGGTCCCGAAATAAAGTTCAGTCACTATACTCCTGAGCTCTGTCACATCTAATGAAGCCGCAAAATCCTGGAATAGAGATATAGAATTAGAGACAAGCAAAATTATACCAAACAACTGATTTTGAGCATACAGTTAAGATGGTTGGATTTTATGATCACTCAAAATTTTCATGAACCAACACTTGATACAGTAATACATGTAAATATGTGAATGTCCATATACTGTGAACAGGGAGGTGTCTTGTTGGCTGAACATTATATCCGAAGGCAATATCAACCTCTCTCATGAAAATATTTTTTTCTTTTGGTAAGGCAAAACCAATTGCAATAATCCACCAATGTGTTTTTTCTTATTTTGAAATATACATCATATGAATTGATTTTAAACAATATAAAGCCATACTTTCAATATTTTCAGGAAAAAATATTAAGGAATATTAAATTAAAGGCCACAAAATATATTTGCCTTTTTAGATGCCATTGCATATGATCACGAATATGAAATAGAAAATGAAGAAGAGAAGTATGTGTAAATGTTATAAATCGTGTGCTATAGCAATGTGACATCTAAATTTTCTGTGAAGTGCAAACACATATAAAATAATTGTACTTCTACTTGGAAAGATTTGACATTTTATCTGGAATATGTACAAAATACTAATTGGAAATAACAATCCAGAATCCATTTAGATGAACGAACAATACTTCATATTCATTGTTGAAAAAAAGGTACCTTGACTGCCTTATGGTGTGCTGATGGGCCTTTTGGTGGACAGGATGATGAGCTTGTGTTTGTTGTCGGTGCAGCTTCCAGGTCATTGATGCATGTTGTCGATGCAGCTTCCAGGTCATCTGTGCTGTCAGCCTGTGAAAATACGAAAAAATACCATTTCTTAGTTATCCAGATATTGCAGTACAAAGGATTATGATTTTATAAATACACATAGATATTACTAATTAATATTTAAGTGGCATATATGCGAGCATGAACATTCATCTAAATAAATATTACCTCCACTGGAACCTGGTCGACATTGAGCCTTCTTAAGCACCCGGCTACCATCTGCAGTCTTCCTCTTTCTCTTCTTGGTGGGGTTGTGTTGAGGGAGGGGTGTGGTTGATGTCACCATCCATATCCTGCAATTACATTTGTTAGAAAGTTAAAATAATAACACGTTTCCTTCCACCAGAAAGTGTGTATCGTCAAACAAGTAATCTAGTGATTATCAGCAAGTGGAATGTTGTAGCAATCACATTTTGCAAGAACCTTTTGGCAAAACAAATATTTATGTTTGGTTAAACAACTATATTTCACAGTATAAACAGAAAAGAGAATATATATGATGAATATCATTATGAAATTATTAGTGTCATCAATTTCTAATTTTCAATTGGCATGAAGATAAGTGACATAAATAATGCTTTTCGACGTTTAGGTGAACTAATCACGAATACCTGTGTGTGCATAACCTTGCATCATGTGAATATATATATATATATATACAAGAAACAACATATAACGACGCCTCGTGCCCGTGCTGATGACATCACGATCGGTGAAATCCCTGAAGTCCACGTCGATCGACTTCAACTTCGGGGCTGGCAATCGGGTTTGTTGGACGCATGGTACCATCCATCCGCATGAGCACAAACTTGAACACAGTTTCGGCGGCGACGACACGACATGTTCCTCTCTTCGATACACGTACAAGTGTTTTGCATCTGCATACGATATCCTGTGAACTAGCCATGTTGATTGTCGTCCATGTTTGTGGTCTGGGTAGATAAGGGTGCAACGAACCAATCAGCGTTCAGAAAACAGAAAGGGGATTTCCCCGTCGCGACGGCTCGAATGACAAGTCTGCCAAGGTGGTCAGCTGCCCAGTCCCGGTGTTTGTCACGGTCTAGAGAGCAAGCACTGCCCGCAGCGGCAGCCGAACACGACAATTAACACGTTAGCTCGGAGCAAAAATCACTTCGCATCAGTGCCCCTTTAAGTGTAAGTTACTGAGTCAATCTATTGCGACCTACGTCAATGGTAATTTTCTGTCTCGGTAAAAAAAATTAAACCTAACAATGCATCAACAGACATGTTGAATGTACCTAAAACGCTTGATCAATGCTTGAGATATACATAAAACATTTAACTGATTCCAATCTGCTCCAACCAATGTCCTTGCACCTTATTTTGTAATAGGAACATAGTTCTCATTCTTGTTAAATGAGAAAACATCTGATTTGCACATTGTATGATTTCACTGAATCTTAACCCTAATACCGCTATGGGATAGTCCCACACTACATGTCAAAATAACAACATCCGTAAATCACTCTGTTTACTGTGATTTGGCTCTTGATCATCTACAATTGTAAATGTGTGCCTACCGATCTTAATGACATTATCATGAACGTGTGCTAATTCGTCAGCAGGTTCACTCCCTCATTTAGCATCACACTGTGACTTTGGCAAAAGTTTGGCTCAGAAAAACAGAATCAGCTAATGTGGCCTATCCTACCACATCAATAACATTGTAATATTCTAGCAAAGTACTCAGACATACTAAAATGTGTCCTACCGCAACCTCTGCATATCCTCCTAGGATGTGGCATCTGTGTACCATCCATATGGTTCATAGGGTCCATATGGTTCATATGGTTCATATGGTCCATAGAACACAGGTCGGTCTATGGACCTAGACCTCTGATACAGAGATCCTGGTTTCTGTCCCTGAGAGCTATAAAAGTTCTGTGTCCAACTAGGCTCTTGAGGCTGAAATCCTAAATCGTCCCGAATGTCACTCTGGAATGTCACCCGGCGAGGAGAAGCATTACGCCGTCCATATGAATTGTCTCTATAGCCACGTCCATATGAATTGTCTCTCTGGTCCCTTGAGTTCTCCCTCGATGTCAAGGATAATATTTGTCCCTTTAAGTCCTCAATAACAGCCACAAGTCTATCTGAGGAGGGCGATGTGCTACCAATGGCAGCATCTGCCATCCTTGCACTCTTGAGCACCTCATCTTTTGTATCGTGAGGCCTGGTCAAGATAAACTGTTTTATCTGAGGTTTTGAGTTCCTGATTACAGCATCCTTGACAAAATTGTCGTCAAGACAATCAAGACTCCTTGCCTCATGTTCAAGTGTAAAAAAGATTTGGTTCCCCCAAAGTAAAAGTTCCGTTGGAACTTTTCATTCCAACATTTGTTCCTGTAATAGTGCATGCGGAACAATTATTTCGTTCCGCACACACAGAATTTATTCCGGGTAAAGAGGAACTTCCACACACATCATAAAGTGTCTAAAAGAGGGTTTTGTTTGTTGGGGTGGTCTTAAAAATTGGGTCGTGGGGGGAACGGAAAGGAAAAAAAGATTTTCCTACGGTATTTGTTCCATATGGAACAAATCATGTGGCTATCAAGAAGGAATTATCATGTGTGAAAGTTCCTTAATTTTTTTTATGAAAATACATTGTAGATTCCCCAGAATCCGAACTGATGATTCTAAATGAATGTTGTGTTTAAAAGAGTTCAGTAATTATGTAACAAAGTTACCTTCATTAATCAGGTTACAGTCAGTAGCAAGGTTACAGTCAGTCAGTAGCAAGGTTACAGTCATTATGCGACCAAGTTACAGTTAGTCAGTAGCCAGGTTACAGTCAATGTGTAACCAAGTTACAGTCAGTCAGTAGCCAGGTTACAGTCAACATGTAACCAAGTTACAGTCAGTCAGTAGCAAGGTTACAGTCAACATGTAACCAAATTACAGTCAGTCAGTAGCCAGGTTACAGTCAACATGTAACCAAGTTACAGTCAGTAGCCAGGTTACAGTCAACATGTAACCAAGTTACAGTCAGTCAGCAGCCAGGTTACAGTCAACATGTAACCAATTAACAGTCAGTCAGTAGCCAAGTTACAGTCAACATGTAACCAATTAACAATCAGTCAGTAGCCAGATTACAGTCAACATGTAACCAAGTTACAGTTAGTCGGTAGCCAGGTTGCAGTCAATATGTAACCAAGTTACAGTCAGTCAGTAGCCAGGTTAGTGAACATGTAACCAAGTTACAGTTAGTCTGTAGCCAGATTACAGTCAACATGTAACCAAGTTACAGTTAGTCAGTAGCCAGGTTGCAGTCGACATGTAACCAAGTTACAGCCAGTAGCCAGGTTACAGTCGACATGTAACCAAGTTACAGTCAGTAGCCAGGTTACAGTCAACATGTAACCAAGTTACAGTCAGTAGCCAGGTTACAGTCAACATGTAACCAAGTTACAGTTAGTCAGTAGCCAGGTTACAGTCAACATGTAACCAAGTTGAAGTTAGTAGACATCCCGGATGTTGACAAGTTGGATGAGTCCATTTTGCATTCAACAATGACTGGAATAGGTTAGGCCTACGGTATTTGTTCCTGTTCGATGGAATATTTGCCGTATGTGCGGAATTTTTATTCGTGTCATCCATTCTCAATTTCACGGCATTTATTCCGAACCGGAACATTTACTACTCGGAACTAAATCATGTTTACACAAGGTCTTGTAGGAAGTCCTCAAAATTCTCAGAGTCTTTCTGCTTCCTAGTATCCTACTGTACAACATATCTAACCTATCATAAAATTTCACAGAATTTTGCTTGTACCTAGCAAGAAAAGCAGCTTTTACTTCCTCCCAAGAATCGTCCTCAAAATCTTTTGCCTCAAACCATTTAAAAGCTTTGCCATCTAGCCACAAAATGAAAGCTTCTTTCTTTCCCTCATCAGAATAATTGTTCAGAGAGGTAAACTTTTCATAACGTTTCAACCAAGCACTGGCCTTAGCTGATTCACTACCATCAAATTTCTCAATATTGATGTGACCAAGGGCCAAAGTATTAGCCAATGTACAAACGCTTCTCTCTAGTCTGTCTGGGTTATCCTCACAATACTGTGAAAAGAAACTAGACTGACCCTCTTTCTTAACTTTAATCACTCCACTCTCTTCATTGACATACGGCATTTTGAAATTAACAGTTGTGTCAACAGTAGACTCTCCAAAACAATCCAACCCTTTCTGAGAAGTAGGAGAAATAAAAGAAGCACCCCTTTCACTAATTGGAGATCTAACAACTGGCTCAGTTAAAGTAGCAAAACTTGGTGAGAATGCTGGCAAATCAATAGAAGCATGAGCATAGTTAATTGGAGTAAAAACTTAACTACTGTACCCTTATCATCAGATGACATGACGCGATATAACACATAATTGGTACAAACAATAGTAACAAAATAGATAAATCTCAGATACAGAATCTCACAGTACACAAGCTAAACAGTCAATGCACACTGAAGAAAGTTACTAATCACACAAGTAGGCTGCTGGGGGGTCTGTCCCGCTGAAACTGTCCAACACCAGGAAATCAATAACACTGTAGTGGTAGTGACCACACTGTCCAGAAAATCAATAAGTCCCGGGGGCCCACAGAGTTAATGTTCATTGTCAGGCTTGGGAGAGGTCCTCACACGGTTGAAAGGCAAAATGCCCCTTTACAGTAAATCAGGACATAACCTACCATGAATGGCAACAGTCTCTTCCAGGCTCACATAGCACATACCCATAGCAGATGGAAACAGTTCACGTACCTCTCCTCATTAGTTGCAAGTCCAACAGAATCATAACTTTTCACACACCATGAAATTTGAGCACGGTACAGAGAACTTAAAGCAATCTCCACCATCTGTTACCTGGGGTTTCGGGGTGTTATACCCTTATTCCCTAGGCAATCTGTCTTACCTTCTGGTTCTGGGGATGATGTAGCTAAGATGAATAGTGAAAGATAAGTCCGGTATGGTGTTCAAGTCCATTTATTTTGTAATGAATCCTTTCACAAAGGTCCTCAAATATTTCCTAGCTTTCCTGGTTTACATGCAACACAGATTCACAAATCTCCTGGAAGAACTTGGTGGTTTCTTTCACAACTCCTAAAGTTACAATTTCATCTGAGCCATTCTCTCAATATGCAGAGAGAACCTCTCAAGTCAACGGCAGGGCCCAGAGTCTCTCGCTCTCTCTCAGTCAGCTAAGTTTTGGTTCTCTTCGCAATTTTTGGGCTCCTCCCCCCCGAAATGATGTCCTACCTCCTACAGAAATGACTCATATCCAATCTTAATAATTAGTTACTTTCATTAGTCCCTTTTGGAGACTTTATTTGGTACCATCAATTTCTTCCAGTGATAAAATGACATTGCTAGTTATCCTTAAGCCATACATCAACCCAACGTTGACATATCTAACTAATATCTCAGACTGGTAGACGCCGAAACATACTTAATCAAATCATTTCAGATCCTATGCATGCCCCTTTATTGACAAACTGACCAAACTGACCATCTGTATCCCAAATGTCCATCCACCCAATTTGTGTAGGAACACCAGTTTGAACGTTTCACCCTCATTTATGTCAATTCAGAGAATTTGTTATTCCCCTATGAAAAGTGAATCAATAACAGTTCAGTTAGCTTGCTCAATGCACTTTCCCAGTACATTCACCCTTCTTAACTTGACTTCAAATTTTCCTTAAATATTTATAAAATGTATATAATGTTTTCAACTCTAAATACCCTGGTTATAATATATTTATATAGATATACAGGGTAATGGTTAGGAAGTGGGAAGGACGGGTGGTTTTATAAACTAACTACCGCTGTTAAAGACAGCTGTAGTATGCTAGATTTATCTTAGGTCGGGATTAGGTGGGGATCATGTTTGTTAATTCAATGTAGATTTTTGTTGAAACTTCCCAGAACTATATTTTGTTATGTTTGGAGTTTGTGTTTTGGGGAAAATAAAATGGTGATATAAATTTTGTCTTATGTCCTGAATCGCAAGGCTGCATCTCGTAACTGGGAAACAGCGTGGAGGAGAATTCTGCTCACGGATTTACGGATTTATACCTGGAGCATACCCTCTTGTGGTAAACATGCCAGTTGAAAGGGAAAAACACAACGCAAAGTCTAATCACACATTGAACATGTAGTTTCCACAAGACAGAGCAAACCACGCCTGTTACAATACCCTTTGCGTAACGTTCAAAATTGTTAAATTTTCGATATGGCAATTCACATAATTCCACAACCGTACATGTTCGAACCAGAATATGAGGAGGGTGAGGAGCCAGTTGCTGAGTTGTCGGATAGCGATAGCGATGGAGACAGTCGATCAGATCGCCATTGCATTAGCATGACCACATCTCGTGAATGCTTTTACTGTAAGGAGTGGGACATTCTGTTTTCAAAACTGCGAGTATCCGATGGGTGCATCACTCGTCATGGGGACTTTGGAACGATCTGTCTAACAGATTCGGTACTCGTCATGTCGTTCGTACAACATATGCTGTACAAGGGTCGTGGGTGGCAGAGGGCCCGATACTTTGACGAACAGGTACGTAGTCTTCACTTTATTGTTTGACATAAATAGTATATTAGTAGCATTACATGTAGGTTTCAAGGTCTACTGACTTCATAATTTACGTTTACCAAGCGTACATCAAATAAAAATAATCTTTCATAAAATTTGAGACCGTTTGGTAATTTTGTCATTGCAAAAGTGCATTTTATTTCATATATTTTTTGTACTATTGAGACAACTTGATCAATGCAGTCTTACTAATACCTATACCCTTCAGAACTGAGGTGTTGCAGTTAGATTGTAACTTTATTTACTTGTCATCAAATTAGAGATTTGCTTTCTCCGGGTTCTTTACTATTATCCAGCCTCATGTAAGAATGTCGAGTTTTGATTGGTTCATGTGACTCTGATAAAATACCATGTACACCCGTCACACTCCGCGAGCAGGGAGTACAAAAGTCATATTATCCCGCCACACCTCGGTGACCACGCGAAGTGAGAAAAGCGTGCATCGCCAAGCCTTTAGTAACGTGCGCTGCATTGAGGTCACTCGATCAAAAGCTCCTCTTAATTCAGGGACATAGTGTTTAATGAGGGAGGAATGCTAAACTGGCTTTCTTGTTTAAATCCACACTACCACTACCATATAAAAATATATCTTCTAATTCTGAACATATGGTAATACCATTATTTGAATGACCCCTTAAAAAATACAACTTGGTCATATTCTAGATCAAATATATTTCAAAGTAAATTAAGACTCTCTGAACAATATTACAATACATTATCTGAAAAAAACTCAGATATGTTCTACATCAAAACAGTTTACTTTATACCCTTTTCCAATACACTCATGTGTCATTTGTTTCACACCTTAAAACAATACAAAGCATGGTTGAATGCACCTCTAGAGGGATTTATCTGCATCTGCTCAGGGGCTGTTTTTCAGTAAGTTGACACAGGCACTTAGTTTCGGAAACCAGCTCTAATACTCTGCCTTCTATCTTTTGCGTAGTTACAGACTGCCAGACATGTGATTATGTATTTCTGCTACATTAAGAAAATAGCATAAAAAAGAAAACAGCATTATCACTATCCCCTGCCATCAGAATTTTGTTTGATCGTAAAGTAGTCAATATAAACCATATTAAAAAAAGCCCTATAAAGTCTTAAGAAGAGATAGTCACTAGGGTTGCTTTATGTCATCAGAAAAATGATAAAATGTGAAATAAATACACACAAGAGGCCCTTTCTCTGAAAAAAATAATTTAGTGCACCAATTCTCGAAACTCATTCCTCATAAGTATCTCTTATAAGACCATAACTATGAATACTGATAATGATATTCATATATGTACAAACATTTACCATTCTTTCAACTGATAACATACTTACAAATCACAAATTCTAGCATATGACATCAGCAAAGTGTCCAAGCAAAAATGGACAGATATATACAGCAATATTCACATTATACCATGTGTCAAAACTATTTGATTTAGCACTGACCTCCCCCTTTTCAGCCTCCCTTCTGCGTTTAAGGACAGTTGAAATCATATCTGTCAGGTATTTGTAGGACTTGTGCTCAGCAATGGGTTTAATCACCCAATCTTTGCAATGCTTGCTATAAGCAACACGAATACGTGACGAGTCTGGGTTTTGCGGACTACTGGTACTCTCTGGTGAGACACCTTCATCTCTGTGTACATGATCAAACTGACTAGGCGAAACATTGGTGTGGTTGTTATGGTCCAAAGCTGTGTATGACCTGTCATTTGCTTCTTGTCAAAATCCTGTCGTTTTGGACAGTACTTGTTTAGAAGAGAGTGATATACCTCTAATCTGCCAGTGTGCAAGAATTTACTCAGCATTTTGATGTCATTCAAAAATCTTTTGTTCAAAATGATTTCCTCTAGAGCCCTGTGTGCTGCAGAATCACGTGTCAACCACTTCTTTTTCTGATAGCTGACCATGACAACATGATGTAACAAGGCCTGGCCCCGCCCACTCATGACAATTCACAATGTGATATCGAAGTGATTCCCACCTAGCAACTAGTAAATCACTATCCCCTCCACAAGATGCAGCACACCACCATAGATGATTGCATATCGACTGAACCCAAGGAGCAAGAGCAGAAAACTTCCTGTACCTACATTTCTCCTGCAGTTTCTCTCTCAAATTGTTTGATAAATGGTAAGGATCAAACTGATGATCAATGTTCATTGCTCTATACTTTTCACGCATAAGTTTTCGAACTGAAACATGACGATCTGTACAAACGTCAGACACAGTAAGATTGAAACCAAAGTTGGATTCATTACATCCAACCAATCTGTCAAGGACTCTTTCAAAGTCAATCTTTTCCATTCCTGCAGAGCTATTACATTCTGTCACCTCGACAACTTCAAAGTCTACTATTTTCAAGGAACTGTGATCCATCATGGTGTAATTACAGTATTTTGCACTGTAACCTGGTGAATCACATCTACCATCTCCTATCACTTGAACAGGTAAACCCGTCAGGGACGTCACAACAGATTGCTGTTCTGCTTTCCAGAATTCCTCGATAACCGGCAAAAGATAATCTCTTTGTGTCTCATAAAATGAACTTTCGCCAACAAACTTTAAGTTCATTATTGAAGCTACATCAGCAACATGCTTATAGGTTTGACCAGTGAATAAAATGCTTGCTGATAGCAAAACATTACCTGCTGCTACTCTTGGAGCAATAAATGGCTGAGACTTCCAAAACAAAATTTCATGACCACCTGTACAATATAGTTTTACAGTTATCATACTGCCAAAAAAAGACTTTTTGATTTCATCTAGTGGACAAGAGCATTGTTTGCGATGAAACAAATCATCAAGTGCATCTGAAAACACAATATATGTGTCTTTTGACAGTACGTTATGAATTACATCTTGAGAAAAAGAATCATCCAATTCAGTCTTGTCAGTATCTGATTCAAATTAACTTGACAAAGTTGTAACTTCAAAAGGAGAGTCAGTCTGGTCAGTTGACTTAATTGAATCAAATGTCACATCAAGGTTTTCTACAGTGTATTCCATCTCTGCAGAATCAGATAGCTTAACTGGAGGAGACTGCATAGGGAGATGCAGTGATGCTGACCAGGGCATTTTCTTCTTTTGGGACCTTGTGATAAGTATGATCAGAAGACAGCATACTATCAGCAGCTGTAAGAGGGCAACTGTGACGGTTCGGGTGGTAACAGTCAAGGCACCAGACATCTGTCTGAACAGCTACGCTTTGCTGAAATGTGCAATCAGATTTTTACTTTCATAAAAGGAACCAACCATTTGTTATTCTGGGGGTGGCCCTGGGCCTGGAACTTTATTGAATCAAAAGTACTGTCCCCCAAAAATGCTTGAATAAATTAACTTATGCTACAGACAATAAATTATTGCAAAATACTCATAAAAAATACATATTTAGTATTATTTACACCTATATTTGTATCAGAACATATATCTGCTTTTGCAGCTATAGCTAAAAAATATCCAGTCTCCATTCAAAGTCTTTCAGTGTGAAACATGTTGCTGCGTTCTTCAATGCCGATAATAATTAACTCAATGTGGATTAATAGATAAAATGGCCTAAAAGTTCAGCGAACTCACTGTTGATTGTTCTATGGTCACATCAGTCTATTGGCTGCATATTACCTCAGGAACAGTCATCTACAAACAAACATTATTAATGTAGCCATAATGGGCATAAACTGTAATAAACCCAAAATGCATGGAAACACCAAGGATTGCAAACAAACTTGACATTTTGTGTATATGACAGAGTACTGATTCAGGCCATTTTGTCAATAATTTTCTCGTTAAATTCACTTTGAAGTTTCTAGCTGGTGTAAAATAATGTACTTCTAATAATGTAACATATTTGTATGCATGATATTCATGATGTCAATCAGTGGATTGTCTGGTCCAGACTCGATTATTTACAGACTGCTGTCATATAGCTGGAATGTTGATGAATATTTAAACAACAAACAAACACAACTTAATAAGTAGAGAAATAACCTTCAGTGTGTCAGCCAATGTCAAAGATGATCTCTTTTTCTTCTCAAGGTCACCAGCACAGGTTGAAAACATTTGGGCAACAACCTGTGTATATAAAGATATGTATATGAAATAAATAATGTATAATTACTTGCAGCCATTACATTAGTTACTTGCAAACAAAATAACTAACCCCTGAAATAATGCCTCAGCGATCTTTGCAAGAGACAAATGTCATTAGGACTTTTCAAGATACAGTTTGTATCAGGAATTTTTTATAGCACATTTACACATATCCCTGTCATTAATCAACAATGATGTAGGGTGCTTTGCATGGAATTTATTAACTTGCTTATGATGAACCATAAACATGTATAACATAGTACATATTTTGTATATTAAAATTATACTATGATAGCTAACTGTAAAATGAATCACTCTCTTTGTCGTGAGCAGTTTCCATTATCATGACTTATTGAATAAGAATCTTAGTGTTCAGTTGAAACACTGTTGTAATCAATTTCTGAATTTTCTGTAAAACAGACAAAAGAATAGTGAGAAAAGAAGTTAAATTGTACTTATATCATTTTCTCAAAAATTACCAGTCTCATATTTTTCAAAAAGGTAAAAACCACAAGTAGTTTAAAAATACCTTTTTATGTGTCCTTTTCCTCACACGCTCCTCGTGCAACCCGTCTGTTGGTTTTGGTCTGTGAACAACAAGGGTTGGAAAGGCATCGTCTTTTAGCTGTAGCTTCTCTTTCCTCCCTAACAATCTGTTTATCAAGTCAGGCTTGAAGCAAGTCTTCTCAAAGTGATCTTGGCATACAACCTGGAAATAAGTGATGACATGTAATTATTTACATAAATTAAAACAAAGATAATTTGGTAAAGCATGTCATTCCAAAATTATTGTTAAATAAATACACCTTTATACCAGTCTACTCATGCTCCTAGTTAATAGATTTTTAAAAACAATGTTGCATTAAAAACCAAAAAAATTATTTCTAGTTTGAAAAACAACAAACTGTTACTGTGACCTTGTATACAAAAGTAGTGACCACATGCAACTACATGCATTTACATAATTTGATAAAAACACATTTCTTAAAGCATATTATTTCAAGTTGCTGTAACAATAAATGCAACTGTATTTCAGTCTGTTTATGCTCACAGTAAATGCAAAGAAATTTAGAAACTTGCATAAAAAATGGTAATTTTTAGTTTGAAAAACATGATGTAAACATGATGACTCATTTAAAGTGTAATTATTTTATGACAAATAGTGGTAATTTGCTGTAAACCAGCAATCTTCAAAACAATAACGCTCGAACACCCATATAGTACAGCATAATGAAATAAAGCTCCGAGACAGTGCTAACCTATTGTAAATACAAATTCTAGCCTGTGCGAACCCTACCTATATGGTACCTATACCATATAGGTAGGGTTCGCACAGTCAACCATGCTGATGATTTGCACGAAAGACTTGTGCTTGTTGGAATTTTAAAAAAAACGTGAATGTAATAATATATTTATAGGAATGTGAGAATAACAATCGATTATTTTTTCTAAACGGGTCCAACTTATTTATAGTAGACCTAAATTCAAAGCCAGTGCACTGGTGGTGCCTTCGGAGGCTGTAGACCAACATTAGGGTTTTTTTGCATCACAGAATACGCTGGAAATTACCGAGCTACAACACAATCGCAATAATTTCCATTTAAATTATTTGCAAGTTAGATACATCTATAAGGAAAAGAATTAACGTTCTAACATGCTAAATAATAAGGCAATAGCATCAACACAATTTTCTGGATGTTTGGAGGCGTTTGGGATTCGAAAATATGACTTCCCATATCCCGGTGTCCCTTCGCCTCGGTCGTTTCTGTTTAAACACCCCCAAGCTTGACACAGCGGTCCAAACTGCACTGTATTACAAACGCGGCAATGGTAAACGCTTTGATTTGGCGCTTCTGTGGTGTGTAGCATACATCATAAACTCACGATCTCACGCTCTCGTTGCCTTGCGAGACCGAAACATGGCCGCCTCCACGGAATGACAGAAGAGCATCAGATTGGTGACTCAGTTACTTTTTTCTCTTTAACTAGAAATTATTTTTTTAAATAAATGTGAAAAATATGATGTGTTATTACTTTAGAATAGATGGTTAAAAGTTTGTTTTTGAGTGGAATTGTCCTTTAAGTCTTACCTGAGTATAGTTACCACAAGTAAGAAAATAGTGTAGGGCATTTTCACTGATATCCACAAGAGCAACATGGACTCAATCTATTAAATGTCTGTTATACTTATATATGGGCGTTCTTGTCGCTACATCCAAGCCTGAGGCGGCAGTGAATGATTTGACAAAAATGAGTGCCATAAACATTAAGGTCAAAATAAATCTTATTTTTGTTTTTTGTAATTAGTTTTTTGTAATTCTGAAAGACTCTTTGGAATTTGGTAGGGCATTCCATTATTTTTTTTGTGTTGGGTAAAAAGGATTTGGCATAAGATTAAGAGGCTGTTCGACTTTAAATTCCATGTATTTCTGAGTTATTTCTTAAATTATAGCTTGTAGTTCCGGAGAGGGAGTTTGGGATCAGGTCACAAAGATATTTTGGGAATTGGTTATTGTACATCTTAAAGAAAAAAGTTAACTTTTGGCAGTACCTTCTATCTTGCAAGAACTGAAATTTGGTTTCATTTTAAAGTTTGTTATGACTTGTGCCACGAACGGCACCATATATAGTTCTCAGAGCATCAAGATGTAAGTTTTCTTATGTACACGATTGCTCAGACGTACAGTTATCCCAAATGTGCAAACAATAGTCAAATATTATCAAGATATAGGACTTATACATAATATCCTAGGTTTTACGTGATAATCAGTATTTAAAACTCCTCAGACAACTAATCATAGGGCAAACTTTACGTACAATATCATTAGTGTGATCATTCCATGTAGTCGCTTTGGAGTGTTAATCCTAAATGTATATGACTTTTGACTTCTTTTATGATTGTTCCATCCATGAGTAGGTTCGGTTTCAGGGACAGTTTCACTTTACCTGAGAACTGAGTAGTTTTGGTTTTATTTGGGTGAAATGTAACCTGCCACTTACAGGTCCATTGTTAAGACAGGTAGGTAGCAGCAACTGATGGATCTTCTATGATAACATATAATGAAGTGTCATCCGCAAAGAGACGAGTGTTACTGTCAATATCACATGCAATATCATTGATGTATATTAGAAAAAGAAGTGGTCCAAGGACAGAGCCCTGAGGGCTAGTTGTTTTCTTGTCAGATTTATACCCATTAATTGCTACCCGTTGTACTCTATTTTCTTAATAACTTTAAAGCCATTTTAATAGTTCGCCTTGGATACCATAAGTTTTCAGTTTATAAATAATTCCTCTATGCCAGACCTTATCAAAGGCTTTACTTATGTCGCCAGAAGACTGCTCTGACTTCTTTTCTTTCGTCAAGATCCTTGCCTATGAAACTATACAAATAGGTTAATTGATTTGTTGTGGAATATAGTATTATGATAAGGGTCTGGGGTCCAAGTGATTGTTCCGGTGAAACACCTTATCTAACTGGCGTGCTGGTCTGCTTGGGGGAATTAACTCAGCAAAAGAGTCCGAAGTCACAAGAAGCTAATCACACTTTTATTTACAAGAACGGAGTAACATGGGGTGGCCACAGAGAGTCGGTACAACCCTCTGGGCTGAGGGCTAGAGCTGACCTGTGTTGGGAGTCTAAACCCTACTGATGGACAAATGAAGATAGAGACATTTTATCTACAATTAAAACAATAAAGAGATTATGATTGGTTGACTGATACAAAAAATGGGTGTAACCTACATTAGCCTATCAAATACAGAATATACTAAATGGGGTGGGTCCTTCAATGACCAGACAGGGCAATCACTCTTAATCCTTGTTAATCCTAGTTTAACTGGCACTAATCTCGATGGCACTTTTACTGGATGCTTGGATGCTTACCCTGGGCTAGATCTCAATGAGCCTAATCTGATGTGTCAATTACAGGTGCTTGGATTACAATAGATGCATTTAATCGTCTGGTCATAACTCTGAATTACTGAAAGGGTTGCTAACAGCTTGAGTCCTCAATACCTTAGGCTAGGATTTTATCTTGGATATCTGTGAAATTGTGTAGCCGTAATTTATACCTTTTTCAAAAGTATGTCTGTGAGATGAGTTTTACAACTTTTGACTGGAGTCTTTCTCTAAGCTATTACTAATATTCTATATTTTTATATTTTCCTAATATCTGAATCCTAATATATTGCTTGTAGTGGTAATAATGAATAATTAATTTTGTATGAATTATTATCCCATGATAATAGCCTGGCATGAATCCTGATTGTAGATTTGTCAGTAAGTCGTTATCTCTTAGGAAGTTGAATACCTATTTAAATACACATTTCTCAAAGACTTTTGATAAACAAGAGTAGTTTGAACTTTCATATACACTATCTTTCTTGTGAATAGGTATTACCGATGATTATTTCCATGAACAGGGAAAAAGTGACTGGCTAAGCTATAAATTGAATAATTTCATAAGTATAGATGTTAAACTATTTGCGGTATATCTAAGTACTTTATTTCCTATCCCATCTGGACCGGTCGCTTTTGATGTGTCCAGTGAGATTAAAATATCTCCGATGTCATCGCGGGTTAGAGTCATGTTACTTAATACTGAGCTACAAGGAACCTGGGTATCGGGCAAATCTCGATTTGGATCTACAATGGTCGACTGAGCGTAAAGTAATTGCTTAAAACATTTGCGATTTCTTTGGGGTCATTATAGACTGTATCGTTGAAAATAGTTGTTGGAAATTGATTGTCATTGTTGCGTGATTTTATTAACACTTTAGTCAGGCCCCACCACGTTTTGGTACCGAGTTTGGTATTCTCCTATTTTGGAGACAGATATTTGTTTTGCAGTTCTCATAGCAGAAGTAACTTTATTTCTTGCTGATCTGAAATTAGCCCACTTCATCGGATGGTTACACTTCTTTGCAATCTTATGTAAACGATTAGGTGTCCTCCCATTAGTCATACGTCCCACTAGTCATACGGATTAAAACGACATACGGTATGGTTGACTGCACCAACAACTACCTTTGTAACACCTTTGTAAAAATATAATGGAATGATCCAAGAATCAAAAATACAGCTTCACATCAATGAACTTTAATAATCATGGTATCTTCAGCATGGTATCATGCATAATCTGATTTTGAGCATAATCTTAATCCTGATTGGAAATGCATGGTATGACCAAAACGTTAGCTGCTACCCTAAGTTTATCATGTCACTGACTCAAAGACTTTTTATATGGATATTTATGTGCAGACATGGTTTGAATCGCTGACTCTATCAAACAAATGTATCTATTACAAAAAATTTTAAGGCACTATGGTAATATTAATCGACAAGAGAGACTATACCAACTATATGATTTAAATACTGTTCTTCTTGTTTGTCCGCTGTACTCAGATCTTAGAAGAAAATAGTTACCAAATCATTTTTATAGATATCCAAACGTTATTAGATTTATCTCATAACTAAGAAGTACAGACATTTTAATACTTCAGAATTTATCAATGTTTATATTCCTTGCAACATTACAAAGAAAAAAATAATAATCTTTGAAAAAATGTAAAAATTACTACTCGAGTAGTATATACAATGGGGGTACGAAATCACTTTCAACAAAAGCCTCTGCAAAGCCTTATTTCACAAATAAGGCTTTTGTCAGGCCCTTAGATCTCGCCCCATTACCCCTACTATAAAAAAGTTTGAGACGCCAGCGGGATACGAACCCCTGCATGTATACCTCACAGCCACGCCACTCAACCGACTGAGCTACCGGGGACATGGCTGAAGTGTGTCGGTTTAACGGGTCTATCCTGAGATAGCAAACTAGCACTTTCCTGATCATGTGACATGTCGTGTTGACAGGATACTATATTGGGATTACTTGGTAAGTGTTAAATATTTTGCTTGGGGGGTAACATTGTGCCGTACGGTACGATCAATAATTCCTCTCTAACGAGCCCTCTCCCTGGCCCATCTCTCAAGTAGTACAAGTTCAGCTCGTCGGCTTTCATGTCCACTTTATCTATGTTGTAAGTTTTGACTGACCATATAAGATCGGTGGCTCGCTTACGGCTATCACCCTCGTGTTCCCCCGGCTGGTATAGATACCTCACTAGGGCCCTATCTGGTATCTGTTTCTCTTTCCCACGCAATGGAGCAGCCGACTCTGCCACTATTGATTTTAGTTTGATAGCGTCTGCGGTTTCTTGCCGGTGAGACGGGTGGCTTCATGGTTGATTGCCGACACCACCTTGGGTAACCTCGCGACCCATTCAGTCGATCGCTTCCCCGGGCTGGCCATCTCTCTAGCATACTGATGCCCGAATAAGCGCTCAGCCAAAGTCCTATTGAATCTCTCAACTATGGCTTGGCTGCGATGGGCTCCGGCCGTGCCATGCCTGACCTTTGTATCGTGTTTGGCTAGCAGTTGTGACACGACACCCATGAACTCCCGCCCGGGGTCAACTTGCAGCTCTGTTGGCCACGTCAGCGGACTGCGCTTGTATATGCGTTCGAATCCTCTGGCTACCTGGGCCGAATCTTTCGCGGTCAAGGGTTTGGCTTCCTTGTAGCGACTGGCCATATCCACGACGGTTAAGGCATACTTGTACCTCTTGTCATGGGGTAGGAATAGGAGGTCGGCCTGGTGAACGCTATTGGGTATGTTAATGCCGAACTTCCTTCTAGGCACGTAGCATGGTGCCGGTAAATAGATCTGCCACAGGGCTTGTTTTTCAAGCCACACTTTGGCCTCCTCCGGGGGTACTCGCGCCATTTTAGCCAGCTTATGTACAGCGCTAGCTCCTTTCCAGTACCCACGCGGGCTGTAGTAAATAGCCTCAAACTTTCTTTGGTTCCGTGACATGTCGCCTATATACACCTATGTTCTTGGTTCAATTTTCTCATGCCCGTACGCGTACGTGTTTATCCCATCAATAGCTATCCAACGTTTAGTGTCCATCGGCGACAGGGACGTCTTGTTTATAGTCAGTCCGTATATCCTATGCCCATCACTTCTAAGTGTGTTCATTTTATGTCTAAAGGTACGGGTCTTGAACAGGGCTTCCTTGAATCTGGCGTGTTTGATGTGTTGTTTCACCACGTACTTCTTAACACCTTTCGCCTTCCGGATCTCACCATTGTCGGCTTTCAGTATGGAGTACATCTTAGGCCTCAACCCTATGTACTCGGCTATGGGCGTGCCAGCACACTCGTCCTTCATCTTACCTAGGACCTTTTTATTTACCGTGCTGTGTATGGCATGGTCCTTGGGGTAGTCACTGGTGTCGTACAAATCGAGGTGTTTTTTCATGTCCTCGTACACGTCCTCGGTTCGAATCTCCATCAGCAGGTAATCTGTGTCAGTGTACAGCACTTCACACCTGTCGTCGTACTGTTTTTCTCAGCTCGTTGTAGTAAAAGTCGTACATCAGGTGTTTGGATAAATCGAGGATGCTCATCCCCACGTAAACAGGCCGGTTGAATTTTATGTGGCTTTTCTTCATGTGTAGGGCAACTAGGTCGTCGGTGAATATCTTGCTACGGTTGAACGCCGGACTGGCTATCAGTCTCCTGAGCTTGTCTTCCTCATTCGACCAAACCAGCTTCACAGTCACGCGTTTCCTCAGGTTCTCCATAGTCTTACCAAACACCGAGTTGTTCATGAGCTTGTAGAGGTTTTTCTCAAAGTCACTGGTGGCAAGCTTTCGGAGGTCTGTGTTCATTCTGATGAATGGTTCCATCCAGGGGCTCTGGTTGAACACGAGCACCCTGTGTATTTTGGTCAGCCTCATACCCAATGACAGGTACAGCTGTAGGTTGCGATAGTGAACGATGTACTTGGTCTTATTCAGTAAGTTGGGCACGAGTTTTTCAACGTCTGCCACCCGCCCACCTAACAAGTTATGTTGGTACTCAGACATCCAGTCTGGGTTAACCCTCATACGTTCGGGGGCCGGGGGTTAGCTGTTGTGTGATGTGTGTAATGCCTTGGGGTATTCCAAGTCAACCTCGAGGATATAACCTTTGTTCGAATCTGGTGCGATGCTCATAACATCGACCTCGTGCGATTCCCATTCGAATCCCCCTGTGGGTAGATACTGGCTCATGGCCCAGCCGTACAGGTTGTTGGCATCGAGGTAGAGAATGTGATTGGTTGGCTTGCTCGGGTCGTAGCCCTTCACGTATTGATTATTTGCTTTCGCGTATCGATTGGTTGCCATGGAAATCCCACCTCGCAAGCCTTTCTCAATGAATAGGTGCATGCGGAATCTGTGAGCAATTCCAACTTAACCTCGGTCTTTTTAAGCAAGACATCCCACGACAGACCTGGGCTGGTGTAATACCATGCGGGGTCGAGTTTATACAGCTTTAAACACGTCCGCCTAAACGTCTCAAACACGTCGGCTAACAGCAGTACATCTGTCCTCAAGTACAGGTCGTGATAGTCACCCAGATTCTTACAGCCCAGGTTATTCCACACGTTAATAGCGTGTGAGTAATCGTCTTGGGATATTGCCGAGTCTGTCAGATTGCTGTAAAATTCTCTGATGGGGGGTAGTCTGGTCTCGGCGAACTTGGCCCAACCATCCATGTACTCGTAGGGGTACACAGCCTTCCTCATAAGCAGGGGTCTAGTCTCGGCGTCGGTGTATCGATCGGTGATAGGGAAGGTATCGTTGGCCTTGACCAGACTGTCGAGTGACGACAGGAGGAACTGAACCGAGTCGATGAACCTCAGGCCATTCAAGCTGAAGGAAATGTATCTCTCCATGTTGTTGGGGATGCACGTCAGGTTGCCGTCAACCCTCGCGATGGCCTGCATGATTAAGTGAGAGTCGTACCCTCTCAAGTTGTGAAATACCACGGGGATGCTTATTGTTTTGGGTATGAATCTGAGCTTGAGGTTACACGCGCTGTGAGCGGCGCCTCTATACTTACCGGTGACGTGGCAGTGATCTCTCACCGAATCACCGTTCAGTGGTGAGTCACACACGTGACAATTAGTGCTACAGGCGTGAGCTAGCCGGTCGGCTTGGGTCATACGCATGGGGGCGACTGTATACAGTGCATTCCTAATAATTTTTTCTTCCTCCTGCAAACACTTTAGAAACCTTTCAGCCGCGTCGGGGCCCCTGTACACTACCGGAGCTTTCGTTTCCCCATCACATCGGACGACAATGTATCCAAACCCACAAGCCTCATGCTCCTGTATTTTCTGTGTGGTTGGGGTCCCCCCAATATCAACAGGTGTGACCAAGGCTTCAAAGTCGGCGTATATGACATAAGGCACGGACATTTGGTTCTTGTGGTTGCCGAATTTTAGGATATTGTCACCTTCCTTAGGCATGTCGACTCGTATGGCCGTCTGCCCCACACCTTGGCAATCCTCCCGGTGGGATTCTAATAAATCAGCTCGTGTGAAGCCATGTAGGCACCGTTCGCAGAAGTGGCTCTTTTCTCTGTGTGCCGATTGGTCATACAACAGCCTGCTAAAGTGTTTTATCCACGCGTAGTGGTACTTGTCACCTCGCTGGATCATGAATATATTGATAACGCGGTGGGGTCCCCCCAACGGACTGACCCTGTGCACTATTGTTGTGTTACCTTCGTGCCCAAAGACGTTTATGGCTATATTTTTCTGTTTTTCTATTTTAGTGATCTGAGATATGGGGGTGGGTTCATCTATACCATCCCAGTTGAGCCCATCGTCTTGGGGATAACTAGAAGGCCTGTTCGAATTAGTGTCAGCTGGAAACAAGGCTGACCTGATAGCTAACCTCAGGCAATCGTCTCCTCTATTCTTGACGTTGACCATGGCCTGTTTTTTCTTATAGTAGGGGGACAAGTCTAGGTATGATCCGCCTCTGAACGACACGTAGTTAGCTATGTCTAGATAGACATTATCGATTTTATCTACAGCCCACCCGGACCCCAAGTGTGTGTAGCGTTTTAGGTATTCTCGTATCTGCTGAAAACTGGTATCGATTGATGCGTCTATGGTCTCTGTATGCGTGACAACCTCTTGCCTACCTCGGAAGTAAAGCTGAACGTACTCAGTGACCCCATTCCCTGCCTGCTTATCGAGTGACATTTTCACTGTGATCTGAAACTTGATACTTCCCAGATTGTTTAGTTCCTGGTTTACTTTATCAGCTATCAGAGGCTTGATATCTGTGATGTCTATGTTCCTATCAACATGCATGCGCCAGCCTCTCTAATAGTTGCCTACAGCGAGCTCAGTGGGTATGAACTGTAGGTCAATAGCTCTATTCTGCCGTAATAGTTCTACAAGCTGTGGTTTCCTCATACGGGAATATCCACCTAAACCCAAATTGCGTACTTCAGCTTTTAATTGTTTTACAGTAGGAGGTTTTGCTACGGGGTCATGTGATAACAATGCGATTAACCCGGCTCTCCCCAGGTTGGAATAACCCGTCAGCCCAAGCTGTTTTGCTTGGACTTTTAATTGTTTTACCGTAGGAGGGGCTTGCAGGCCTAGTAGCCGCAACAAGGCTGATTTCCTCATCCTAGAGTAACCAATCACACCCCTCTGGCTCGCGATCTGCTTGAGTTCACTAACAGTAGTCATAGTTGCGTACACACCTAGGTATATCAATCTCTAATTGGACCGCCGGCAAGGGAGGTAACTCCTCCAACCTTGATAAAAAAATATAGTGAGGTGTTTTAGTAAATATCTAGATACACCCTATCGATTATTCCCTCGACCCACCCGGAACATGCGCAGCATAGTAGGGTGTTTTGTATCACTTGCAACGAGTCGTCAACAAGTATATCTATCTCCCCATGCACATCTACTCGCCCCCCATCAAAGTTATTCCAAGTGTGTCCAGCCCATGGCACATCAAACCCTACTTTTACCATGATTGTAAACGAGCACCCCTTATATAGTTCACTAACAATCATGGGTTTGAGGACACTGATATCTATACTTTTCCCCACATCCATCTGCCAGCTTCTCAGGCAACCTTCCCTGGACTCAATTTCCACAAACATAGTTATACCTAGGTGTGCACAGTCTCTAATTGGGGGTCTATCCTAAGAAGGCGCCTACGTTCTTTTATGAAGGCCTTTTTATTCTCGTAGATGAGGTGATGTCTGACTACGTTCGCCCCGTGAGCTTTACATAGGCAGTAGTGCCCTTTAACCCCTATACCACACACAGAACACGTGTAGTTAGGACTTCCCATGTGGAAACAACAGTACCCCTCAGTCCTGCATCTCCTACCACAGGCTTCTTTCTTCCCCATAAGTATGTATTGGCATCTGTACGGAGCAGGTCTCATCTTTAGCATACTTATATGAGTACTTAGTCTAATTGTTTTGCAACCAACGCAGTCGCTGCTATACCCAGCGCGATGAAGACCAGTTCACGGTCCATTTGCCCCTTGGATGGTGTGTAGTACTGAGCGAGTGTGGGCTTATGTAGGGGTTCCAGCTGTTTACCTGTTAGTAGGTAGTATTCTCTCGCTGCGTCGTCGACATCGTGGAATGTTTTAACGGCATGGCTCTCACGCCTGAGTTGTTCGTTAATGTAATCAATCCTCTGGATACGTTGTTTCGCGTACTCGGATTGTGCAGCTTGTAATTGTTCGACGGCAAGGTCGTGCCGCTTCCTCTCTGCCTGTATCTCAGCCGCGTGTGACTCTCGTAGTTTCGAGAAGAGGAAATTACTCCCGGAAAATGCCAGGGCATTTACTAACGCCCCACCAACCATCATGGCGATCGTAGCCATCCTATATTTACTTCATAATATTTTCAGGTAGTACCCCTTGTTTTACTAGGATGTCCTTTGTGGCCATCGCCATACCAAGGTTCATTATGAGCATACCCATATCCTGCAGATTGAAATCTAGCTTGATAGTCGGTTGTTTAAGCACCATTTTGGTCAACCGAGCGTACCCTACGGCTAGACTGGCAACCACGGTGGCGTGGTATGCGTCGTTGACGAACGTTTTCCCCTCAGACATTATGTATATGATATAAAAATATATATTTTATAACATGATATGTGGGTTGACCTCTAATTGCGGGGACTCCCCGGGATCCCTGTGCCGTGTATATAACCATGAGATAGCCACGGCAGCAGTTATGCCTGCAACCAACAAAAGTCGAGTGGGGTTCACCGTGATACTTTTATGTTGGTGACACCACCTTTTTTTACCGGCAGCTACTCTCTTAGGGTTCTTCTGCCTGGTGACTGTAGGAGGGTTCACCTCGGGAGGGTTCACCTCCCTGGGGGTCTCCCCCAGTTGTGGGGTCTCCTCCTGTGCAGTATCCATCTATACTATTATTATTATTTTTCCCCTCCTTAAATTGGCAATGCTTTGCCGTGATAATCGCCGCCGTCACCGGGGCTAGAAACATACCGTATTTGTGGTACAGCACGCAGCTGATAGAGCTCAAGGCGTGTTCAATAAAAGGGTCTTTCTCAAGGGCCTCCCACAGGTAAAGTCGGCGCTCCGGGGGGATGGGAAGGAAGTATGACGCAATACCAGTGTATATCTGGGTCATAGCCGATCCTATAGTTTTCGTCATTTCTGCCCCGAGTCTAACCTCGTATCTAGCGTACAGCTTATCGATTTCTTCG
Source organism: Haliotis rubra (assembly GCF_003918875.1). Classification (NCBI taxonomy): domain Eukaryota; kingdom Metazoa; phylum Mollusca; class Gastropoda; order Lepetellida; family Haliotidae; genus Haliotis; species Haliotis rubra. Next base: position 1,004,531 of record NW_025766999.1, read on the forward strand.
GCTGACATTTTGTGAATTTTATCGGGAGTGTATTCCCCAAAGTAATGTTTGGCTTTGCCACCAACAAAGCAACAATGTAACAAGCAAGTTTTAGTTTTAACTATATAATATACGGTGTAGGCGAAACACAGAGAAATGAAGGTTAAGTTTCACACGACGAACACTTCAAAAACAAACCATAACTATAACTATAACTGATAAGTGCTAAACGCTAAGCATTTGCTAAGCATTGCTAAGCATTGCTAAGCATTTGCTAAGCATTGCTAAGCTAAAACACCCTATAGGCCACGGGTTGGTCGGTCTTGAGCACGAGCTTAGCATGTTTAGTTTCAGCGAGCTGTTTCTTCACACGTTCCCTATCATCAGTGTAGGAAAGATAGCCCGTCCCAACGTCCGAGACGGGTGAATTTTGTGGAGGACGGGTTAAAAAAATATCTAGTCCGCCCTCATGTCGGGTCAATTTTAGCAAACCAATGACATATTTATAATGATTATAACCTTTTTGAATATTTACTGCCGAAGGTGTTTTATTTATATTTGGAGGACAGGCTAGATTTTGGCAGGACTGGTAAAAAATTTGACCTGCCAGTCCTGTGGACAGGCTAGATTTTCTACATCTTTCCTACACTGCTATCATGTTTGTTCATCACATCGTCCTCTCTCAAACACTCCTCGAACGAATCCCTGTCCTTGCAGTGGAATAAGGCCACCCATCGCGTCTGCTCCCTGAGGTCTTTCAACACCGAGTTGAACTTCTGCGTTAGTACCCAGACGCTGTGCTTTGCGTGCCGGCCGGAGAAGGCCAGGTACGATAGCATGTCTCTCTTTTTCGTTATCTCGCGATTAGCGCTGCAGTCGTCCAGTATGAACAGCGTCGACTCCCCTTTAAATTTCCCATGATAAGCTTTCAACCAGTCCTGCAGACGTGTCCCCGGGTCGACTCTGTGTATGTCCGTGTCCGTCATCACCCCAGGTCTTTCCGTGTACGTTCTATTCATGCTCAGAGTAGGGCACAAGATAACGATGTTATCGAACACATCCCTATAATACCCCTCTAACATATCCAGCACGAAAACGGTCTTCCCACAACCAGTCTGCCCACACACTATGGCGCAGTGTGGGTCGCGGGGCAAATCAATAAATGGCTTGCACGAATCTCCCATTGTCTATATTAAGTTGCGCGTCCATAATCACGTACAGATATAATTTCAACTTGCCAGCGGATTGAGCCTTCTTGGTAATCTGGATTGTTATCCCCTCGCTGCCGTTGTCGATGCGGCGACCGCTACTGTGCAGTTTATCGTCATCCGTGGATCGCATGTCCAACCACAGCGCGTACTTGGTGGTCAGGTACTCGCCGATCTTCACGGAGGATAGCCCCAAGTCTTTGGTTATGTATGGGTGTTGTTTGATGGCCGGTAGCTTATTTATCTCATCCCACTGCTGGTATGCCCTCATACCATGACTGAACAGCTGGTTGGGCACGCCCTCGATGGTCACTTCCATCTTTTCAATCTCGGGTTTGAAAAATTTATCGCTGTCCCTTCGGAACGGCTCGTAATCCTCCACGGGGACGACCAGGATACCTTTCATCGATCGCGCCGGCACGTTCAGGTTGATATTCCACACAGTGTCGCTCTTATCCCGCACGACTGATCTATGCCTCAGTATGCGATCGTACAGGATGGCCACCTTCCCCGAGTACTGGCTTCGAACCTGCCTGGCCAGCTCTGGGCTAGTGACCATGTCAAACTCCAGAGAGATGTTGTCTATGGTGTAACTGGCCTCATCACCGTTTGGCGTACGCACTACTTTGCTGTAGTCGTTAAACGTGAGCTCGTATTCAAGCCTATCCCCAAACGCGGCCTGGTAAAACGGCGCGTGTTCAGTGAGCAACTCGAAGTCGAGCGGCACGCAGAACCTGTTCCCGTACGCTTGGGCGATGGCCTTTTCGCCGTCCGTGATCTTGTCTAACTGGTCTTGCGTGAAGCCATATCCCACGCGCAACCGGGTCGATTTGCTGATACCTTGGTACACGTCATTGATGCGTTCTCCCTCGGTTTTCCATAGGTCCCCGTAGCAGTGAAACACGTCGCTGTCATCGATGCTCAGCACCTCGTTACCGCTGATCTTGATAGTGGTTTTCTTGATGATGGCTCGACCTACATTCCGCACTAGGTCGCGTTTGTCGTTGTCGGAGGTCAGCGTGAGGTTGAACGTCAGTTGAACCGTGCCTGGTACGATAAGGTCATTCTCGCCCAGGTTTGGAAATCTAACCAGCAGCGTTTGGTTCTGGTCTATCTTGCTGAGATTATTGGTAATAGTCACCGACTGGCGCACGGCTCTGACGCCTAGAGGCTCTCTTGATCTTCGAAACGGATCTAGCTTCCTGCCATACATTGTTATATAAATGAAATATATAAGTCTTAATATTAAATAATGGCTGAAGGCGGTCATGAGGACATACCTATGGATTATATGTGGGATGATAGTGCCCAGGCATTCGACGAGGAGGAAACCTCGTTCACGCAAGGCAACGAACTCGTGAAGCAGGCCGTCAACGGGTTTTACGATGGCTTAAAAGGGGATACAAATTACGTCGAGCCGTGGGGGCGAGACTATTCCAAGTTTTTTGTCGATAGCAAGGGCACGCTGCGACTGAGGGATCGCCCGGAGATCGATCTCATGAATAAGCGAACGAGAGAACCGCTTGCCTTATCAACACTCGGCAGTCGCCATGGGGGTGGCTTTATCCGCGATGAACTAGGCTTCATAGATTACGGTGGCGCACAGCCTAAGCTTCCCCCGGAGGCCGTTCAAGATCTGCAAGACGTCAGGGGCGCCACATCGGATCAAGACATGACTGATAACATTGAAAAGCTGTTGGCCACCTACCATAACAAACCCTTACCCGGGTTCGAATTTATCCTTCGGGAACTGCGGGGGCTGGACAAGGCCATGCAAACCATTCGCGGACATCTCGTGAACAACACGGCCAAACTGGACGCGATAGACGAGCACATCGCCCATGAAAGGTCAAACTCGGTGAAACGGAGGACGAGTCTCTGAAAGCCACCATCGAGGAACGAATACGTAATTTGGAAGAGGAAAGGAAGACCCGACTGGAAACGGCATCCTCCTTCCGAGACCAGCTTCGATCCCAGATCAGCCGTACGCGGGAAACCGTTGATCGAGTCCTCTACCAGGACACCACGTTAGCTGACAGGATCCGAATCCTGTTCCGGGAGCAAGGCATCACCATCGCCAGCATTCTTACGGCATTGGGCTTCATCATATCAACCCTGGTCGTGTTATTGACAGGGGGGTACTGCTGGCGGCAGTGGTACACCAAGTGGGCATACCCCCACTGGTGGCGGGGGCGCCAAAGCCTGGATAAAAAAAATCGGGGAAGCCCTGGCTAAACTGGCTGGTAAGGCCGCCGAAGCCCTGCCCGGCATCCTGGGTAGCATCGTCTCGTGGCTGCTGAGCGCTCTGGCTAAAACTGCCACGTGGCTCAGTCAAAACCTGTGGGCAGCCATCGTCGCTGTGGCGGGTTTGGTATACGTAGCGGCTAAGGAATTTTTAACCAAATGAGACCGGCCGCGACCCCACCAACCACCAGGGCTGTTTTACGGTCGATGTGCTGCTGCAGGTGTGTGTGTAACCCCACAGGGGGTGTTGGTTGAGCCCTGGACTCCGGGGGTGGCGCCACTATACCCGTTTCACCGGTCGTGGGTGGTGGGACATGGGGGACGTTGACATCGGGGTTGACGCCCAACTTTTGGCCCGCCGAGTGTCGGTCAATGTCACGCCACACCCCGTTGTAGCGCACCACACGGCGAAGTTGAGTTGATTCTGCCAGAACTGCATCGGTTTGTTGAACCAAGCATGAACTACCTTAGCGTTAGTCACCGAAAACCTATACCGATCGAACACATCTATGAACTGGGCGTCGAAATACAGCCCATCAGCGACCACGATCTTGTGTGGGAAATCTATATCCAGTTTAGGGTAAAACACTCCCGGGGAGTACATTTTAAAACTATTATATAATGAGCATATATACTCTAACATGTACATAACACTTCCAGGAATAACGAGGGCAAGGCCGTTCAACTGACGCACGCGATCGATAACACGTCGGGTCAACTCGAAGTCGCACTCTGCAATATCACCTACCTACCGCGATGGACTAACATCAACGTCAGCAACAATAAGCTATTCGTCAGTGGCACCCGCAGCCAGATAACTGATGGCTACTACAGCGTGTGCTCTCTAAGCGATGAGGTCTTCAAACCCCTGGGAGCCGAACTCAAGATGAACGACTCAAACGGCACAGTGGTGTTTATCAACAACGGAAGAAACTCCTTGAGACTCGGTCGACCATTGGCGAGGACACTCCGGTATGCCGCCTGACGAGATAAAACCAACAACTACCGTCACAGGCACGAAGTTACCCGACCTAGTACCGTACCGAGAGCTGTGCATTCATCTCGTCCAAGTGAGCACAACGGACAACATTCAAGGGGGTCACCCTTCCACGATACTGAGAGCAGTGCCGGTGAAAACGGAGAAATACAACGACGGTAGAACTGAGTCGTTTTCACCGCGGCAGTATAAGAGGTTAACCCAGAGCAACATCCCTGAGCTGATAATATCGGTGTTAGATATAAATCATAATCCCGTGAATATAGGATACCTCAGCATAACGCTGCACATAAAATGACCAGCGCACAAGGCCCCGGAATGAAGGTGAAAAAATGTGCCAATGCCGGGATCTCCGACCTCGGGGACATACGCGGATTCGACGACCCCGGAGTAGATGGTAAATTGTACGCCTTGCAACTGAAAAACAACATTTACAAACGCGTTGAAGTCCCCTCCGGTGGAGCCCTAGGTGATATAGTAGATACCTCAAGAGCGGTCGTCAACACTCGGTACACCCTAGTCAACACCGGTGATGATAAATGGATAATATACCCATCGTTCGGGGGGTAAACTGTTCGACTTAGAAGATGTTGAGAGCACTACCGTCGCCCGAAACAAGCCATATACGCTCGTCTTCACCAAAGATGACAAGTGGGTGTTGTTACCCGATAAAGGTGACTGGTTTCTCAATATTAGGCTCGGCTCCCCCTACGTGTTCACGGATAACAAAGACAGCCACCTAAACAAAGTCGTGAACAACGGAACCCTGCTCGTGGCTTACGTCCCGACTCAGAGGCGTACCGTAGTCATCAGCCCAGTCGCCAGTATGGCAGCCCACATGCTATCGAGTAAACCGGGAGTGCAAGACGTGACATTGCAGTTGGTGTCTGAATTCGCTGGCGTGGTCAACATCCTGACGAGCCTACCGGAAAACGCCACTCTGATCATCAAAGTCTACCTAGGGGAACCATCGCGGGATGATGTCGAAATCGTGAAGGGGATCAAACTCTGGTGGGGGAAACGACACCAGTATCACGTTTGCACCGTTTACGTACGGGTGGGTGTCGACTCCAAAACCAGTCTGCAGGGAGTCACAGTGATCGTGGAAGACACGATATCACTAACCAAGATCTTCCTACCCGACAACATTAACTTCATGGGGGTGAAGTGCACCCCTGAACTATTATCAGAAAACCAGTTGGAAACTATATCGTAATAGTATTATAGCAATGACCAGTCATCACCCCAACGCTACGCTTCTAATGACCTAGGGGACACGGAGGGATTCGATCAGCCTGGTGAAGAAGACACCTCGTACGTCCTACACTTCAAAGACAGCGTGTATAGGCGGGCAGCAATAACCGATCATCTACCCAAAATCACACTCGGGGACCTAGGAGACACGGAGGGATTCGACCAGCGTGGCAAGACAGGTACCTTGTACGCCCAATACTTAAGATATGGTGTGTATATGCGAGTGCCTCTGGCAGAACCAAAGTGGTTGCTCAACATTACCCTCACCTCACCTTATATCACGTTAGACCAAGATGGGAATATCTCCGAAATTAAGAACAACGGTGTCTTGCCTGGGGATTTCATTCCGGGGTCTGATATAATACGTCCTGAGCTAACACATGATCAAACGAGCAACATGTTAGAGACACGCGTGAAGGGGGAGTTAAGGTTTCACGGTCCCGCTCCCCATATAGAGCGTATGATTGCTAGATACAACTTCACACTCATCATAGAATTCTATCTCCGCAGACGCCGTGTATCCCTACCTGAAAAAAAAATTGAACTACAATTTTTACCTGGGGTGACAATATCCTGGAATTCCGTGGTCATAAACCGCCTGGACCCTTTAAGCGACAGAAATGATGAGGTACCCCGCCACCGTTTCATTATACAAATGGACCCCCGAAAGGATTTTAGATACTCTTTACGCTACGAGGGGGTTAGTTTGACCTCAGTGTTACCTATTAAACTCTCACCTATTTCCCTGCACACAGATCTAAACCTTATAAGCTTCAAGTACATTGAGCCATCATTAACTGAAGACCAATTAAAAAAAATTTCATTAGATATATTATAGGCACACAGAATGGGTCTATCCCCAGTCGTAGAGGAAGTAGCGAAGACCCTGGAAACCGTAGACGGGTTCCGCTTGAGGCAGTTATGTGATGTAAAACGCCAACTAGAACAAGACCGTGACACTCGGAAAGCACTATGTAAGAAGTACCATAGAGCTTTCAATATCGTGGATGGAGCTGATACTGCCCTTATGACAACCAGCATGGGGCTAGGGGTGGCAGGTGTTGGGTTATTAGCTACCATCGTGGCTACACCCGTAGTGCTAGGTATCGAAATAACAGCTGGGGTGGCAGGGGTGTTAGGGTTGGTGCTTAAGTTTGCATTCCGCAGACTGCATCGTAAGGCATTGAAACACGACGAGATCAGGGTTCTGGCCGAAGCAAAGCTGAACACGGTAAGTGAGCGTATATCCATGGCACTCACTGACAACAAGATCTCAGAGGAGGAATTTCGTTCAATTCTATCTGAACTCACAAAATATAACAAAATGAAACAAGAGATTCGATCCAAGTCTCGTAAGTCTGCTATCAGTGAGGACGAGAAAAAAAAGTACATAGGACATGGGGTGAAAAAAGCCCAGCAAGCCTTTATTACAAACACCAAAGAGATCATAGGCGATTCACATTAAACTGTTTCATCGAGGTAAACATGACATAGTGCCACGTGGAGCTATCCTAGGATAGACCCGTTAAACCGACACACTTCAGCCATGTTCCCGGTAGCACAGTCGGTTGAGTGGCGCGGCTGTGAGGTATACATGTGGGGTTCGTATCCCGCTGGCGTCTCAAACTCTCAAACTTTTTTATAGTAGGGGTAATGGGGCGAGATCTAAGGGCCTGACAAAAGCCTTATTTGTGAAATAAGGCTTTGCAGAGGCTTTTGTTGAAAGTGATTTCGTACCCCCATTGTATATACTACTACTCGGGCGAATATAAATGTATGTATGCCTGTGGCCTCTTCAGTATGGAATAAAGGTTGATTGAAGATAAGCTAGAGTCTATAACATGGAACTTTTCTGCACTAGTTTATGTGTTTATGCAAGATTGGGTAAACTCAATCAAACTCAGTAGAGTTTAACATTGTTTTAACCAACGGTTGTGGTGTATTATATTCATATAACTTCAATGTAATTTATTTTGATAATATTCGTTTATATGATTTCATTACCAAAGACTGTGGCATTCTCAGTGTTAGAGATTCAACTCACCTCCAGCTCTCTAATTAGCAGGCTAGTCCATTTTGCGCAAAGGGTATATGCCTGTTGTTGTTTTAATGAATCCCTCATTTGCTGTATGACTAATGGGAGTAATACTAATGGGACATGACCAACGATTATGTTTCCGAATCAAAGAATGTATTTGATTTGTTATCAAAAGCAGATTTGCAGGTCTAATAGTGACAGTCTTATTTGGTATATGTTCATTGCAGATTTTCGTAATTGCGGAAGTTAAATCGGTTGCAATCTTATCTATTAGTGTGGTAGGATGGGTACAGTTTTCAAGTCCCGTGGAAGTTTTGTGATGAAAGCAAGACATTGTGTTATTTGTATTCATCAGACATTCTAGTTAAATAAACAGTTTGGTTCCAAGTTGAAATATGGTGCAAATAGTACTTTTGAGCACTGTACAAAATGGTTGTGGAAAAGGTTGCTAAAAGGCCAGAAGGTCATAATGGGAGAGTTGAATATTTAAAGTTTAAGGTTATTAACTTTATCCAAGTGTGTTCTCCATTTCATGAAATATTCTATTTAAAAAAATATTAAAAAATAATTAAAACAAAATGAAAATAATGAACACTCCCTATCTCAAAATGGCAGCTATCAGGCAAATTTAAGCATTTTGTAAGTATATGATTAATTCAGTTTATCAAATCAATGTAAATCCAGCTATTAATAAAAGTGAAAGAACAGTTATGTATGTATGAAACTAAAAAGAGATGTCCATTTCTGTTTGATGAGACTGTCAGTAAGGGAGCAGTCCTTATTTCAAAATGTAGTTGGTCAATATCAAATTATGCGTTATCCAATTCTTATTAATACGTTTAATTTTTTTCTTCTAAAAGCAGAGTTCTTTGAAAATAGACAAGAATATAATGAAATGATGGGAAGAAAACATTATTTCTGCTTCACACTCTCTCAATTAAATCCCTTGAAATAATTTTGAAGTCATCGGATCGGATCATTCTAAAATGGTTATAATCTTTGAAAAAAATTATATACAAATAAATGTAGGGGAGAAATCCTTTTTTTATCAGCAGCATAGGAGAAGGTGCGGTCTCCATATTTAGCTTGTTTGACTTTGGGGATAACAAGAAGGTGCTGATTCCCTGATCTCAGAGATCTAGATGGTGCATAAGCCTGAAGAAGATCTGAGAGGTAGACTGGAGCCATGTTAGTCATGCACTTGTATGCGAGACAGAGGAGTTTGAAGGAGATTCTGTGTTTCACGGGCAGCCAGTGGAGGTCATTTAGAGTTGGTGTGATGTGCTGTTTTCTGGAGATCTGGGAAGTAATGCGAGCAGCTAAATTCTGTATGCACTGGAGTTGGCCAGTGACACAAGATGGAGATCCGGCCAAAAGGCCGTTACAGTAGTCCATACCAGGTGTGACTAGGCTCAGGCAGAGAGTTTTTTTAGGCATCTTTGGTAAGAACAGTCTGGCCTTACTGATATTGCGAAGATGGAAGTAGCAAGTTTTAGTAACATACTTGACGTGTTCTGTCATACTGAGATCTTGATCGATGACAACACCCAGATCCTTGACAGTGGAAGAAAGTGGAATGGTTGCGCCACAGACAGACGCACTAGTATTGTCACATTGCTTGCGTTTTCAAGCCTGTCCCTTTATTTAATTTCAAGGCATTTGATGACATCCATGCATATCTTCTGGCAACAGTCTGATGTCTGACGGAGAGACGCTCTAGATGACTCTGTGTTTTGTTGAAAAACTTCCACAGCTGCGTGTCATCTGCGTAGTTCTAAGTGGTCAAGGTTGTGATCTGCTACAATAGAGCCAAGTGGAACAGTATAGAGGGTGAAGAAGATCGGACCAAGCACGGATACTCGAGGGACTCCGGACTCAAGCCTAGATGCGGTTGACATAGACTCACCAATAACAACGGTTTGAGTCCTGTCCTGAAGATAAGGTGCCAGCCATGATAAAGCTGAATCCTTTATTCAAAGTTCTGTATCAAATCTTTTGAGGAGTCTCTGGTGATCTATCGTGTCAAAGGCACTGCTTAGGTCAAGTAATGTGAGCAGGGTCATTCAGGATCTTCAGCAGAGCCGTCTATGTGCTGTGGTGTGCTCTGTAGGCTAATTGGAACACCTCATAGAGGTTATGCCAGGAAAGGTGGCCCATGAGACGACTGGAGACTGCGTGTTCAATGAGCTTGGATATAAATGCTAAGTTTGAAACAGGCCTGTAGTGTTTTGGATCCGCACAATCAAGGCTTGATTTCTTCAGATGTGGCCTAACTAGAGCTGACTTGAGTACACGTATGCCATAACCAGATGAAGTAGAAGAGTTAATAATCAGCACACTAATGTTGGTAAAAAGTACGTCGAGACAGTCATATAGAAGGTCAGTTGGAATCGGATCAAGTGAACAAGTTGTTCTTTTTGCAGATTTCAGTAGTTTAGTAACTCTAGTGTCAGTGAAACTATCAATATAAGTAAGAGGTGTGCCATCAAACATTTTTGGAGGAAAATCAGCTTCATCCACAGCCACAGAAGACGAAATCTTGTCATGAATGTCTTAGATCTTCTTGTAGAAATATTCCGAAAATGTCTGTGTTGTTGCTTCATTGTCATCAGATGTCGGAAGTGACGATTCCCAGTGTTTACCCAAGATACTGAACAAAAGTTTGAACAGCAACTTTGGACTTGACTCATTGACTTCAATCTTAGAATTGAGATGTTGATTTGGCTGATGACCGTTGTTGAGTGATTTTATGGCTGAAATATACATTTGGCGATGAATCTCCAGGAAATATTTTTTTCCATCTGCGTTCTGCTTTCCTCTTGTCTCTTTTCGCTTGTCGAACTTCAGGTGTGAAGTCCCAAGCAGATGTTTTAGTGACTGGTATGACCTTCACTGGTGCATGTTTGTCTAGCAGCTCAGATAGAACTCTGTTGTATAGCAGAACGAGACTTTCAACATCATATTGTGGCTCAAGTATAAGGTCTGAGTTTAGCAAATTGTCTTTAAAAGTATCCTTATCCAGGGAGCGCATGTTCCTACAGCGAGGAATCTTCACATTTGGAGTGGGAGGTCCAAGCTCACAAAGATATGGAAATGATCAGAGAGATGTAGATCAGATACAGATACACAGCTGACACACGCGTCTGAAGCATGGTTAACTATCCAGTCCAGAGTGTGTCCACCTCTGTGGCTTGCCTCTGACACAAGTTGTACACAGTTGTGGACTTCAAGAAGATTAAGTATTCGTTTAGTGTCATGGTTATCCTTGTTGTCAAAATGGAAATTGAAGTCACCTACGATGATAAGAGCTACTTCGTCAACTTTTCCAGTTGCCGAGACGGTGCCGAGCAGCAATTGCTGCCAATGGTGGCCATACAAAGTACTTTGACGCCATCTTGTGGACTCAAGTAAACAGAAACACAACAGTAAAGGCTTTGTCTATAGACGTTTGAATTTTCACCTTTTTACCATTGGGATTGCATGAAATAATTGCTCTTAAACTAACGCACGAAATTCTTCTGAAAATGGCTTATGCGTTTCTTACTTTGAAGAGTATATTCTGGATCACATAGTCATGTAAAGACCTCATCTATAGTTGATAAACAGGGTAAGAAGTACATTCTTTTTTCATATTGTACTAATTCTATATAAAATATGCTTTGTGCAGAAATGGGGTTTTTATTCATCATTATGACTTTTAGAGCTAAATATAACTCTTTTATGTAAATTTAAGACTAAAAGCAACCTAAAACAATCTGGTGACTTACAGCATATGAGAAATATATTCCTTAACCAAATATGCATGGTATTTGCTGTTAAAACCATTGTTCTGCTCCGGGTTTTTGCAACTTTTTCAGTTCCCGGTTAAATTTTGGTGGCCATCTTGGATTTTGAGCTAAATATAGCTTTCGCATTAATATTCGGATTGGAACCAAACATTTTTTTAAACTCCTTTAACATATAAACACAACAGAATATATGATTTGCTTTCATCAAAAAACTTTCACGGAATCCCATAAGCTCCTTGACTATATATTGTTGGAAGTAAATAAAGTTTCACCGTCAATATCATCGACACTTCTGTTCATACCATCTATATCAGCAAATGAATATAGTTATAAACTTTCCTCTTACAGTTTATAGGGAGGGGAATTGTTTCTTTGATGGTCACAAATATGGGACAGTGGTCACTGCAGATTGGGTCAAGAACTCCCGATTCATTTACAGCTTTAAAGTTTAATATTCAAAACTAAAATCAAATCTATCAGGGTTCTTGAATGTGGTGTAATACTAGTTGGTTCTGATATAATCCGTTTAAGATCATACCTTAATTGTAGGTTATCTGTTTTTATTTTATTATCTTTTTAAAATGCACTCCGTCCATCCGTGCACATTTGTCTTTTCTATTATAGGATATATATATAGCGCACATAACTAGTGTATGCTCAAGGCACTGGTAATTTTTTCCCTCGATCATTGGATGTCAATCTCAATGGGACATCGTATTATCGATTAATCTCAACTCACTGGGAAGTATACAACTGTTGGCTCACCGAGTTATTGTGGCTTCCTCATCCTAACGAGGTACCCATTCACAGCTGGGTGGACTGGGACACATAATTCATAGTGCTTTGTCGAAGTTCACTGCACGTTGCAGTACCCGCAACTAGGTGTTTGCACATATTCATGTGGCCACCATCTTGTCATATACCAACAGATTCGTGGGTTCTTTTAAGTGCACAGGGTTGTGTACTGTACACTAGCGGTTGTGACAACACGGAAAGAGTCTGCACACAAAGTTGACTCCAAGGTTTTTACACCAAGTCACAGGTGGGCTCGATCCCAACACCTCAACCTCGCTGCATCACTAGCCTGGCACTTAGCCAGCTCGCCCACCGCACTTTTTCCAGAGCAGAACTTTAAAACTGTTCAATAATTCTTTACTAAACTTGGCACATAATATAGATAGGCCTCGTGGTGAACTGGTGCCATTTGGTAGTTTTGCATTTCTGAATAAGATATTTATTGCAGTTCCATGTCAACAAGTTTGACTTCGACTGAAATTGGTGTTGGTGCACTTTTCTGGAGCAGAACTTTAAAACCATTCAATATTTCTTCACCAAACTTGACACATATCATTCATATGTATGCTATGTTATACATGTACTACACACATATTCCACACATACAACACACATTACAGTGTATGTATGCTATGTTATACATGTACTATACATGTACTACACACACATTACAGTATGTCATGTACACACATACACACACACATTACAGTGTATGTATGTTATGTTATACATGTACTACACACATATTCCACACATACAACACACATTACAGTGTATGTATGTTATGTTATACATGTACTACACACATATTCCACACACACAACACACATTACAGTGTATGTATGCTATGTTATACATGTACTACACACATATTCCACACATACAACACACATTACAGTGTATGTATGCTATGTTATACATGTACTACACACATATTCCACACATACAACACACATTACACATGTTACACATGTACACACACATATTCCACAGTGTGTATGTATGCTATGTTATACATGTACTACACACATATTCCACACATACAACACACATTACAGTGTATGTATGCTATGTTATGTTATACATGTACTACACACATATTCCACACATACAACACACATTACAGTGTATGTATGCTATGTTATACATGTACTACACACATATTCCACACACACAACACACACATTACACATTACAGTGTGTATGTATGCTATGTTATACATGTACTACACACATATTCCACACATTCCACACATACACACATTACAGTGTATGTATGCTATGTTATACATGTACTACACACATATTACACACACACACACATTACATGTATGTATGCTATGTTATACATGTACTACACACATATTCCACACACACAACACACATTACAGTGTATGTATATGTTATATGTACTACACACATATTCCACACATACAACACACATTACATATATGTACTACACACATATACATACACACATATTCCACACATACAACACACACAGTGTATGTATGTGTATACACATACACACACACCCACACACACATTACAGTGTATGTATGCTATGTTATACATGTACTACACACATATTCCACACATACAACACACATTACAGTGTATGTATGCTATGTTATACATGTACTACACACATATTCCACACATACAACACATTACACAGTGTATGTATGCTATGTTATACATGTATGCTACACATATCACACATACAACACACACATTACAGTGTATGTATGCTATGTTACATGTACTACACACATATTCCACACACATACAACACACATTACAGTGTATGTATGCTATGTTATACATGTACTACACACATATTCCACACATACAACACACATTACAGTATGTATGCTATGTTATGCATGTACTATGTTACATTACATACATTACACTACACACATATTCCATGTACTACACACATATTCACACACAACACACATTACAGTATGTATGCTATGTTATACATGTACTACACACATATTCCACACATACAACACACATACAGTGTATGTATGTGTATGTATGCATATTATACATGTACTACACACATATTCCACACATACAACACACACACATTACAGTGTATGTATGTTTATACATGTACTACACACATATTCACACAACACACATTACAGTGTATGTATGTATATGTTTATACATGTACTACACACATATTCCACACATACAACACACACATTACAGTGTATGTATGCTATGTTATGTTATATGTACTACACACATATTCCACACATACAACACACATTACAGTGTATGTATGTATGTTATATGTACTATGTACATGTACTACACACATATTCCACACATACAACACACATTACAGTGTATGTATGCTATGTTATACATGTACTACACACATATTCCACACATACAACACACATTACAGTGTATGTATGCTATGTTATACATGTACTACACACATATTCCACACATACAACACACATTACAGTGTATGTATGCTATGTTATACATGCACACATATTCCACACATACAACACACATTACAGTGTGTATGCTATGTTATACATGTACTACACACATTTCACACACATATTCCATGTACACACACACATACAACACACATTACAGTGTATGTATGCTATGTTATACATGTACTACACACATATTCCACACATACAACACACATTACAGTGTATGTATGCTATGTTATACATGTACTACACACATATTCCACACATACAACACACATTACAGTGTATGTATGCTATGTTATACATGTACTACACACATATTCCACACATACAACACACATTACAGTGTATGTATGCTATGTTATACATGTACTACACACATATTCCACACATACAACACACATTACAGTGTATGTATGCTATGTTATACATGTACTACACACATATTCCACACACACAACACACATTACAGTGTATGTATGCTATGTTATACATGTACTACACACATATTCCACACATACAACACACATTACAGTGTATGTATGCTATGTTATACATGTACTACACACATATTCCACACATACATTACAGTGTATGTATGCTATGTTATACATGTACTACACACATATTCCACACATACAACACACATTACAGTGTATGTATGCTATGTTATACATGTACTACACACATATTCCACACACACAACACACATTACAGTGTATGTATGTTATGTTATACATGTACTACACACATTACAGTGTATGTATGCTATGTTATACATATACTACACACATATTCCACACACACAACAACACACATTACAGTGTATGTATGCTATGTTATACATGTACTACACACATATTCCACACATACAACACACATTACAGTGTATGTATGCTATGTTATACATGTACTACACACATATTCCACACACACAACACACATTACAGTGTATGTATGTATGTTATGTTATACATGTACTACACACATATTCCACACACACAACACACATTACAGTGTATGTATGCTATGTTATACATGTACTACACACATATTCCACACACACAACACACATTACAGTGTATGTATGCTATGTTATTCATGTACTACACACATATTCCCACACATACAACACACATTACAGTGTATGTATGCTATGTTATGTAGATGAGTTACTGCCTCTTAAAAGTATGTCATTGAGGAGGCAATTCCTTGCTGAAAGAAGTGACTTTTGATGAGTCATGATTGTGGAAGTGTTGTGTACTCTTGTCAGAGATAGTGTCAAGCTGTCCAAAATATGACCCACAAAGCAGATTATGTCATTGAGAACTGCAGGCCTGAGCAGATTGTTAGTTGTTCATCTGCTTTCAAAAGCAGACAGGATAGGCAAGCAAAGGGGGAGCTGGCAGACAATGGGAAGAGCGTGGACAGCTGAGCTGAGCGAACACTGACCAGGCAATGAAGCCAGTCTAGCTGAACGAACACTGACCAGCCAATGAAGCCTGGTAAGTCTCGCTGAACGAACACTGACCAGTGAAGCCAGTCTGTTGCCCAAATATCACTGCCTTCCTCTGGTAGTCAGTCGAACCCTGTGGTAACTTTTTGCCCTGCCTCACATGATTGTATTATGAGTGAGTGAGTTTAGTTTTACGCCACACTCAGCAATATTCCAGCTACTAGTATATCGTGGTGGTCTGTAAATAATCGAGTCTGGACCAGACAATCCAGTTTTCAACAACATGAGCATCGATCTGCGCAATTGGGAACCGATGACATGTACCAAGTCAGCAAGCCTGACCACTTCATCCCGTTAGTCGCCTCTTACGACAAGCATGGGTTACTGAAGATCATTTTGTGTTATTTTATGTCATTTCTAGTGTTATTTGAATTGAATCAGTAGTTATCTATAGTATCAGAAGATAACCTTCCAGATGGTATGAAAGGAAAGGGAGGATAGACAGTCTGATTATGAGCAATTGATAAGATCAGACAATCACCATAAGTATCATATGAACAGCTGGGAGGATGTGCAGGGGGATTGGTCCACTCTCTGGATCAACACGACTGACAACTTTTGTCCCCTATGGTCTCCTCTCTTCAATTCCCCAGTGAGCAGAAAGCTTGGTCTCTTTGCCATCACTGTATGATGTTCGATGACCAGTTCACCAACCTTCACAGAGAATGATATTGTCTACTGCTCCTCCGCACACCCTCACTAACCACGGCATCCATCCAGTAGAAGTGCAAATGACAGATCACTATCCACTCTCCTCTATCTATAGAGTAATAATGTCACAACAAGAATTGTTGGTGTGAGGGCCCTTGCAAGTTTTCTTCTTCCACCAAAAGTTCAGAAGACTGGTAAAGAAGTTTGATTCCAGATCAGTCCACTTACATTCAATGCACCAAACAGAGGGAGTGTCTCTAAGGTTAACTCCTTACTGAGTTGTTAGATAAATCTCATTTTGGGGAGTCCCAAAAATAAAGAAATGTACTAAAGTATTTGAGTGTGCGTTAGTCAATTAAGTTTGAACATAGATAAAGGAAATTCAACACAAGGATGAACATATGTATTGTTGTCATTATCAGCATTAATTCAGTTCACTTACTGCACATGTGTGGACACAAGGTGGTTTTCAGGTCACTACCTGGTGACACCACCCCTTGCAGCCGTCACTGCTCATCACCCCTTTGGAGGGGATTGCACAAGTCGTCAGATTTTTGCTTGGGGAACTTATCGTCATACCTCCTGCAACACATTGGCAAGTTCTGCAAGTGTCTGAGGACAATAGTGACATGTACGGATGCGTCAATCGAGTTCAGAACAGGTGATTAGGAAGGTCAGGCAAGGACACTGACCCTCGCATTGGTGAAATAGGCACCTGCTACACAAGCTGTGTGGGTTCGAGCGTCGTCCCCCTGGCGGTTACACCATGTTTACACCGGGCTTGCGACGGACTTACGACCGAAAAATGCCCATCGATTGTGCTCACTCTCATGAACTCGTAGTGGGGTAGCGGTGGGGTCTCAGTGAGGTCCTTATCATCGCCATCAATCGCCATTACTCGCTACCGGTCGTATCGAGTTGTGCGAGTGTATGGAACTGTTCCATACACTCGCACAAGTTTTGCGACCGCAAGCGAGCGGTCCAACTCGCAATGAGATCGCAAAATCGGTCGTAACCTGATCACACAAGTCTCACAGGACTTGTAATTTGGTCGTATGTCATGAACTCGCATTCGCTCGCAATGGGATCGCGTTGTTTTTGCGTTCCTTTATTTCTTTCTCTCAGTATATAACTTGGGGTAAGTGAACCCTAATCATGTGTTGTTGAGACGTTTTATACGTGGTTGAAGAACCCCCTACCAACATATGTGCGGGACATTGATATACTGAGAGAATCAAGTAAGGAAACATAACCCTCCCTTATTTGCGGTCATCTTTACAAGGATTGTTACTGTGCTTCAGATTGGAATAGTATATGCAATGATTATGTTCCTTTACTTTCTCTTAGTAGATTACTTAGCGTTAGGAACGTTGCTAAACCCAACTTGACACACTCAGAGCGGCATAAGCAAAACAATAACAAAAATAAAAAGTCTGACATGTTTATTAGTAACAATGAAAGTAATAATGAATGTTATCACAGTACATAAATGTACGTGTCTCACACACCACACAAACATAGACATGTACACAGTCATATAGATGTCCATATAGCACACTGCTTGTCTCAAAAGTCATTCACAAATCCTGGTCCTGAGGTGTGGGTCTGAGGGTCACCATTCTGTCCGGCCAATGAACTGCTCCCCGGGCTTCATCGTTGAAGTATTCTTGAAGGTAAAGCTTCTGAGACTTCCCAGTTTTATGGTCACGGTTTAGAGGCTCAGGAGAAGCATTGTCTTCATACAGTTGTAGCCCTTGCTTCCATCCACCTAAGATGAGTCTGTGATTTTCACCCTCATGGTCACCCTCTGTGTTCGTGATGTCTGGGTACCTGGACCTCAGGAGGTTGCGAACTACTATACAGGACTCTGTCA
The DNA here is from genome assembly GCF_003918875.1 of Haliotis rubra. Classification (NCBI taxonomy): domain Eukaryota; kingdom Metazoa; phylum Mollusca; class Gastropoda; order Lepetellida; family Haliotidae; genus Haliotis; species Haliotis rubra. The sequence continues at coordinate 1,023,348 of NW_025766999.1, forward strand.
TGGTCTGGACAATTTCGGGGGCTTGATACAACACAGTCCTCAGACACCTCCATCTGTTAGCCACGATATCGAAAGCATTCTTGACCACACGTCTTCCTCTGGATATGCAGTAGTTGTATATCAATTCTTCTTTGCTCATGTTCCTCTTGGCCACTGGTTTCATTGGATATGTTCTTAGGACAAAAGTAGCATCGGCCAATATGAAATATGGCAGGTTCTTTTGTTCAAAGTCTTCATCAGGCCCAGCTTGCTCAATAGGCTCAGAAGGTACAACTGTCCAAGCGATGTTTCAGATCAGACGCATTAAAGATTTGGGCGTCTGACTGGTGTCCAAGACCTCCGGTATCCACCCACAAGAATTTGTAGTTGTGGTCCACAAGCGCCAGGAGGATGATGGAGAAGCAGCTTTTGTAGACACGCCAGTAGTTGCTTCTGCTCTGCGCAGGTGCCCAGATTTTGATGTGCTTTCCATCTAGGGTCCTTATGGCATGAGGCACTTTCCATCGAAGTTCAAATGTCTGGCTATTTCCTTCCACTCTTCTGGTGTAGTAGGAGTCTTGAATACCTCGTCTCTGTAGGCCTCCAGGATAGCCCAGCAAACTTGGGATACCATATGCTGTGCGGATGACTTGCTGAGCCTGTAGCTGTAGGCCATGCTTGGATACTGGTCACCACTGGCTAAGTGTCTCAATGTCAGTGAGTTTCAACCCTGCTTCCAAAGAGAGTCTGTAATTGGTTACTTCTCCTGTAATGATGGGCCCTATTCTCTCTAAAATTTCATCGAAGAGCTCCACGGGCATTCTCATGTAGTTCCGGAACTGAGATGGATTCTCCTGCTTCAACCTTTGAACAAGGTGGTAGTACTGACAGTGCTCTTGTCTCCAGTTTCTGACCAAAACCTCACGTCCTTGCCTTCTTCCTCTTCTCCTATTACATTCTCTGATTAATGCCAAGGTGTTGTCGATAACGTCGTTCAAGTGTGCTTCTGCTTCAGCTTGCAGGGCAAGGGCCAATACCATTTCAATGTCCATCTTTTATGTATGTTTTGCAGCCCACTCTCCAATGGGGACTTGGTGAAGTGGCATAGGTCTCAATATGTCCTGAAAAAGGTCCTTATTGTCCTACTTGAGTCGCATGAATAGCAAACATGGTCTTACTACTCGTACTCCAGTCGCAAGTCAGTCGCAGATGTTATCTCTGTGGTCTCAACCAGGTCGGCGTCACTCGGCACAAACTCGCCGTGCAGGGGCTCCTTTCGCAAAGCAACCTTTACTAAGGCTAACCTTAACTCCCATTCTTTAACATTGCACTATGGTTACCTTAGTGACTTATGATCACCTTAGTGTTTTGTGAAAGGAGGCCCAGGTCACCAGTACGCTCGCACAAGGGGGCATGACCACATTGCGACCCAGTTGCGATTTATAAGACCGATCGCATCAGTCTCAATCAAGTTGCCATAAAAATGAAAATAAAGAACTTTTGGTCATAGACAGGTCACACACCATATTCAGTGTAAACAGAAAGTCAAAATTGGTCGCTAAAAATGAAGTTGCGGGGGTTCCTTGGTTCAAAGTCTTCGTCAGGCCCAGCTTGCTCAATAGACTCAGAAGGGGGGATACGAAGTGTTCAGTCCGTGCGTGTCTGTCCGTGCATCCGTGCATCCATCACACTTTGTCCAAAGCATATCTGCTAAACTATTCGTGATAGCTTAAAGGTCACATGCAACGTAAAACACAACTTTGCAGATTCTGATACCTTTCGGTATGGACTTACCGAAACAAATCGTCAAAAATGCAAATTCAACTTATAAAGTTGAAAAATAACGCGATGAAAAAACCCGCGCGAAATCGGTGTTCAAACGTTTCACTAATTTTCCCCTGACTTTTCTGGGGAAAACGGGTTTCAACAGCTGGGCTGCGCTTATAGCACGTGCACAGTAAAGTAGGTTCGCGCAGCTTGGAAGCGGTTGTCCGGTGAATACTCGGTGAAGGCTTTGGTGTGAGCTATTTTTCTAATGTTTTGTTGATATCTCACAGGCGCGAGCTTTTTATATGTTATGACAGTAAACTAACTGTCTATATAATTTCATTTGTCTATTTCACCACACGTTCTTCTTACCGAGTCACTTTCTCAGTTCGATACTTAAAAGCAATGCCGTTATTTAGCGTTGACAGAATTTCCAACTGTGATATAGATATGTCGTTGTCGCAGACTAAACTCAATGTCTTGTTTTATTGACACCTGTGTGTCTGCCTGCCTGTCTGCTAATGACAATATTCAATACACAACTGCTATCACTGACCACATGCAATTTGAACTTAACACCAATCAAGCTATACACCATAAACAAAATGCATTGATTTATGGCCCGAGTTCGGTCTCTGTCACATTATGTAATTACACAGACAGGCAGGCGTGATACTTGAACACATGACATGTTATGATGTCTGTTGATTGCAAAATGTTATACACAAAAAATGAGCATGTATTTACAAAATCCAACATCTCTATATATACACACACAATGACCCGTGAGGGCATCTGCAAATGAACCAGTCGTTACACTTGAGTGCACACCCACCCGCTCTGACTGGGTTCGGTATCCCGGGCTGCTTCATTTCTTGGGAAGTAAACCGAAGTACACAATATTGCACTTTTGATTTGCGATTGTACGCTTATAATTTTGTTTATATGTTTTTTTCATAACCAGCAATGTATATTATATGTCATGAATAAGTGATAATTGTGTTTTAATTATGTTTGATTTTTTGGTTGCATGTGACCTTTAACCAAACTTGGTGCACATGTCAGCCATGATCCCTAGATGAGCCTTTTGGGTTAGACCCAGATATGAATTATATTGTTTGCTGTTTCCATGGAAACATGACTTAGGCTGTGACTGTGAGGATGTTGTCTTGTCCAGAGCAGATCTTCCAAACTATACATGCTAGCTTCATCAAACTTGGTACATATGTCAAGCATGATCGATAGATGTGCCTTTTGGAGGTTAGACACAGATATGAATGTTATTTTTTGCGGTTTCCATGTAAATGTGACTTAGGCTGTGGCTATGAGGATGTCATCTTGTCTGGAGCAGATCTCCTAAACTATACATGCTAGCTTCACAAACTTGGTACACATGTCAAGCATGATCCATAGATGTGCCATTTGATGGTTAGACCCAGATACAAATTTTTCCATGGAAACGTGACTTAGGCTGTGACTATGAAGATGTCATCTTCTTGACATGACAACAAGTTAGGCTTCAACTGAATTTGGTGGTAGTGCTCCTTTCTGGAGCGACCCGTGAAGATCCGGGTAGAATAGGTCTTCAGCAACCCATGCTTGCCACAAAAGGCGACTATGCTTGTCGTAGGAGGCGACTAACGGGATCGGGTGGTCACGCTCGCTGACTTGGTTGATACATGTCATCGGTTCCCAATTGCGCAGATTGATGCTCATGCTGTTGATCACTGGATTGTCTGGTCCAGACTCGATTATTTACAGACCGCCGACATATAGCTTGAATATTGCTGAGTGCGGCGTAAAACTAAACTCACTCACTCACTCACCTTTCTGGAGCAGATCTTAAAAACCTTTCAATACCCTCCTTCCACTTTGCTATATACACTCCAAAACATTTGACATGGTCATAACTAGTAGACATATTCATAAAGAGTATTTTTCCGTTGCAGGGGGATATTGATGACTTTGTCTTCTGGTTTATTTTGTTGTGAATGTTATTTGTATATATATGCCTAAGAAAATGCTAAATGACAGTAATACATTGTACTGACATATTGTTTCAGATACTTCACAACTGATTGGCTACTTACTATACTTCTGGTCATATGGCACATTCACTGGCCGTGTGCTGTATGTTGAGGATCTGTATGTCTCTCAAAACCACAGGAGGAGAGGTGTTGCATCAGCTTTGTGGGAATTTGCAATGAAGGTACAAGGAGTAACAGTGAAAGTATCATATTCATTTTAATGGGTTTGGATCAGTTTCATCAGGTTTTATTGTGTCCATCCATTCCTCCATTAGGTTCCATGAACATTTTTTTTTCAAATCTACTGGAAATATCAACAACACAATTTGATATATATTATTTGGATAGCTTCAGAAGAAAATCATTATGATCTAGGAAACACCTGACACATTGCAGATAGAGTGCACATGTCCTCAGCCTTGTCAGGTCAGGTCAGGCAATATATACCAGCCACTAAAAGAAACGGTGCACATAAGAAATAAAAATATATTGGAACTACTTGTGGACACAGTAATTTGTGAAATGAACACATATGCATATACATGTGTCAAAGTCAAAAGAGGTTTATTGTATGACAGGCCTACAGCCCATTTACATGAGAGTTACAGATATAAAGGAATATCTTGGATATTTACATATATCTTTAAGGGTATACAATTCGTTTTATAAGAAGTTCTCTTTTTGCTAATGCATGCTTTATATACAAAGACAATTGTACAAGAATATTTTCATTATTAGTTTGTAACAAAGACACATATATGCACATAGGGATTGTTTTGCTAGAAAATGGTCTGGTATATATTTCTGTTTTAATTCGTGATAACAAGGATTTATCAGTGTAAATGAATTTCATCTTCTATTCCTACGTTACATAAAGGACAATATCGACTTTCTTTCTCGACAGATGTTTTTCTACCCTCATTAATCATGAAAGATAACAAACCTAAACGATATTTACCAAACATTGTTCTTAAACTACTAGTATATGTTGTAATTATTGATAAATAGTTTTCTGTCCGGAGAAACATTTTAAAGGTCCTGTAATATTCAAATAGTGAGCTTGAATCAAAGGTGGATTTCCATTCTTGATAAAACATATCTATTGATCCAACATGAAATTCATTAATAAACCTGTTCACATCGCCAACTATATGAAACTGAAACCGTGAGAAAATAGTAAATTTCTGATAACAGTTGTCCAAGTATGTTATCCCAAATTATCCAGATTTAAGAGCATATTGTAAGTTAATTTTGGCAGACATTGTTCGTTTATATTAAGAATCTTAAACGAATATTTTAAACATGTGTTATGTTTCAGGACTCAAGTGGTTTCAGCATGAGCATAAACATGTTTGTGTTTGTGCAGCTTGATAAACTGTATTGAGGAAATGAATGCTAAAAACTGCTTTGGATTTGGGAAGCTTAATTGTTTGAAGTTTTAACAGCTAATGAAATAGAGTTTTGCCTTACCCTACAAAATTAAGGGTTCAAAGGACCCTCGAATACTTGTTTCATGGGCCAATACAGGACATGTGAGGGTGCTGTAGTGTAGTGTATTGTGCTTTCAGATGTGATGATTATGTTTGAAACAGGAACGTTATATTTCTTGTCAAGAATTTGGTACATTGATATCTTTTGTGCATCCCGGAGGATGCAATACTTTTTTTTTTCTGTATCCGTTATGTACATTTGTGCATACTGGATGCTCATTTCTGGAGGACTGTTCTTTTCATAGATGAGTCCAGATTTGATATTTTCCATAATGGTGGACTTAATCATGTCAACAGATGTCTTGGGGAGCTACAGAGATCAGATTCTCAGACCAGAGGCAATTCTTTGCTTCAACATCATGGATCAGAACTGACATTCCAACAGAATAATGCCTGTTCTCACATAGCTAGGGGGGCCTATGACTTTCTTCAACAGCACAATGTTCAAGTACTGCCTTGGCCTGCAAATTCACCAGGTCTCTCCCCTATAGAGCATGTGTGGGATGAAATGGAGCAACGTTTACGCCAGTGTGTCTGTGATGCACTGCTGTTCTCACTGCTCATGGTAGGCATAATCCGTCAAATTTGGTGTGTTGCCAGAGTGAAGTTTCAATAACAACAAAACACTTCGTTTTTAATACCAAAAATGTTATTAAAAAGTTCTTTGATTTACAAGGCACCTACCCTGACCAAAAAAATGATTTTTTTTCAGCTATTTTGTTTTGTTAGGAACAATTGAAAAATATTACTGCATTTAAAAATATGTTTAAGTATTCTAGCTCTGTATCTTGTCTATCCATTTTGGTGATAGTAGGCATATATTTACCACATACAACATGAAAATATGACCCTGTAAGAGTAGCACCGTATCAATCGTTTTAAACCTTTTTGTTTTTTGGAACAAAGTTTTCATGTCTAATGTCTACAAAAGAGTAAAACATCATCAAAATACACATACATAGTCATTGTCATGGTGAAACACGTCTTTCCATCCCCCAAAAGTGACAATAAAGTTAAAAAAGAACAGTTTACAGCTTTTATATAAATATGCTCAGCCTTGAAATTTGAAGGTCATGAGACACAAATGTATGTAAATGTATTTCAAAGAATATCTAGAGTTCTACCTGTAGAATTAGCATGACATTTTATGCGGGACTAGAGCAAGGGATAAGTTATCACTATACATTTTGTTTTCCACACAGAAAACATTAATAAAAAAATAATTTAGCAGTCAAACACACCCGCTCAATAAAAAAGTTACTACATTTCTTTCCAGACATATATTTGCAAGGATATTTTAAAAAATATTTCTACTCTTCTGAAAAATATTTGTATGCATTGTAGTTGTTTATTGGCATCATGTCTATCTGTTTTTGCAATAAAAGTGAGATATCTAACACATGATAGCAAAATCTGTCACTGTACCCAACTATGCTGTTTCAGCACCATCACAAACTGATCACATATGACATGTATTCATGACTAGAAAAAGTCAATAAATGCATACAAGGCAAGTTAAAGTCTCTGGAGAGTAGTAGATATAATGACAGTCCGAGATCAAGTCCAACAAAAGCCTCTGCAAAGCTTTATTTCACAAATAAAGCTTTTGTCAGACCCTTAGATCTCGCCCCAGTATATCTACTACTTTTGAGCCCCCAGTTAACTTCCCGGCCCGGCAATACTGTGCCGCTATGTCGTGTTGGCAGGAGGTAACATTGTACCGTACGGTATGATCAATAATTCCTCTTTAACGAACCCTCTCCCTGGCCCATCTCTCAAGTAGTACAAGTTCGGCTCGTCTGCTTTGATGTCCACTTTATCTATATTGTAAGTTTTGACTGACCATATCGGATCGGTGGCTCGCTTACGACTATCCCCTTCGTGTTCCCCCGGCTGGTAGAGGTACCTCACGAGGGCCCTATCTGGTATCTGTTTCTCCTTCCCACGCAATGGTGCAGCCGACTCTGCCACTATTGATTTTAGTTTGATAGCGTCGGCTGGTTTCTTGCCGGTGAGTCGGGTGATTTCGTGGTTGATGGCCGACACCACCTGAGGTAACCGCGCTACCCATTCAGTCGATCGTTTCCCCGGGTTGGTCATCTCTCTCGCATACTGATGTCCCAATAAGCGCTCGGCCAAAGTCCTATTGAATCTCTCAACTATGGCTTGGCTGCGATGGGCTCCGGCCGCGCCACGCCTGACCTTGGTATCGTGTTTGTCTAGCAGGTGTGACACGACACCCATGAACTCCTGCCCGGGGTCAACTTGCAGCTCTGTGGGCCACGTCAGCGGACTGCGCTTGTACATGCATTCAAATCCGCGGGCTACCTGGGCCGAGTCTTTCGCGGTCAAGGGTTTCGGCTTCCTTGTAGCGACTGGCCACGTCCACGATGGTTAAGGCATACTTGTACCTCTTATCGGGGGGTAGGAATAGGAGGTCGGCCTGGTGAACGCTATTGGGTATGTTAATACCGAACTTCCTTCTAGGCACGTAGCGTGGTGCTGGTAAATAGATCTACCACAGGGCTTGTTTTTCAAGCCACGCTTTGGCCTCGTTTGGGGGTACTCGCGCCATTTTAGCCAGCTTATGTACGGCGCTAGCTCCTTTCCAGTACCCACGCGGGCTGTAGTAAATATCCTCAAACTTTCTTTGGTTCCGTGACATCCCGACATATATACACCTATGTTCTTGGTTCAATTTTCTCATGCCCGTACGCGTACGTGTTGATCCCATCAATAGCTATCCAACGCTTAGTGTCCATCGGCGACAGGGACGTCTTGTTTATAGTCAGTCCGTATATCCTATGCCCATCACTTCTAAGCGTGTTCATTTTATGTCTAAAGGTACGGGTCTTGAAAAGGGCTTCCTTGAATCTGGCGTGTTTGATGTGTTGTTTCACCACGTACTTCTTAACACCCTTCGCCTTCCGGATCTCACCATTGTCGGCCTTCAGGATGGAGTACATCTTGGGCCTCAAGCCTATGTACTCTGCTATGGGCGTGCCAGCACACTCGTCCTTCATCTTACCGAGGACCTTTTTATTTACCGTACTGTGTATGGTCCTTGGGGTAGTCGCTGGTGTCATACAAATCGAGGCGTTTTTTCATGTCCTCGTACACGTCCTCGGTTCGAATCTCCATTAGCAGGGAATCCGTGTCAGTGTACAGCACTTCACACCTGTGGCCGTACTGTTTCTTGAGCTCGTTGTAGTAAAAGTCGTACATCAGGCGTTTGGATAAATCGAGGATGCTCATCCCCACGTAAACAGGCCGGTTGAATTTGATGTGGCTTTTCTTCATGTGTAGGGCAACTAGGTCGTCAGTGAATATCTTGCTCCGGTTGAATGCCGGGCTGGCTATCAGTCTCCTGAGCTTGTCTTCCTCATTCGACCGAACCAGCTTCACGATCACGCATTTTCTCAGGTTCTCCATAGTCTTACCAAACACTGAGTTGTTCATGAGCTTGTAGAGGTTTTTCTCAAAGTCACTGGTGGCAAGCTTTCGCAGGTCTGTGTTTATTCTGATGTAAGGCTCCATCCAGGGGCTCTGGTTGAACACGAGCACCCTGTGTATTTTGGTCAGCCTCATACCCAACGACAGGTACAGCTGTAGGTTGCGATAGTGAACGATGTACTTGGTCTTATCCATTAAGATGGGCACTAGTATTTCAACGTCTGCCACCCGCCCACCTAACAAGTTATGTTGGTACTCAGACATCCAGTCTGGGTTAACCCTCATACGTTCGGGGGCCAGGGGTAGCTGTTGTGTGATGTGTGTAATGCCTTGGGGTATTCATAACATCGATCTCGTGCGATGCCCATTCGAACCCCCTTGTGGGTAGATACTGGCTCATGGCCCAGCCGTACAGGTTGTTAGCGTCGAGGTAGAGAATATGATTGGTTGGCTTGCTCGGGTCGTAGCCCTTCACGTATTGATTGTTTGCTTTCGCGTATCGTTTGGTACCCATGGAAATCCCACCTCGCAAGCCTTTCTCAATGAATAGGTGCATGTCGTAATCGGTGAGCAATTTCAACTTAACTCCGGTCTTTTTCAACAATGCATCCCACGACAGACCTGGGCTGGTGTAGTACCATGCGGGGTCGAGTTGATACTGCTTAAAACACGTCCGCCTAAACGTCTCAAACACGTCGGCTAGCAGCAGTACATCTGTCCTCAAGTACAGGTCGTGGTAGTCACCCAGATTCTTACAGCCCAGTTTATTCCATACGTTAATCGCGTGCGAGTAATCGTCTTGGGTGATTGTCGAGTCGGTCAGGTTGCTGTAAAGTTCTCTGATGGGGGGTAGTCGGGTCTCGGCGAACTTGGCCCAGCCATCCATGTACTCGTAGGGGTACACACCCTTCCTCATCAGCAGGGGTCGAGTCTCGGCGTCGGTGTATCGGTCAGTGATGGGGAAGGTATTGTTGGCCTTGACCAGACTGTCGAGTGACGACAGGAGGAACTGAACCAAGTCGATGAACCTCAGGCCATTCAAGCTGAAGGAGATGTATCTCTCCATGTTGTTGGGGATGCACGTCAGGTTGCCGTCGACTTTCGCGATGGCCTGCATGATCAAGTGAGAGTCGTACCCTCTCAAGTTGTGGAAGACCACGGGGATGTTTATTGTCTTGGGGTTGATTCTAAGCTTGAGGTTGAATGCGTTGTGAGCGGCGCCTCTATACTTACCGGTGACGTGGCAGTGATCTCTCACCGAATCACCGTTCAGTGGTGAGTCACACACATGGCAGTGAGTGCTGCAGGCGTGAGCTAGCCGGTCGGCTTGGGTCATACGCATGGGAGCGACTGTGTATAGTGCATTCCTAATACTTTTCTCTTCCTCCTGCAAACACTTTAGAAACTTTTCAGCCGCATCGGGACCCTGTACACCACGGGGAGCTTTCGTTTCCCCATCACATCGGACGACCACGTATCCAAACCCACAGGCCTCGTGCTCCTGTGTTTTTTGTGTGGCCCTGCCGGCGGCAGCCTCAACGGGTTTGACCAAGGCTTCGAAGTCGGCGTAGATGACATAAGGCACGGACATTTGGTTCTTGTGGTTGGCGAATGTTAGGATATTGTCGCCTTCCTTAGGCATGTCGACTCGTTTTGCCATCTGCCCCACACCTTGGCAATCCCCCCGGTGTGATTCAAGCAGGTCGGGTCGGCTGAAACCGTGCAGGCATCGTACACAAAACTGTTTTTTCCCAACGTGTTTCGACTGGTCGTGCAACAGCCTGCTGAGGTGTTGTATCCACGTGTAGTGATACTTATCTCCTCGCTGGATCATGAATATATTGATAACGCGGTGACCAAACACTGGGCTGACCCTGTGCACGATCGTTGTGTTACCTTCGTGCCCAAAGACGTTTATGGCTATATCATTCTGTTTTTCTATTTTAGTGATCTGAGATATGGGGGTGGGTTCGGTTATATCATCCCAGTTGAGCCCATCACCTTGGGGATAACTAGAAGGTCTGTTCGATAGGCTGACCTGATAGCTAACCTCATGCAGTTGTCTCCTCTATTCTTGACGTTGACTATGGCCTGTTTTGCCTTGTAGTAGGGGGGCAAGTCTAGGTACGACCCACCTCTGAATGGCACGTAGTTAGCTATGTCTAGATAGACATTATCGATTTTATCCACGACCCACCCGGACCCCATGTTTGTAGCATTCTAGGTATTCTCGTATCTGCTGAAAACTGATATCGATTGACTCTTCTATAGTCTCGGTATGAGTCACGACTTCTTGTTTACCTCGGAAGTAAGGCTGAACGTACTCAGTGACCCCAGTTGGGGTTCCCCCCACGCCCTGCTGTTTATCGAGTGACATTTTCACTGTGATTTGAAACTTTATACTTCCCAAATCGTTTAGTTCCTCATTGACTTTATCAGCGATTAGAGGCTTGATATCGGCGATGTCTATGTTCCTATCAACATGCATGCGCCAGCCTCTCAGATAGTTACCTACAGCGCGCTCAGTGCGCATGAACTCTAGGTCAATAGCTCTATTCTGCCGTAATAGTTCTACAAGCTGTGGTTTCCTCATACAGGAATAACCTACTAAACCCAAATCGCGTGCCTCTTGTTTCAATTGTTTTACAGTGTGGGGCTTTGCTACGGGGTTGTGTAATAATAATGCGACTAACCCGGCTCTCCCCAGGCGGGAATAACCCGTCAACCCTAGCTCTTTTGCTCGGAGTTTTAGTTGTTTTACCGTGGGAGGGGGTTGTATGTTAAGTAATCTCAACAATGCTGGTTTGGTCATTCGAGAATAACCAATTACACCCCGCTGTCTCGCGATCTGCTTGAGCTCCCGAGTAGTAGACATTGTGTACACACCTAAGTATATCAATCTCTAATTGGGCCACCGGCAAGGGAGGTAACTCCTCCAACCTTGATAAAAAATAGAGGCGCTATAAAATCCTTAGTAAATATCTAGATAGACCTTATCGATTATACCCTCGACCCACCCGGAACATGCGCAGCATAGTAGGGTGTTTTGTATTATTTGCAACGAGTCGTCAACAAGTATATCTATCTCCCCATGCACATCTATTCGTCCACCATCAAAGTAATTCCAAGTGTGCCCAGCTCACGGTACAGCAAACCCTACTTTCACCATGATTGTAAATGAGCACCCCTTATATAGTTCGCTAACAATCATGGGTTTGAGGGCACTGATATCTATACTTTCCCCCACATCCATCTGCCAGCTTCTCAGGCAACGACTTTCCCTGGGCTCAACTTCCACGAACATTGTTATACCTAGGTGTGCACAGTCTCTAATTGGGCCACTGGCAAAGGGAGGTAACTCCTCCAGCCTTACACTGCTATCCTGAGGAGGCGCCTACGTTCTTTTCTGTAGTCTTTTTTCTTCTCGTAGATAAGATGATGTCTGACTACGTTTGCTCCGTGAGCTTTGCATAGGCAGTAGTGACCTTTCACCCCGACACCACACACAGAACATGTGTAGTTGATACTCTTTATATGAAAACAACAGTACCCCTCAGTCCTGCAGCTCCTACCACAGGCCTCGGTCTTCCCCATAAGTATGTATTCGCATTGGTACGGGGCGGGTCTCATCTTTGGTATACTTATATGAGCACTTAGTCTAATTGTTTTGCAACCAACGCAGTCGCCGCTAGACCCAGCGCGATAAAGATCAATTCCCAGTCCATTTGCCCCGGGGATGGTGTGTAGTACTGAGCGAGTGTGGGCTGATGGAGTGGTTCTAGCTGTTTACCGGTTAGTAGGTAGTATTCTCTCGCTGCGTCTTCGACATCATGGAATGTTTTAACGGCATGGTTCTCACGCCTGAGTTGTTCGTTAATGTAATCGATCCTCTGTACACGTTTTTTCGCATACTCAGATTGCGCTGCTTGTAATTTCTCAACAGCGAAGTCATGGCGCTTACGCTCAGCCTGTATCTCAGCCGTGTGTGACTCCCGTAGTTTCGAGAAGAGGAATTACTCCCGGAAAATGCCAGGGCGTTTTCTAACGCCCCGCTGACCATCATGGCGATTGTAGCCATCCTATATATAATTACATATACTTCAAAATATTTTCCGGTAGGATCCCTTGTTTTACTAGGATGTCCTTGGTGGCCATCGCCATACCCAGGTTCATTATGAGCATACCCATATCCTGCAGGTTGAAATCTAGCTTGATAGTCGGTTGTTTAAGCACCATTTTGGTCAACAGAGCGTACCCTATGGCTAGACTGGCGACCACTTTGGCGTGGTATGCATCGTTGACAAACGTTTTACCCTCAGACATTATGTATATGATATAAAAATATATATTTATAACATGATATGTGGGTTGACCTCTAATTGTGGGGGTTCCTGGGGAGGGTTTCCCTCCCTGGGTGGTTGTTTATTATATAACCATGAGATAGCCACGGCAGCAGTTGCGCCTGCAATCAACAGGAGTGGAGCCCGGCTCCACAGTGGAGCGTAGCTACTCTTAGACCACCTTTTTTTACCGGCAGCTACTCTCTTAGGGTTCTTCTGCCTGGTGACTGTAGGGTTCACCTGGGGTGGGGTTTCCTCTGAAGGGGTCACCTCCATGGGGGTCTCCCCCATTTGGGGTGGGTTCACCTCCTGTGTCATTTCTTGGGCAGCATCCATCTTGTATACTATTATTATTATTTTTCCCCTCCTTAAATTGGCAATGCTTTGCTGTGATAATCGCCGCCGTCACCGGGGCTAAAAACATACCATATTTGTGGTACAGCACGCAACTGATAGAACTCAAGGCATGTTCAATAAAAGGGTCTTTCTCAAGGTCCTCCCACAGGTAAAGTCGGCGTCCTGGGGAATGGGAAGGAAGTACGACGCAATACTAGTGTATATCTGGGTCATAGCCGATCCTATAGTCTTTGTCATCTCGGCCCCGAGTCTAGCCTCGTATCTAGCGTACAGCTTATCGATTTCTTCGGTTGACATTTTGTGAATTTTATCGGGAGTGTAGTCCCGAAAGTAATGTTTGGCTTTGCCACCAACAGCCAACGCTACCAGTCTCTCTCGCTTATCATCGTCCCCTCGCTTATCATCGTCCCCTCGCTCATCCCCCTCCAACAGTTGTTCTAGTAATTCATCACACTCCATCTTATAATGTAATAAGTAAGTTTTAGTTTTAATAATATAATACCCGATGCAGGTGAAACACAGCGAAATGAAGGCTAGCACTTCACATAAACAACCATCGGAAGACCCGTCTTCCCTATAGAACTGTAACAATTAATTGCTAAGCCCTAAGCTTTGCTTAGCATTTGCTAAGCTTTGCTAAGCATTGCTAAGCTAAAACACCCTATAGGCCACGGGTTGGTCGGTCTTGAGCACGAGCTTAGCATGTTTAGTTTCAGCGAGCTGTTTCTTCAAACGTTCCCTATCATGTTTGCTCATCACATCGTTCTCTCTTAAACACTCCTCGAACGAATCCCTGTCCTTGCAGTGGAATAAGGCCACCCATCGCGCCTGCTTCCTGAGGTCTTTCAACACCGAGTTGAACTTCTGCGTTAGTACCCAGACGCTGTGCTTTGCGTGCCGGCCGGAGAAGGCCAGGTACGATAGCATGTCTCTCTTTTTTGTTATCTCACGATTAGCGCTGCAGTCGTCCAGTATGAACAGCGTCGACTCCCCCTTGAATTTGTTGTGATAAGCTTTCAACCAGTCCTGCAGACGTGTTCCCGGGTCGACTCTGTGTACGTCCGGGTCCGTCATCACCCGAGGTCTTTCCGTGTACGTTCTATTCATGTGCAGAGTAGGGCACATGATAACGATGTTATCGAACACATCCCGGTAGTACCCCCTCCAACATATCCAGCACGAAAACGGTCTTCCCACAGCCCGTCTGCCTGCACACTATGGCGCAGTGTGGGTCGCGGGGCAAATCAATGCCGCCAGCAGGCAGTGGCCTGCCACCGGCAGGAAAATCAGTAGATGGCTTGCACGAATCTCCCATTCTCTATATTAAGTTGCGCGTCCATAATAACATACAGATATAATTTCAACTTGCCCATGGGTTGAGCCTTCTTGGTAATCTGGATTGTTATCCCCTCGGTGCCGTTGTTTATGCGGCGACCGCTACCGTGCAGTTTATCGTCATCTGTGGATCGCATGTCCAACCATAGTGCGTACTTGGTGGTCAGGTATTCACCGATCTGCACGGAGGATAGGTCCAGGTCTTTGGTTATGTGTGGGTGTTGTTTGATAGCCGGTAGCTTTTTTATCTCATCCCACTGCTGGTATGCCCTCATACCATGACTGAACAGCTGGTTGGGCACGTCCTCAATGGTCACTTCCACCTTTTCAATCTCGGGGTTGAAAAACTTCTCGCTGTCCCTTCGGAACGGCTCGTAATCCTCCACGGGGACGACCAGGATACCTTTCATCGATCGCGCCGGCACGTTTAGGTTGATATTCCACACAGTGTCGCTCTTATCCCGCACAACCGATCTATGCCGCAGGACCCTATTGTACAGGATGGCCACCTTCCCCGAGTACTGGTTTTGAACCTGCCTGGCCAGCTCCGGGCTAGTGACCATGTCGAACTCCAGAGAGATGTTGTCTATGGTGTAACTGGCTTCATCACCGTTCGGCGTACGCACTACTTTGCTGTAGTCGTTAAACGTGAGCTCGTATTCAAGCCTATCCCCAAGCGCGGCCTGGTAAAACGGCGCATGTTCCGTGAGCAACTCGAAGTCGAGCGGCACACAGAACCTGTTCCCGTACGCTTGGGAGATGGCCTTTTCACCGTCCGTGATCTTGTCTAACTGGTCTGCCGTGAAGCCGTATCCCACGCTCAACCGGGTCGATTTGCTGATACCTTGGTACACGTCATTGACGCGTTCTCCCTCGCTTTTCCAGAGGTCCCCGTAGCAGTGAAACATGTCGCTGTCGTCGATGCTCAACACCTCGTTACCGCTAATCTTGATGGTGGTTTTCTTGATGATGGCTCGACCTACGTTCCGCACTAGCTCGCGTTTGTTGTTGTCGGAGGTCAACATGAGGTCGAACGTCAGTCGAACCGTGCCTGGTACAATGAGGTCATGCTCACCCAGGTTTGGGAATCTAACCAGCAGCGTTTGGTTCTGGTCTATCTTGCTGGGATTGTTGGTGATGGTCACCGACTGGCGCACGGCTCTGATGCCTAGAGGCTCTCTTGATCTTCGGAAAGGATCTAGTTTCCTGCCATACATTGTTATATAGATAAAATATAAAAGTTTAATATAAATAATGGCTGAAGGCGGTCATGAGTACATCCCGATGGATGATATGTGGGATGATAGTGTGTGGGAGGATGACACCACATTCACGAACAACCCCTTAAGTGCTGAACTTGTACAGCCGGCCGTCGACGATTATTACGACGCAGTTGAAAAGAGAGACAACATCAAGCCGTTGGTACGAGACTATGCCAAGTTTACCGTCGATAAGAAGGGCACGCTGCGATTGAAGGCTCACCCGGGGGTCGATATCATGAAAAAAACGGTAAAGGACCGTATGCTTTGTCAACACTCACCAGTCGCCCTGGTGGGAGTCAACTGATCTGTGATGAACTAGGCTTCATAGATTACGGTGGCGCACGGTCTAAGCTTCCCCCGAAGGTCGTCCAAGATCTACAAAACATCAGGGCCGAGCTCAGCGGTGAAGGTGATACAGACAGTATCAAAAAACTATTGGCCACGTACCATGACAAACCCTTGCCTGATTTCGAATTCCCTGTTCGAGAACTGCGAGGCCTAGACGAAGCCTTGAAACGTGTACGCGGAGAACTCGTGAACAACATGGGGAAACTGAACGAAATTGATGAGCACATCGCTCGAGAGAAAATAAAACTCACCGAAACGGAGGACGATGATATGAAACGTCGTTAGGAGAGAATAAAAAACTTGGAAGACGAGAGAAGGACTCGGTTGGAATCCGCTTCCTCGAACCGGGAAGTCCTCCGATCCCAGATCAGTCGTGTACGGCAAACCATCGTTCGATTCCTAAATGAGGACACCACGCTAGCTGACAGGATCCGAATCCTCTTCCGAGAGCAAGGCATCACCATGGCCAGCATTCTGACTGCATTGGGCTTCATCATATCAACCCTAGTCTTGGCATTGACACCTGCCGGCAGCAGTGGTACACCAGGTGGGGGTACCCCCACTGGTGGCGTCAGAGACTGGATAAAAAAAACACCTGAAATCCCTCAGGGAGGCCCTGGCTAAACTCGCTGGTAAGGCCGCCGAAGCCCTGCCCGGCATCCTGGGTAGCATCGTCTCGTGGCTGCTGAGCGCTCTGGCTAAAACTTCCACGTGGCTCGGCCAAAACCTGTGGGCAGCCATCGTCGCCATGGCGGGTCTGGTGTACGTAGCGGCTAAGGAATTTTTAACCAAATGATCCCCACCCCGACCGCGACCCCACCAACCACCAGGGCTGTTTTACGATCGATGTGCTGCTGATTGGATTGGGGGGGCTGGGGCTGTGGGGGTGTTGGTTGAACCCTAGGCTCTGGGGGTGGTAAAACTATACCCGTTTCACCAGTCATGGGTGGTGGGACGTTGGGGGTGTTAACATCGGGGTTGACGCCCAACTTTTGGTCAGCCGTGGCTATGACTATTTCGTTGTTGTAGCCCACCACTTTTTTTACTCTCAGTTGCATATCGCTCGGAGCCATGTACAATCCAACGTCGAAGACGTAGTCGACTTTCGACCGGGCGTATTCCAACACGTCTTGGTAGCGTTTGATGGCACTCGGGAGATCAACTGGAGCATTGATAGCATCTTCAACGTTAACAACGAACTGTTTCTGAGCGTCGTAAGCAGTCCCCTTACCGAGGATGTTGGAACGCGTTTGCGTCTGCGCACCCAACAGCGCCCACACGTACGTTCGAATCGAGTCGTTCAATCTGGTGACACCGGCACGAGTAAACCCTTTCGACGTGTCCAGCATGAACATTTTCCAGTCATCCGCTGCCCCCCGCTCGAACCTCCAGACTCGGTAATCCTTGCTGTTGTCGAAAGCCATGTAACGGTCATCCCACTCGTTTGTTGTGAGGTGATGATACGACTTGTACCCCCATTCTTTCATCTTCTCGCTGGCATCCACGATAGGCATATTGTGAGCGATGGGGATACCCAACCCGTGGTTCGGCCCCGGCAAACGCCAATCCGTCTTCGGGTTTTGTTCGAATTCGTTGCAAATACGTTCGTAGGCCCGTCTATCGTACTGGTTGTTTACTGCGTCCCACGCCTTGTCCTGTGATAGCAGGGCGCTGATCTCTTTGAGGATACGCCTGACCTGGTAGTACACGTGAAACATGAACACAGACTGGCTCAGCGGTCCACGCCGAGTGTCGGTCAATGTCACACCACACCCCGTTGTAGCGCACCACACGGCGAAGTTGAGTTGATTCTGCCAGAACTGCAACGGGTTGTTGAACCAAGCGTGGACTACCTTAACGTTAGTCACCGAAAGCTTATACCGGTCGAACACATCTATAAACTGGGCGACGAAATACATCCCAGCAGCGACCACAATCTTCATGTGTGGGAAATCTATGTCCAGTTTAGGGTAAAACACTCCTGGGGAGTAAAACACTCCTTGGGAGGATGCTCCTCCTTGCTTGTCCATTTTTAAAGTATTATATAATGGGTATATATACTCTAACATGTATGTAACACTTCCAGGAATAAAGAGCGGCGAGGCCGTTCAGCTGATGCACGCGATCGATAACACGTCGGGTCAACTCGAAGTCGCACTCTGCAATATCACCTACCTACCGCGATGGACTAACATCAACGTCAACAACAACAAGGTGTTCGTCAGTGGCGCCCGCAACCAGATAACTGACGGCTACTACAGCGTGTGCTCGCTAAGCAACGAGGTCTTCAAACACTTGGGAGCCAAACTCAAGATGAACGACTCAAACGGCACAATGGTGTTAATCAACAATGGAATAAACCCCTTGAGGCTTGGCCGACCATTGGCGAGGACACTCGGTATGCCGCCGGACGAGATAGAACCAACAACTACCGTCGAAGGCACGAAGTTACCCGACCTAGTACCGTACCGAGAGCTGTGCGTTCATCTCGGTCAGCTGAGCACAACGGACAACATTCAAGGGGGTCACCCTTCCACGATACTGAGAGCCGTACCGGTGAAAACGGAGAAATACAACGACGGTAGAACCGAGTCGTTTTCACCGAGTCAGTATAAGAGGTTAACCGGGGCAACATCCCTGAGCTGATAATATCGGTGTTAGATATAAATCATAACCCTGTGAATATAGGATACCTAAGCATAACACTGCACATAAAATGACTAGCGCATAAGGCCCCGGAATGAGGTTGAAAAAATGCATCAATGCGGGGATCTCCAACCTCGGGGACACACGTGGATTCGACGACCCCGGAGTAGATGGTAAATTGTATGCCTTGCAACTGAAAAACAACATTTACAAACGCGTTGAAGTCCCCTCCATCGGTGGAACACTAGGTGACATAGTAGATACCTCAGGAGCGGCCCGCAACACTCGGTACACCCTAGTCCACACCGGTGATGATAAATGGATGGTATACCCATCGTTCGGGGGCAAACTGTTCGACATAGAAGATGTTGAGAGCACGACCGTCGCCCGAAACAAACCATATACGCTCGTCTTCACCGACGATGACAAGTGGGTGTTGTTACCCGCTAAAGGCGACTGGTTTCATAATATTAGGCTCGGCTCCCCCTACGTGTTCACGGAGAACAAAGACAACTACCTAAACAAAGTCGTGAACAATGGAACCCTGCTAGTGGCTTACGTCCCGGCTCAGAGACGTAGCGTAGTCATCAGCCCAGTCGCCAGTATGGCAGCCCACATGCTATCGAGTAAACTGGGAGTGCAAGACGGGGAATTGCAGTTGGTGTCTGAATTCGCTGGCGTGGTCAACATCCTGGCGAGCCTACCGGTGAACTCCACTCTGGTCATCAAAGTCTACCTAGGGGAACCATCGTCGGATGAAGTCGAAATCGTGAAGGGGATCAAACTCCGGTGGGGGAAACAACACCAGTATCAGGTTTGCACTGTTTACGTTCGGGTGGGTGTTTACTCCCACACCAGTCTGCAGGGGGTCACCGTGACAGTGGAAGACACGATATCACTCACCAAGATCTTCCTACCCGACAACATACACTTCATGGGGGTGAAGTGCACCCCTGAACTATTATCAGAAAAACAATTGGAAACTATCTCGTAATAGTATTATAGCAATGAATAGGCATCGGCCCAACGCTACGCTTAACGACCTAGGGGACACGGAGGGGTTCGATCAGCCTGGCGAGGAAGACACCTTATACATCCTGCACTTGAAGGACAACGTGTATAGGCGGGTGTCGTTATCAGATTTTAAAGAGCCTGCATGGTTGATCAACATGACCCTCACCAAACCTTAAATGTCTTTTAAAAGAGATAATTATGTCTCCGAAATTAAGAACAACGGTTTACTCCTCGGGTCTTTCACTCTGGGGCCTACTGTAAAAGTTCGGCAAGCACCAGATTACAATAGCAACATGTTATGGGCATCCGGGAAGAGTAAGTTAAAGTTTGACTTCTACGAGCAACAAACTACTACTGTGGAGCCAGGCTCAACACTCATATTAGAAGCCTATCTCTTTACAACTTCTAATAGTATAGAACAACTTTTACCTGGGGTAACAATACACTTTGGCACCGTTAAAACGAACGGACGTTTCCGTATCGTCATACAACCAGACCCCTCCACAGGTTATATAGATCCCTTAGTAAGCCAATGGGGGCCTTGTGTGGACGCAGAGTTACCTATTAACCTCTCACCTATTTCCCTGCATGAGGATCTACACCTTGCAAGCTTCAAGTACATTGATCGACTATTAACTGAAGCCCAATTAAAAAATATCCCATAAGATATATTATATGCACACAGAATGGGGCTGTACCCAGTCGTAGAGGAAGTCGCGAAGACCCTGGAAACCGTAGACGGGTTCCGCTTGAGACAGTTATGTGATGTAAAACGCCAACTAGAACAAGACCGTGACACTCGGAAAGCACTATATAAGAAGTACCATAGAGCTTTCAATATCATGGACGGGACTGATACTGCCCTTATGGCAACCAGCATGGGACTAGAGGCGGCAGGTGTTGGGTTGTTAGCCACCATCGTGGCCGCACCTATAGTGCTAAGTATTGAAATAACAGCTGGGGTGGTAGGGGTGGCAGGGTTGGTGTTTAACTTTGTATCAAGCAGACTGCATCATAAGGCATTGAAACACGACGAGATCAGGGTTCCAGCCGAAGCAAAGCTGAACACAGTAAGTGAGCGTATTTCGGCAGCACTCACCGACATTAAGATCTCAGAGGAGGAATTTCATTCAATCCTCTCTGAACTCGACAAGTACCGTAAGATGAAACAAGAAATCCGATCCAAGTCTCGTAAGTCTGCTAACAGCGAAGATGAGAAAAAAATGTACATAGAACAGGGGATACAAAAAGCCCAGCAAGCCTTTATTACGAACACCAAAGAGATCATAGGCGATTCACATTAAACTGTTTCATTGAGGTCAACACGTCATAGCGGCACAATAGTGTCACGCGTGGCCGGGAAGTTAACTGGGGGCTCAAAAGTAGTAGATATACTGGGGCGAGATCTAAGGGTCTGACAAAAGCTTTATTTGTGAAATAAAGCTTTGCAGAGGCTTTTGTTGGACTTGATCTCGGACTGTCATTATATCTACTACTCTGGAGTCAAGGAGCAACCTCGTAAACTTTCTACAGACAGTGTATGTACCACAACAAAATAAATAAATGATAAAGGTTCTACTCCTACAACATAATCCATAAGATATATATCACATAGCTGAAAGCTAAACCTGGCCCCAGGATTATGAACAAATCTTAGCTAAGCCCTTTTATATCATTTCCAATGTCTTATACATGATGGATTGATCTCATTATATAAATACCATATCTGATATTTAGAGGTCGGGGTCAAGGTATGTTTTGGATGTGATCATAAATACTTAAGCAACTAGTTTCCAACAAATACAGTTTCATTTGCAAGTTATTTCATGATCCTAGGGCTTATGTATCCATTTTCTCAAAGTTCAATGCACAGTATATGAGGAGGAAACATTTTACTTTGAAAGAGCGGTACCCAGTCCTGCTCTTTCATCTCTATCACAAATTGTCAATACATGGCAGGTATAAATGTCTCAAAGAAATCACAACAGCATACAGGTCAAGTTGCATGTTAATCATCCAAATCTGAAGTAGTGAGTGAGTGAGTTTAGTTTTACGCCACATTCAGCAATATTCCAGCTATATGGTGGCCAAATCTGAAGTAACAATAACCACCAATCTGTGTCACTTTGCAAAACATAAGAAGCCTGGCTTGTTCTCTTTCTTCTCTTCAGTTGGTCAGCCCTGGTCTTGAAAATGAAGAAAAAATAAGATTATTTTATTTCTTAACAATATGGCACTATTTAGATCGTTATAATTTAATGTCCCTAAACTGAAAGCAGTAAATGATTCATTATCTATTATTGTTATTTCAGCAAGAATAGTATCTTAATATCTGAAGAGATTTTATAACAGGAATGCAACTGAAAATAAAGACAATACAACATAAAATGTTGCCATGGTCAACTGTCAAATAATACTAACTTGTGTATACTAGCAGTAACACACAATCACATTTACAGTTACTCACTGTCAGTAGTATTTCATTTTTGATCACTATGTCAATTTCACAAAAAATATGTCAACCCAGTGTGCAAGCTATTTAGTTATGCCCAATATATGTTAAAACTGGATTGATTGGCGGTAATAAATTGCTTATATTTGTTCATTAGTTCACAATACATCATATTGCAAGTATGAAAAATGTTGTCACTCACCTATTTCGTAGGAAAGACGATATTTCCACGCTTTTTGACAAACACAATCTCAGCTCGCAGGCTCTGTATCATAGTGTATGTTGCTTGATCGCTAGAGAAAATTACTTCCGGTATAGACAGTGGGGTCCTTTTCATTTTGTTTCGACATGAACACGTTGTTAAAAAAATACAATTTATAGTGCAAATTGAAGCTGGATAATTCATCTAACTATGAGAATTTTTATAGACATGTGCGCCTTGCATAAATATGTTTTTTACACTTTGGCAAAAAAGGTGTCTATAACTTCATAATCACAAACATCTTCTTTTGGTCTCCATTCACTTTATTCCATGTGACTTAATTATTTCTTATACATGTGACTTGGTTTACATTTCAACGAC
Source organism: Haliotis rubra (assembly GCF_003918875.1). Lineage (NCBI taxonomy): Eukaryota > Metazoa > Mollusca > Gastropoda > Lepetellida > Haliotidae > Haliotis > Haliotis rubra. The sequence goes on from NW_025766999.1 coordinate 1,046,401, forward strand.
TTCGTACATTTGTCTGATTAATTCTAGACTTTGTCTGATTGACTGAACATAAACAAAACAACTTGCAGGTGAAGGTCACTTGCAAGAGCGAAGCACGAAAAACCATGTGGCCGAGAAATATTACAATTTGCAATATTAAATGAAATATTACCAGCTTTAAACTTATGTGAATGAAAGATAGATAGGATGTGCATTGAACCATGAAGGAAACAGGAGCTGGTTAATTAATAAAATTAATATTTACCGAAGTTTTAGGCAATCGCATGGCTTGACTTGAATTCACTGGGAAAACGTGCTTGGATTAGAGTGACCTCCCTTGCCCTACAGAAGAGTTCCTACACATACCCAGTGAAGCGAAGGTGAAATATCACCGAAAACACGTGATTTGACGCTTACACACCACCCACCTAATTGTGATAAACAATAGCAATTACCATGCTTACTTAATCGTCAAATAATAATTTAACTTAACTGTCTTTGAGAAACGAATAAAATACTATTTCTTTGAAAGAATTTCAACAAATTTGTCCATATCATATACACTAGTTTACAGTCATTAGTTTCATGTTACGATCACTGACTTCAATGCCACAGTCACCGACATTATGGTGACTTTTTTCACTGTAGCAGTCACTAACTTCACTTGAACTTCATAGTCTTGAACTTCACCGTCACAGTCAGACTTCACTGTCACAGTCACTGACCAGCACACAACCGGACAACCTTGGTCACTGGACGTACCAGTTCCGTTGTAGCAGTTTTTAGTCGATTAGTCCTTACATAACCTTTCTTATCTGTGACAACAGATAACACACGGCCCATAGACCATGCATTCCTTGGGGACAGGTCCATCAATAAAACAATATCACCCACCGCCAAGTTATCCTTCTTGTGATACCATTTCTGTCTTGTCTGGAGCAAGGGCAAGTATTCTTGTTCCATCTTCTCCAAAAACTGTCTGCAAGGTGTTGTATATGCCGCCATCTTCGCTTGTACTGGTCCTCTTTGTCGAATTCACCTGGCAACATGCTGGCACCAGATCGTAGTAACAGGAGATGGTCAGGGGTCAAGGGTGACAAATCCGTAATGTCAGGCATCTCTGTAAGCGGTCTGCTGTTCAAGATTGTCTCTACTTCACAGATCAAGGTGTTCAAACCTTCATCATCAAGCTTTACAGCTTGGTCTTTCATAATTGAATACAAGATTTTCCGGACGGTCTTTATCATACGCTCCCATATTCCGCCATGATGCGACGCCGCAGGAGTGTTGAAACACCAGATTATCCCCCTTTGTAGGAATACTGAGTGCAACTTGTCAAGACTCAAAGCCTTCAGACTTTCTCTCAGTTCATTAGCACATCCCATTAGGTTGGTCCCATTGTCACTGAGTACTGACTTGGGTTGTCCGCATCAAGCAATGAAGCGTCGCACAGTGTTGATGCAGTTGTCCGTATCTAGGGAACTTGTGACTTCTAGGTGGATGGCCCTCATAGCTAGACAAGTGAAAATAATGCCATATCGTTTCACTTGAGATCTGCCCTGCTTTACATAAAATGTACCAAAATAATCCATTCCAACGTGAGTGAAGGGGGGTAAATCAGACTGCAATCCCTCTTTCGTTAGGCCGGACATCTTTTGGTTGCACTTTCGACAGGTGACACACTTCGAGATCACACTCTTGCATAACTGACCTGCTCTGAGAATTCAGTATCTTCGTCTTATGTGAGAAAGCATGGCATTCTTCCCCATATGTCCAACAACCTTGTGTGATTCCTGTATTATCAACCGGGACAGAAGTGAATCTTTGGGCAGGATGACTTGATGCTTATTTTCAAAGGGTATGTCGGCTCTTTCTAAACGTCCACCAACTCAAATGACTCCGTTTTTCATCACTGGATCCAACTTGCAAAGAGTACTTGACCTCTTTACGGATAGTTCTGTTTTCAGTCCTTCACCTGAAAACTTCAAATCTCTGAACTCATTCTTGAAATGCTCTTGTTGTACTAACTGGATCAACTTCATTTCAGCTTTCTCAAGACATTCAACTGTTAGTTTAGTTTCTGATTGACATGCATGTTTCTTCTTACTTCACAGTGTCTGGAAGGTGAGCATGATCCAGGCAACGCCCCGCTTCAGTCGACTCAATTTTGAGTAGTGAGTCACTAACTTCTCCATCACAGACAGAACTTCACTCACAATGGCAGAACTTACACACTTCACTTCTGGGTCAACATCTAAGCTGGAATGAACAGAATTTGGTACTTGTGGCCAACTACTTTCATCTTCCCACAAAAAGGATGGTCCCTTTAACCAAATTTTTGATGTTAGGAGTTGACTTACATTCTGTCTTCTGGAGGCAGCGTCCCAGGATTGTCTTTGGAGCTGAAGTATCGCCATCGTTCTATCTCAGAAGCTGCTCGGATCTTCGCTATACGATTTGCTACGATAGTCTGAAATTTAGTTCTCTCTTTCCACAGGTATCTAAGGACCGACATGCTATCAGTCCTAAAGGTTACATTGTCTATCGGATAATCAAGTTCCTTCAAGATGACACTACTGAGACGAGCGGCGACTGTAGCAGCTGTGAGTTCCAGCCTGGGTATCATCACTTTCTTTAAGGGAACTTGCTTTTGACTTTTGACATCAGGAAGCTGCAGTGAACTTGACCGACTTCATTCTTCAACCTGATGTATGCCAAAACGCCATAGCCATCTTGACTTGCATCTGCAAAAAGGTGAATTTGGTAATCTGTCACTACACCAAAGTTAGCTGGTTTGTAGCATCTTGGGACCTGAAAATCTTCAATCAGCGGCAGTTCAGCTGCCCACTGTTTCCACCGTTGCAAGTCTTTATCCACCACCACCTGATCCCAGCCGAGATTGCTTCTGCAGAAGTCCTGCAACAACATCTTGGCTTTGAGTACAAAGGGAGATAAGAATCCTAGGGGGTCAAATACAGAAGAAACAACAGAGAGAATCTTCCTCCTGGTCTCCACTTCTTCTCTCAAGCAAACCCGGAATCCTAACGTGTCTGTTTCAACCTCCCAATGTATTCCGAGTGCTCTCTCACTTGGCATTTTGCTTTCTTCCAGATCAAGATTCTGTAGACCTTTAGCCCTGTCTTCTTGTGGAACTGGACTCTTCGAAACCCATTTGCTGAGGTGGAGTCCTCCCTTTTGACATAAGTCACTTACATACTGAATGAGTTCAACAGCTGCTTCCTCAGATTTGACGCTTTTCAGACAGTCGTCAACATAGAAGTTTCGACGAACAACCTCTATGGCGTCCGCAGTTGATGATTCCTGATTGTCGTGGGCTGTGTGCAGTAATGCTGAGCTGGTACATGAAGGAGATGATACAGATCCAAAGAGATGCACAGTCATTCTGAATACAGCTGGGTCCTTTGTCTTGTCAGAATCCGCCCACCAGTAGAACCGCAGGAAATCTCTACTGTGAATAGGAACACGGATTTGTAAGAACATGGCTTCTATGTCCCCCATTATAGCAAAGTTCTCCTGGAGAAAGTGCACAAGGACTGGGTCCGCTCAGTAGCTGACTGTTTAATGACACCCCCTGGAACATTGAAGCGCAATCGAACACAACACAGATTTTTTCGGGCTTCCTTGGATTGTAGACACCCTGATGCGGTATGTTCCAGATCTTACCAGCTTCCCCTTCAGTATCCTCTTCTGGCACTAACTCTGCATAACCCTTGCAGATCATCTTGGTTATAAAGTCATCATAATCTGCAGCAAACTGAGGATTTCTGCTCATCTTGTCTTTCAGCTTCATGAAGTGCTGGAGAGCTTGTTGTTGGTTATCAGGTTAGTTGACAATGTCCTAGCGGAACGGCGGAACGGCAGATCAGTAGAGTAGTGTCTGTCGCTGAACTCAATTGTCTCATTAACCATGTTCAGGAACTTTTCATCTTCTTGGGATAAGGCTTTTTCTTCATCCAGAATGGATTCTGGAAAATATATATATGCTTTCAGCCTTCCTTGCTAGCTGATCCAGTCGCCTTATTTCCTCTATCTCTTGTACGGCTATAATGTCGATTCTATTGACGTAATGCACTGCATGCCCTGGAACTTGGCTTCCATCAAGACGTTCCATACAATCCAGCCAAGCGCTGTCTGTGTCGCATGAGGACTTCCTCTAGGACCACACCTGACTGCTAAGGGAGAATAGGCTTCTGGAATGTTGTAACCTATCAGGAGTCCAATATCTGTGTCAATCTGGGGCAAGTTGATATCTTGGCGATGATCCCACTTCTTGATGTCTTGATTGGTAGGAATGTGACTGGTTGAAACAGGCATTTTGTCCTTGGTAAAAACAACCCTACTCCAAACGCTGTCAGTTCATCATCTGTCAACATGCTGACATACTTGTCCCTTCTTCAAACAGATTGTCATAGACAGCTAGCCATTCCTTGCATGATTTTCTTACAATCTCTTGGTTACAGTCTGTGGAAATTTCAGTCTTAATTTGGTTCTGAAGAGTGTTCACAGTTCTTATAATTCTCTTGATACTATCTAGAAGCACATTTTTCCAATAATTATTTCCCTTTTGTGTCATTTCTGTCTTTCTTTTACTTCTTCTAATTACAGAAATACCAGACTCACTTCTAACTTCTGTGTCCTTACTTTCTGCACCTTCAGTGAACAGTCCTTGCTTCTCACTCATGTCTAGTTTCTATGCAGTGGCACCTAACTTCGTCAATGCAGCGCCTGTGAGTGACAACGACCGAAAACTAGCGTAGGTCAACACACTTTAATCTGTGATCGTCAAAACAACAATCGCCGGGGAGGAACAACCGGAAACACGAGGTTGCCACTGAAAAGGGTTTTCCCAACAACTGCTGGCAACTAACATAATGTGAAGGGCCTCTACTGGCGCAACTTCCTTTTCTCTTTAATTCTGAAAAGTGGAAAAAATATATTATAAAACAGGGGAAATGCTGATGATACTGTATTCACCCGGGCACCTAATGTTCATGTGGAGAAGTCAATACGGATAATCCGTCACAATTTACGCGGAAATATCAAATGTCCATGTAATAGTCATCAAAGCGTCTGGGAGGTTTTCTGAGTCTCTGTGGCAGCTTTGACTGCGCATCTTCCTCCTGATGAGAAGCATAGTTGGGAGTCTCACGAGGAGATGTAGGCTCAACTTCAGCACTGGGGGATCTTGATTGTCTGAGGATGGTTGACAAGGTGTGTAGTCAATAGTATGGGACCCTGCGGGGGTGGAGAGTTCTACAGGTACTGCTGGTAGTCTAGGCGGTGAAGTGTCCAGATCCTTTGTTGCCTCGTCTTCAGAGGAGTCATCGTCAGGGAGGTATGTAGAGGCAGGAGGTACCTGACAGGACACACCGTAACAGTCCGATAATCGCACTCTGTAAGAGGTGTGCCGTAGTTGGTTGCCACTGAACTTTCGTATGTTACACCACCGGGAATCAACGCTGATGACAAGATATCGACTCCGACCCTTGGTTTTGTCTCTGTCAGGATAAAGGTAAACTACATCTCCCACTGAGATATCTGGGGGAGGGATCACTCTACCAGAGGGACATTTTGAGGCTTCACTGTATGGATGGTTTGAGAGTCTGTGGTCATGTTGGACTTGGATCAAGTTCATGTCATCCATGCATATTTGACTGTTGGTAAATACGTCTCTTTGGGTCCACATCTCACGCGAGGACAGACCACGTGCCCTAATGCGGGTGTTGAGTCGACAGGTAGACACAGCGAGTGTAAGTGAGGAGACAGAGCCGCCGAGGGGATCCTGGCGAAGGAGTTCCTTCTTCAGTTCCTGTATGGCCCTCTCAGCGACGGGATTCTTATTTAGATTTTTTACTCGGCCAACTTCGATGACAAGATTATGGCTAAGTAGGAGGTCATCATTTTGGAGTGCAGAGAATCCTGGTGCAGGATCAACTCTGATAACGTTGGGTGGTCCGTCAAGCAGGGTCATTGGTAAGCATAAAGTCAGTAATGTAGCACGCAGTGTGGCGTGCCGTTCATTTTCAATAAGGGCTGTTGCTGTGAAGGATGTGACTGTTTCTCTGACCACAAGGATGAGTTGACGGTTGCATTTGAGAACGTCAGCTGCAAAACACAGACCAACTGTAGCGTGGGTGGATCGCTAGTTGACTGAGGAGTCAAGGCTTTAAGAACATGCCTCAGGGACTCACACTGGTGACAAGAACTTGTAGTGTCTGAAATTGCTTTGTCCATGTCCAAGGCATAAAAATATCTATGAACCACTGCTTTCATCTGATATGCTGTCGGGTGATCGAGTTGGACATGTAAGGCAGTTAGCAGTCCATTTAACACTTGTCTGGGAACTATGATGTACTCGCGAGCAGGCATAAGTGGGTCTGTGCGTTGTACAACAAGGAGACTATCACATGCGACAGTTGCAACATTGAGATATCACTTGACGTCTTTGATGTCGGTTTGTTTTCTGGAAGGCCGGTTGCCTTGTTTCAGATGAGCATGAGTACGCCGTACTGGGTGGCCATCCAGGCAGATCTGCTTGTGAACGGGAGCTGAACAGTTCCTTTCATTACATCCTGTACATTCAGTGTGCGGATTGTGGAGTCTTCAGTGTGATGGATGAAGGCGCAGATTTGACAGCTGGGTGTGTCGCAAGGAGATGCATTACGGCTTGCGAAGTCTAAGGGAACATTAGCAGACCCAGATAGGTGACGAACTGAAGCTTGGTACCGGGAAACTGTAGAAAGGAATGTAGAAATCCTTGGGCTCGCAGAAAATTCACCTCGACAGAGTTTCTCATAAGCCTGCACACAAGGCTTGCTGTCCGTCAGAATACAGGTTTTGTGGACAGATTGGATGATATAGGGACTGAAGTGTCTTGTGGCCACAGCAATTGATAAGGCTTCAATTTCACAAGGTAGCCATGTTGACTGACGATCACGTAAGAACCCTGCTAAGTGCGGCTTGCCCTCTCGTGATGGGTACAATGTGGCCCCAATGCCATGTTGTTTCACTGAACCATCTGTGACGATCCAAAGCTGGTCTGATGGGCAAGGGAGGGTTATTGTTTGGTGACTGTTCAAGGCAATTTGAGCTTGTCGAAAGAAATGACACAAGTCATCAGTCCAGTCCAGTTTCTCATGGGACTCGCGACCCGCGTGGATGCTGTCGAGTGGGGAGAGTATTGAGGCACAGTTGGGAATGACTCTTGCGAGAGTCTTGTAGGCTCCTATGAATGATCTGAGGCCTCTTACTGTTTGTGGGGGTGCACATGTTGATAATGTGGCAATACGATGTACGCTTGCCTTCAAGGTACCTTGGCTCCATATCCATCCAAGGTTGGTAGTGGTAGTAGGACAGACTTTAGTCTTATGTGGGGACAACCGCAAGTTGTTTGATTTCAATTTGTCAAGTACGCATTGCCAATTCAAGTAGAGATCCTCTATGGTGTCGGCACCACAATACAAATCATCTGCTAGTTTGACGACAATACCTTCCTGCTGGAGGTCTCCCAGAACTCGACACATCAGCTCTTCCAGGGCAGTCTCAGAGCCTGGCATGCCCATTGCACATGGAATCCTTTGCTAAAGGGATCTGGTAAAATGCTTGGCTAAGATCTGTAGTGATGATGTATCGCCACGAAGCAATTTGTCGCAAAGTGGAGTCGACATCAGGCATCAACGAAGGTTGAGGCTAGTAGTATATATAATGATAGTCCGGGATCAAGTCCAACAAAAGCCTCTGCAAAGCCTTATTTCACAAATAAAGCTTTTGTTAGGCCCTTAGATCTCGCCACAATTGTATCTACTACTTTTGAACCCCCAGTTAACTTCCCGACCCCACGTGGCACTATTGTGCCGCTATGTCGCATTGACCTCGATGAAACAGTGTAATGTGAATCGCCTATGATCTCTTTGGTGTTCGTTACTAGAGCCTTAAAATCTGTAGGGTGCCATGAGTTTCGGCAACCCCAATGCAATGGAACCAAAAAGCCCAACATTTCGAGATTTTCCAATTAGACATTTGGTGCCGAAATAGGTATACAGCAACCTATCTATATTTCCAGAAATATGGCAACCGAAGCAACTTTCGAAAATATGGGCTTGCGAGCCGAAATAGCGGTGGCATACCACCTCCTACTGGAAAATACCGTGGGAAGCAATCTTCTACCGGACATTGCCCATGTAGACTATCTCGATGGCAATCTAGGCAAAACAAACCTCCAACCACTGGAAGGCCTACCTACATTTGTGGACGATATATACGCATTTGGCTATCTTCGGCGAAAAGACTGTGTCTATAGAAAAGGAACCGTGTATTGCACCATCGGAGAAAAAGGAACAGCATCTATTGTAGTTTCCAATATAGCGAATGCAGTACGCGAATCTTTCGAGCAAGAGGAGGGCTAAGTGGAAACCAAAATCGTACATACGCTACAATATGCAATAGAGATCTTGCAACTGCCATGGACTGCGAGGGACCCACCATCCTGGACAATACAAGAAGTGTAGGCAACCACGTCTGTACTTGGGTTGGAACCTGTAATGGCTATACCATGCGAACAAAAATCTACAACAAAGTAGTTTCCAATTTCGAAGGGGGAGAAGTACGAGAACACATCGGTGGCCATTTGGCCGACTATGCGGATTGTTCCAACGAACACCTGCGGAAAACCTTTCTCCATCCAGATGTCCAGGCTAGAGGTTGTACTCGCATAGAGGTCTCTTTGTACGCGCATAGAACCAACACCGCAATGGCCAACGATTTGGTGGATCGAAGCACTAGAGTTGTTCTCGGGGAAAACCTATTCAGAAGTACAACCACCCGGCAAAACAGTGGGAGAATCTATCGAAATGTCTAGACCGTTGCATGGTGCTTGCGGACAGACCCCAGGGGACCATCTTCGTTGGTTGGTATGCGCAGACGGGCACGGGAAGAGTATCCTGAATCCAAGTACAACCCACCAAAGCCAACGTGGAAGACGATGCTAGATGGGACCACGCTGTAGAATGGGCTACAGCCGATTTTGGATTCCGGGCGTGTCCTCTGTTTCGAGTAGACAATTTGGCTGCCACAGCTACAGGAGTAGAAATAGGGCCACTACGATGCTACACAAAAGCTCCCCATACGAGAACTATACTATCTCGAAGTCGTAGGCTGACACAGCTACATCCCCAAGGTCCAAATCCAGATACAATGCTACCCCCGAACAAACGTGTTGCTTTCGAATGGCGCGAAAAAAAGACCAAAAATGCCATCGGTATAGAAACTTCGAAATACGAGATAGAGGAGGTACCGGAAATCGTGGTCGATCGTACTATACTGTGCAGGTCAACGAGAGATCGCGAAAGACGATTGGAAGAGATTTTGCATGCTGCCAATGCAGAAGAATGGCGTAGAGATGCATGGAATCGTCTAGAGTTGATGCGAGAGGAATACAAACAGAACGAAGAAAAACGAATGGAGGAAGTCCATCGCCTTGAAGAGATCGTCGCTGCCAAAAAACGCTATGCAGAGATTTCGAAAAAAGCACAGGAAATGGTCGAAAATGGTCTCTCCCTTCCCAGCACAATCCGCCTGTCTTGCCTTGCGGGGGAAAAAAACTATTCCGTTCTCGGATGGCGCATACAGAAATCCAAATGGGACTCCAGCAAGACTTCCTACAGAGTGCTTGTGGAAAACAACGACGAACCAATAGCAGTTTGGGCAAACAAAGGTCTAGAACGAATTCTCTCGGAAGAGAGATGCGATAGGTGGGGACGAACTACGCATTGGACTCCCAATGGGACAATTTCTTTCCACATAGAGCCTAGCATGAGTTTCGAAACAGAAAATGGTGTTCCGATCTATTGGAATCCAGTGTCTGTCGTATTGTTGCCAGATGCTGTGGAAGATTCTGTTCGCCGAGCACTTGCTATGGAATCTGCAGTGCAAGATCTCGAAAGACTACAGCAAAAGGCAATAGAAGAAACGAATCCAACCAAAGCCAACGAAACAACACGTATATTCGATATGCTTCCTGGGGAGTATATTTGTTGGAAATTTGCTTCTACAACCTATCGCGGAAACCAGAGAACCATACTGTGGCTGGTTCCGACTGCAGATGGAGTGGAGACAACAGATGTACATGTACCCGTGTGTGGATTCTATCTAGAAAAAGAGATGCTCTTCGAAACAGCGAAACTCCAATTCTCTGCTCCATCGGCAAGAGAAAAGAACCTCACAAAAAAAGAACGATAGACTCTGCACGCTAGAAATTGCAAGGTCTATGGCTAAGACAATCTACAAGACAATGGATACAAACAACCGTAAAGCCAGTAGAAATACAGAAGAAAATCTTCCTATGGGTATTTCCGAGATAGGCTACTGGATACAAACAACCGTAATCCTCTTGCTCGAAAGATTAAATACTGCATTAGTTTCATTTTGAAGAGCCTATTGTACTTCTCCTCCGATGGTGCATTGGAAACTACTTTGTTGTAGATTTTTGTTCGCATGGTATAGCCATTACAGGTTCCAACCCAAGTACAGACGTGGTTCGAATCTGGAAATATTGGCTTGTATTCACTCTATGGGTATTTCCGAGACATCCACTTTTGCTACGAATATTCCGAATATTGGGTCGTCCACGTGTAGAGATTCCCATTGTGTCTTTGCTGCACAGTTGGTTTCTTTCTCGATCCTTCGTACAGTGCTCCGTATTGCAGAGAGCACATCTATGGCATATTGTAGCGTATGTACGATTTTGGTTTCCACATAGCCATCCTCTTGCTCGAAAGATTCGCGTACTGCATTCGCTATATTGGAAACTACAATAGATGCTGTTCCTTTTTCTCCGATGGTGCAATACACGGTTCCTTTTCTATAGACACAGTCTTTTAAGCGAAGATAGCCAAATCGCATATATATCGATCCCACAAATGTAGGTAGGCCTTCCAGTGGTTGGAAGTTTGTTTTGCCTAGATTGCCATCGAGATAGTCTACATGGGCAATGTCCGGTAGAAGATTGCTTCCCACGGTATTTTCCAGTAGGAGGTGGTATGCCACCGCTTTTTCGGCTCGCAAGCCCATATTTTCGAAAGTTGCTTCGGTTGCCATATTTCTGGAAATATAGATAGGTTGCTGTATACCTACTTCAGCACCAAATGTCTAATTGGAAAATCTCGAAATGTTGGGCTTTTTGGTTCCATTGCATTGGGGTTGCCGAAACTCATGGCACCCTACAGATTTTAAGGCTCTAGTAAAGTCTCGTAAGTCTGCTATCAGTGAAGACGAGAAAAAAAAGTACATAGAACAAGGGGTGCGAAACATTAAACTGTTTCACAAGACATAGAGCTATCACGTGATCACGTGGGGTCGGGAAGTTAACTGGGGATTCAAAAGTAGTAGACACGATGGGGGTGAGATCTAAGGGCCTGACAAAGCTTTATTAATGAAATAAAGCTTTACAGCGACCTTTCTTGAAAGTGATCTCGTACCCCCATTACTCCTACTACTAGGCTTGCTATACCGTCCCACATCGGCAAAGGCTGTTACAAGTCGAAAACCGCCGTTGGCTTTCTTCACCAGGAAAGAGGGGTTTAGGTACTCGACAGTGATTCCGACCTCTTCTGGGCCTGCAAAAAACGTTCATTGCCTCGAGCTCATCAAATTTTTGCTGCAATTCAATGAGTTTGTTCCTGGAATATTGTGGAACACGTCCCTTCCGTTGTGGAGGTTGGACAGGCCCCATATTCACGGTCGCCTGGAATTGTCCTGATGACCCATTATAGCCGTCGATAGTGGAGTTGAATACATCGTCGTATTGGTGATGGAGATGTTCAAATTTGACTTTATCATCAGTCGATAGCACACAGTCTGGGTCAAGTTGCACAGGTTCAGAATGCCAACGTGATGGACTCACATTTGTTACTAAGGAAGAGGCGACGTTGTAAGGTGCTTGGGTACCGCCACTTGTCGGTGAAGAGTCATCCATTACCATGATCGCATGGGCCTGACAAAAGTGTTGATGACTGTGTAGGGTAACTGGTTGGTCAGTTAGGTTTGGAAGACGGATTTTTCCAGCAACGCCAGATACAACATCTGGGATGGGCCATTCTGGCATCAAGCCATTGCGAGGTTCAACTGCCAGATCACAATCAGTTTCTATGAGGGATTCTGGGAGATCTATCTCAAGGTATTCTCCTGGCCAAATTGTATGGGTCTTTCCTGGAGCTCGTAACACATGGGCTCGTCGAACACTATGGAGGGTTTACAAGGAAGCGCCACTTGTACCGTACTGGTATGTCGAACCATCTGCTAGGATGATCGAATGTTTAGCTGGTCGGACTGTAATGTCATTGACCTCCATGAATGGTATCCCTGCAAGGACCTCGACATCCAGGTTTTTCACCACCAGACCTTCAAAAAGAAATTCCTTCCCGTGTCTGGTAAGGGAAAATCTTGTTTCTCCGGAGACATTTAGGGGCTAGAGACCATCGGCTTGTTGTGCAGACTGATTACTTTTCTCAATCTTGAGCCCAAGACTGTGAGCAGCTGTTTGGCAAATCATATTTCCAGTAGCTCCACTGTCAAGAGTGAGGTGTGCAATCTTGTGTCCAAAAAAGGCTGTCATGTGTGGTGATTGACTGACTTGAACTCTCAAGGCTGAGGCTGACATATTGGGCGATGATGCAGGAGACTCCACGGTTGGTGTTTCACCCTCAGTGACGTCCAAGTGTTCTAACTGTGTAGAGAGACCATTCATCTCTTCCTCCAGTATGAATGCGATTTGGCGTTCCTTCGCTAGGTATTTGCGATCAGCCTCTGGTAAATATGAGCACTGACTGAGGAAGTGATTGGTACACGAACGTCCAGCTTGTTTACAAAGTGGGCATACCTTTCTCAAGGGACACTGAGGTGTCAATGGTGGCTGTCGACGAGTAGGCAAGGACGTCGCTGATCTCATTACTCTGACATCATCTGCGGCCTGTATGTCATCAATCAAAGAGGTCAGAGCTTGGGAAATTTCAGTTTTGATAGAAGCTAGTGTCTTTGATCTGAGTTCGGTACCATATCGCTGCTTCACAATGCGAGGCAGATCCTTATGAACAAGTTGTAGCCACGTCAGGACCACAAAATTCTCCAAGGTAGGTGAAAGGTCCTCGTCTTCCTGCACAGCAACATCATGATGGGTAATGCCGCCACCTTGGGTTAGTAGATTGTCTTCTACTGAAAGCTGAAAGTCGCTGAAACAAGTCTTCTGGCCTTTCATCAGGTTCAAGTTTTATGTCACAAAAATCGAGGAAATGTCGCCAGATGACTGAAATCCATAATGGAGATCCTGGAGCTCGTAACACATGGGCTCGTCGAACACTATGGAGGGTTTACAAGGAAGCGCCACTTGTACCGTACTGGTATGTCGAACCATCTGCTAGGATGATCGAATGTTTAGCTGGTCGGACTGTAATGTCATTGACCTCCATGAATGGTATCCCTGCAAGGACCTCGACATCCAGGTTTTTCACCACCAGACCTTCAAAAAGAAATTCCTTCCCGTGTCTGGTAAGGGAAAATCTTGTTTCTCCGGAGACATTTAGGGGCGAGAGACCATCGGCTTGTTGTGCAGACTGATTACTTTTCTCAATCTTGAGCCCAAGACTGTGAGCAGCTGTTTGGCAAATCATATTTCCAGTAGCTCCACTGTCAAGAGTGAGGTGTGCAACCTTGTGTCCAAAAAAGGCTGTCATGTGTGGTGATTGACTGACTTGAACTCTCAAGGCTGAGGCTGACATATTGGGCGATGATGCAGGAGACTCCACGGTTGGTGTTTTCACCCTCAGTGGCGTCAAGTGTTCTAACTGTGTAGAGACCATTCATCTCTTCCTCCAGTATGAATGCGATTTGGCGTTCCTTCGCTAGGTATTTGCGATCAGCCTCTGGTAAATATGAGCACTGACTGAGGAAGTGATTGGTACACGAACGTCCAGCTTGTTTACAAAGTGGGCATACCTTTCTCAAGGGACACTGAGGTGTCAATGGTGGCTGTCGACGAGTAGGCAAGGGCGTCGCTGATCTCATTACTCTGACATCATCTGCGGCCTGTATGTCATCAATCAAAGAGGTCAGAGCTTGGGAAATTTCAGTTTTGATAGAAGCTAGTGTCTTTGATCTGAGTTCGGTACCATATCGCTGCTTCACAATGCGAGGCAGATCCTTATGAACAAGTTGTAGCCACGTCAGGACCACAAAATTCTCCAAGGTAGGTGAAAGGTCCTCGTCTTCCTGCACAGCAACATCATGATGGGTAATGCCGCCACCTTGGGTTAGTAGATTGTCTTCTACGAAAGCTGAAAGTCGCTGAAACAAGTCTTCTGGCCTTTCATCAGGTTCAAGTTTTATGTCACAAAAATCGAGGAAATGTGCGCCAGATGACTGAAATCCATAATGAAGACGAATCATCTGCCAAATAGTAGAAATAGATGTTGAATTTTTGATGATGGAACTACGTGAGATTACAGGGCAATAATTAGCAACTTGTCCAAGCATAAGCTCTAACATTTTCACTTTTTCCTGGGCAGTGCGACGTTTAGCATCCTGTACATCTTCTCCATCATTGACGAATCCCCCGTAGTGGATTGGCCCTGGTTTTCCTCTCCCACTGTGCGTCATTAGCAAGAAACGTGGCAAAGTTGGTATCGAGTGACAAGGTATAAAGCAAGTTCTGACGCCAATTCTCAAATAATTCACAGTTTCAGTTTTGGTTAAGCACCACTGCTTCGGTGCTCGGTGTGTGTTCGCCATGCTTGTTTGTTCCAATTTACGGTAAAAATTGGTCGATCGCTCACCTATGTGTGAAAGTCACTGACAAATGGTCGTTTAGTAGGTAGGAAGCTTCGTTAGGGCTCATCCCACCGCTGCCACCACGCCTGTGAGTGACAACGACCGAAAACTAGCGTAGGTCAACACACTTTAATCTGTGATCGTCAAAACAACAATCGCCGGGGAGGAACAACCGGAAACACGAGGTTGCCACTGAAAAAGGGTTTTCCCAACAACTGCTGGCAACTAACATAATGTGAAGGGCCTCTACTGGCGCAGATATAACTTCATAAGCACAAACGTCTTCTTTCGGTCTTTATTCACTTTATTCCATGTGACTTAATTTATTTCTTGTACGTGTGACTTGGTTTACATTTCAACGACTTCGTACATTTGTCTGATTAATTCTAGACTTTTCTGATTGACTGAAACATAAACAAAACAACTCGCAGGTGAAGGTCGCTTGCAAGAACGAAGCACGAAAAACCATGTGGCCGAGAAATATTACAATTTGCAATATTAAATGAAATATTACCAGCTTTAAACTTATGTGAATGAAAGATAGATAGGATGTGCATTGAACCATGAAGGAAACAGGAGCTGGTTAATTAATAAAATTAATATTTACCTAAGTTTTAGGCAATCGCATGGCTTGACTTGAATTCACAGGGAAAACGTGCTTGGATTAGAGTGACCTCCCTTGCCCTACAGAAGAGTTCCTACACATACCCAGTGAAGCGAAGGTAAAATATCACCGAAAACACGATTTGACGCTTACAGTGTCTCTAGCTTTGTTATCGTTCTTTCCATTGGTGCATTTGTATTCTTTGTGCAATCAGAGGCAACGCTACAAATGCGCGTAAAAGCAGCCCCCTGTTTTTATCCTGTTTTCTAACCATGTTTTTGTGCTTACAAGAAGAGCTGTTTCGATTATCTTCCTTGGCTGGATATCGCTACTTATGGTTGGCATACCTGTTCTTGAGTTTGTGATATTCCTGCTTGACCTGTGTCTTGCATTTGTACTTGTAACGCCAATGTCATGAACAATAAATATGGTGTTCATCTATCTTCATATGATCTTAGTATCCACATATTAAAGTTGACATGGACAATTTAGAAAGAATTTTACATTGCAGGGTTGTTTTCTTTTTGTGGATAGTTCAGTTCTTGTGTTGGGTCCTTTGTGGAAATAGTAGCTGCCATATGATCTCAGTATCCACATATTAAAGTTGACATGGACAATTTAGAACGAATTTTACATTGCAGGGTTTGTTTTCTTTTTGTGGATAGTACACATAGTTGGGTACTTTGTGGAAATAGTAGCTGCTGACCTAGTAGACTTCTGTATCTCTAACTTATTAGCCTTCTATATTTCTGACCTAGTAGCTTTTTATATCTCTGACCTAGTAGCCTTCTATTGTCTTTAACTTAGTAGCCTTCTATATCTCTGACCTAGTAGCCTTCTATATCTCCTACTCATACTTAGTAGCCTTCTATATCTCTGACCTAGTAACCTTCTATTGTCTTTAGGGGCAGTGGGGTAGCCAAGTGGTTAAAGCGTTCACTTGCCATGCCCAAGACCTGGGTTTGATTCCCCTCATGGATACAATGTGTGAAACCCATTTCACACTGTCCCCTGCAGTGATATTGCTGGAATATTGCTAGAAACGACATAAAACCATACTCACTCACTCTATTAGCATTCTACATCTCTGACCTAGTAGTCTATTATATCTCTTACTTGATAGCTTTCCATAATTTCTCACACACCCCAAATAGTTGTATCATCAGTTTTTTTCACATGCTCATAATATACAAACAAATGTTTTATTCAGATCTTTTAATTGAAAGAATATAATTGCAGAATTCTCATTCCAATAGGTATCAACAGCGGTTGAATAGATTTGAACAAAGGTTATTTCAGAAATGATCGGCACTGCACTGGAAGTTGTACAACCAACAACCAGAAGAAGGGAAGTATCTTGTTGAGATAATTTTCATCCCCCATACGAAGATATAATGCAAAACGTTTCCAACAGTATGACATAAGAACAAAGCGTTTCTCATGATGATGTGACATAAAATCAAACGTGTGAACTTTGTCCTAACTCTTGGTAGAAACATAATATTTCTTAATGTAATATTGTGATGATGATATTATATAGGTTACAGTAAAAAATCATGAACCTTGCAGAATATTCATTTCAATAGGTATCAATAGAACCTGAATAGGTTTGAACAAAGATTATTGCAGAAATTATCAGCATTACATTGGGAGTTAGATAAGCAATATCGGGAGTATGGTGAGCAACTCCTATTTCAATATTCATACATGTTTTATAGAGGAATTTCAGAGTTATCCCGTGATTCCGTGCGCGCCGCCATGTTGGTTGTCATTCGCGTCCCCAGCAACCATAGCATCACTAGTGACTATCATCTACGCATACGTCTGTCTGCTTCAGTCTGTCATCTAACCATCTGTAAATATGCAAACTTACTGGATAAAGCATCTCGAATACAATATCTCGAGAAGACTATTGTGATAGACGAAGATCCGTACAGGATTCCCAGATCGGAATGGAGTGGAGTGACATATGTCTTACACAATTCATCCTGAATAGCTTGAAAAAAATGTTCTCTTCCTTTGTAACCATTTGGGGCATACATATTTACAACAGTCTGAATACCTGAATCCCTTTCAATATCTAACATAATTACCCTGCCCTTGTTGTCACTTGAACCTGAAGTGACTCGGAGTTGTCTCCCCTTTATCAAGATTGCAACCCCTCTGCGCTCTGAACAACCATGACTAAAATATATTTGATTATTCCTCCCCCACTGTTGACTCCAAAATGGTTCATCTTCGGGAACACTATAAGTCTCTTGAAGCAAATAAATATCTGCATCTTGCTTTTTTAAAAACAAAAATATTTCTCTTCGTTTATGTTTATCTCTTAGTCCCCTCACATTCAATGTAATGATCTTGACCATGTTATATACCACAGATAATGTTATCAACAAACCGTTAAAAAAAGAAAAAAACAATAAAAAGGTAACAAATTCAAGAAAACTAACTCCTTCTGTAGAGACCTAATGTAAAAGGTTGTCGGCATAGTGTATATATACCTAAAATGGAGTAGACTAATTTTACTCCTGAATAACTCCATGTCTGTATAAAAGTGATACCTGACTTAATTGTTCCGTGAAGATAACATGTCAAATGTATTCACATATAAAGAAAGTTCTCAATAAAAAGTACAATCCTTGTACCTCAACTGTCAACGAATATAATCATTATTTAAATGTATATATTTGAACTGAAAATGAACACAGTTTCACGTATTTCCAGGGTCACATATGTCCCTTTGTGTTTACAGATAAAGCCACACGATGAGGTATAACGTTCACAGTCTGTACAGGGTCCCATTGATGAACAATCTTCCCTTAATAAAACGCACTTTCTTCTTTTCTTGCCATGCTTGTGTCATCACTGGCTGAAGGAGTTTTTTAGCTTCAATGTCCTGTTTCGGAAGATCTTCTTTAACATAGAAATGTTTCCCTGATCCCTTAGAATCTTTCTTGCTTGCATGAGAAGCTGGATTCGCTCAGGACGAAAAACAAACTGTGCGATGATAGGCCTCGGTTGTCCAGTCTGAGTGTGAGTAGGTCGACCAAGTCTATGACAGTTCTCAATGGTTGGCGATTTAGTCATCTTCAGTTGTCCAGTTATAAAGCCTGTCAGAACTTCCTTGACATTCTCCTCCGCTGTCTCCTCTATTCCGAAAAACAGGAGATTAAATCCCCTGTGGTAACGATTCTTGATCAAGCACTTGTCGTTCTAGGCTAGATAAACGAGTTTCCAATGTGGATACCGTGTTTTCAGTAGCATGTAAATCTTTCATCATATCACTCTGAGCATTCTTCATGTCCGATATTTCACTGTAGATAAATTCTATGGATTGTTTTACTTCTCTGGTTTCGGTCGCCATGGCCTCGCGATTCTTCCCTATCTCCGTATAGAGAGTCTCTAGTGTGATACCATGCTCGGTGACTTCGTCCGCCATGTTGGATGATAGGTCAAGATCTGACGCTGACGTTTCGTGTCTGATCGGTGACCTTTCTCTGCTACTAGCACTGAAGCCGAGTTTTCTCGGCGTGCTAGAGTGTCCAGGACTCTGCTGGCGTAGTTTTTGACTGTGCTTTCCCATTTGCGATCTGTTAGTTCACGTTTTTACACGAGCCGCTCACAACGCCGCCTCACCCTTCGAAAAACATCCGGGTCTGGATTTTACCAGTATGAGTAAAGCACTCTGTTTGGCATGGATACCAAGATACTATTCCTCTGATGGAAGCTGGAAATTGTTTTTAGATAAAGGTTTGAAAAAATGTAGGAGGGTTATCTTTTATTAGGGCTCCTTGCCTCTAGGCAGGAGACCTATTGTAATCGTTCGGATTATTATTATTATTATTATTATTTATTTTTCCGCCGATTTTTGTACCAAACATAACTCCTAAACCAATGCTCGAAATCGCTTACCAAAAAATCACACAGATGCGCACCGAGGTGTAGATATTCCCCTTAAAAATCTCTAGGCTCTTGGCCCAATAGCAAAAGGGAGATAATTCAAATATAATTCCAAAATGTCAACGTTTGAAAGCAAATATCTCAAGAACTAATTGTTCCAACGCTTCCAAATTTCTTGTACAGATGCACAATCGAATTCCCAACAATTTTGCCTGACGGGTCAAGTCGCTAAAACGTACCGTTTGGCAGTTATTTTTGTTTTCAGTTTTTGGCCATGTTTTTCAGCAGTTTTCTGAGTAGTTTGCTCCTAAAATGTGCAAATTCTGCACACAAAGTGCCAGTACAGTAGATGATGTCTTGGTGGTTCCAGAACACTAACTGTTTTGACCGTAGACCCAAGAACAACTGAGATACAGCCTTTTAAAGAGGAACTATTTCTTCTGCGGAACTTCTTAAAGGTACATGACCCCCGCGACACCCGGCTGTATTTGGGAGATCCGCTCGCCTGTCAAAACACGTGTTCTGGCTCCGTTTTGGACGATGATATCTAGCCCTCAGATACAATAGATAGAAAGTAAAGCCAAGGAGACCTCATCGTTGCCTGCAACTATATTTCTAAAATGTAATTATGAAGAAAATTGCATATTGCTGTACCATCATTTTATAGATGTATGTTAAAGGATTGGAGAGAAACTGTTAACATTGATGAAGATATATTTAATCAAATAATTTGGAATAATAAATTAGTCATTTTAAATAAGAAGTCTGTGTATAATGATGAATGGGTAAAAGCTGGCATTGTATGTGTTAGAGATTTGCTTGATGAAAATGGACAGTTAAGAACTAGACTAGAGTTACAAGAGATATATAATTTGAATATTAACAGTAGATATTTTTACAACATCAAAAGAGCTGTTCAAAGGGCAATAGGGAGCAATATGTTTTATAAATATAGTCCGAAAATTCAGTTTTTGTTAAACACACCACCTAAGTTACAGGGAAATATTATGAATGATAAGATTAAGTCTAGGCACTTTTATTCAATTATTGTGGATAACAAAGTCACTTTACCATATACATGTAATGATTCATCACATACTAGCAAAATGTACGGTCTTTTCACAACCCTTCCATTAACCAACAAGTTAAAAGAATTACAATTCAAGATTATACACAATATTGTGCCATGTAAGAAATGGTTGTTTAAACTTCACTTAAGTGAATCACCAGAATGTGACGACTGTAAAACTTCAGAGGACGTTTCCCATTATTTCTATAATTGTAAAAATGTTACTTCAATGATTAAAGATTATGTGAAGTTTCTTTCTAAGTATTCACAGCAACAATTTTCTGTAGAATCCTTCTTGTACGGTTCAACAGATCACTTTGACCCAATATTTGAGTTTTTAAATATGCATTTAAAATACTTCATATATAAGTCTCACTATACTGATACCAAAGTTTCTATGAAGCATTTCATTATAGATTTGAAATATGCTCTAGAAATATATAAATATTCAAAGGTAAAGTTTATATATTTAGAAGCACTCATGTTAGATTTACAATAAAATTATAATTGGTAAATATTTGAGGTTTTGAATTTGGATTTAAAATACTCTATATAAAAGTCTCACTATACCAATATCAAAGTTTCTATGAATCTTTTCATTATAGATTTGTAATATGCTCTGGAATTATATATAGGTAAAGTTTGTGTATGTTGAAGCACTCATGATAGATTTACAATAGAAAATATAATTGGTAAAAGTTTAAGGCTATAAACCAGTAGTCCCTGACCACGTGGACATGTATGGTTTATGTAAAACCGTGGTTACCGAGGCTGAATAAAAAAAAATATTGTTGGGAAAAGATCCTCCCGATTGACAGCTGCAAACCACAAACGGTGCCGTTTCTGACTGAGATCTCTTGTTTTCTCATCACTATTACTAATAATAGCTGGGAATCTGAAAAATCTCTTCTTGTCTCGGGTTGGACGATTACTACATTTAAACACCGCGCACGAAACGGGCATATCGGCATCAGGTTGAATGTCACACTTGTTTACTTTTCGCGCTTGCAAGGTTGACAACCAACCTGGCGGCCGTGCACTGCATCATGGGTACTGAAACCCCTCTATAGCCTGTATGGATTATTCACTCTAGCTAAAACATTATAACATGAAAAATATAAATGAAATGGTTACCTTTGAGAGAAATGTTTCCAAATACATTGCCCTTTAGGAATAATATAAGCGTCTGTTGCACAACACACAAAAACAGTCAGTTGAGCCATGAGTGCTTGACTATACACGATATTTCAACAAGAACAATATAAATCAAATGGTTACCATTTTGTCAGTTCCAATGAATGAAATGCATTCAGAAAGAATAAAACTACCTTATGCCTAGAAATACTATTTTTGGTCATTTTATCCGGTTTGATGTTCATTTAAGTAAAGGTAGTATAGGTCAGCACATTAACCTTACTTCCTGATCACTGGACCGTATCATGTTGTATTAAACGTGTTGGCATAATGGGACTGTAGGCAGAATGGGAAGACACTATTTTGACAGCTTTTCCTCGTGTTCAGCACAACTCTCGCTTCACAAAGTGAAATGGCGCATATCAACACATTGAAAAATGAGAAGTTGTCTATCATAAGAGAGGATAGGCAATATAAAGGTGCACCCAAACTGACATGTTTTTGTTGCTGATACATGCATACAAGACTCAAGCATTATGCTCAGTATAAAGTACACATTATTGTGTCCGAGACTTCAGGTAAACAAAATGCTTATAACAAACTTGGTAAAAAAAATTTGAAATCTGAGATAAATTATCACTTGACATAATTTACAACTTGAACTGTATTTCCTTTTTGCTTGGCATAGTTTTATGCCAAGATTACAGTGTGTATATTTTCATAAACTAAGCCAGCACTAGCAATCATCTGTACGCACATTTGTCACAATTCTACCTGTGAGTCAGTTGAAAATACCCAGAAATATAACTTTAACGAATTTTGGTGCTATGATTGAATAAAAGTGTCATTTTATCCCAATATCAAGTTATTTTTCTTGCAGCTTTTACTATATAATAAAATTCTAACACTTTGAAATAATTTAATTGCTATTGCTGGATAACTTTTGTGTATAGAACAGTTTGATCAATAACCATTGAGGTCTCGCACATACCTGCTTCAGCAAGTTGATGAAAAAAAAATGCAAGTATAATTACAACCAAAAACATTGTACCCAGTAAGTATAATATCAGGCAGTTACCTTGTTCGATTAATATGTCTGTGAACATCCACACATAGGAACAATATCCAATGCATCTAAAGGTGTGCAAAGAAACTTGTTCAATGTCACATGTCCTTCTAACAATATAATATTTAGATATATTTAAAGCCTTTCAGGATATTATAACTCATGTTCATTTGTCTACTGATTGTTTCAGGTGTTTCACATTGGTGTCATGTCTCATAGGTCAGCTGAGATAGCAGACGTGACATCCATGTTCATAATGTCTGCAGTTCTTTAAAATATTTGGTTCAGTTAGGCAACAATGAATCAACATATTCCCGGCTAATCCTTTGAACAAGTTTGTTCCTTTTGCCTAGATGTGGGTGTATTCCTGGCTGCTTATTAAACCAACTTATGGGGAAAAATTGGCAAATCCATGGTGCAAAATAATTAAGAAAAACAGTTTGCTCTACCACCATGTATAGTGTAATGAAGCACTTTTGCCCTGAACTATTATAGTTAAAGCACATGGATGCTAACACATGAATTTGCAAGGTGAAATTTTTTACAAAGCATAATCCAATAAAATACGATGATTCAAGGGGATTCCCTGGTTTTGGAGTTTTATTTCTAACTTTCAGGGTCAAAAATATTAAAAATGTAATGTGTAGTAGAATGAACCAACCTTCTGTGTTTATATGAGATGTTTGTAAGAGCTACTAACACTCATGTTTAAACTGAAAATCATTAAATAAGAATTGTTGTTAGGTTTTTGTTTGTTTGTTGTGTAACACCGCACTCAGCAGTATTCCAGCTGTATGACGTTGGACCTCCGTGCCTATGGTATACTCAGAGAACGCACCCGAGTAGTATATAGAATAGCGGTACGAGATCACTTTTGATAAAAGCCTCAGTAAAGCTTTATTTATGAAATAAAGCTTTTATCAGACCCTAATCTCTTTCTGCTAGTGTGTATTACCACTTTTGAAACCCCACAGCCAACTTCCTGGTCACTATGACGCTCCTGGTCACTCGACTATGTTGTTTCATATCAATAACCTATATAATGTTGATCTCGACGAAACAATTTAATGTGAATCTCCTATGATTTCTTTGGTTTTCGTAATGAAGGCTTGTTGGGCTTGTTGTATCCCTTGTGCTATGTACTTTATATTCTCATCTTCACTGATGACAGTGCTTTTACGAGACTTGGTTCGAAGTAAAAAGACTTGGTTCAGGTACACACTGACCAGGGCAATCTGGCGACTCATAACATGGAGGGCGTCAAACACATGTGCTCAGGGAGCCTTCATTGCATGTGATATTTCACGAGATTAGGGAGTGGCTTATTATTTAAGTTGTATCATGACACCTCCCCTCTTTGAGATAAGCAATTGTACTAATGCCTGGATGTACAGCCGGATACACCTGATGTTGTATGAATGGAAATGTATCAATAAATTGTGGATTTAAACAACACTTCAACGAGAAATCTTTGCCTAACTGAACTAATAATACTGAAAGGTTTTACACCTTCTTACTGCTGATTTACCTTATCAGACTTTAACACACTTGAACTGCTGAAGCTAGAAAATTGTCAAGAATTAATGCAACTTGATAACAATTAAACTTCCTTGTTCAAACAACACTTTAAATGTCATTCAAACCCAGTCACCATATCTTTGTGGTGATTTCAGGACACGACCAGAGGTAGAAGTGGTTTGCAGGGGAATGTCAGTCTCTGGTGCCATATTGGTTGTAGTATGAATGTCAGTCACTTGTGGTGGAGATGTTGTCTTTCCACTGCTAGAAATGTCATTTGTGCTGTCTTGGCACCGGGTATTCTGAGAGTCTCTCCCAGAATGATCTACTAAGAGATGTCGTCGGTTTCGTCTGAACGTCCCCTGGGAAGTGACAACGTTGTAACTGCCAGGAGCATCAGCTGCATTGGTGACGATGGCTGGTGTGTCCCAGCGATTCTCAGAGTCTAGCTTCACTCTGACTTGAGTTCCTGGGGTTAGTAGTGAAAGACGTCTCACGGAGTGTCTCTCATTGTAGAACCTCTCGTAGGACTTCTTCACACTGTCATCTCTCTCTCTCACCTTTTCAAAGTCTGGCCACTGAGGAGACAGGTTTGTTGGCAGCATAGGAATGTTCGTCCTAATGCGTCGTCCCCTGATCAGCTCTGCCGGTGATACACCGGTGGCTCTAATTAGCGTTGATCTGTACGCTAGCAATTCCATGTAGACGTCATCCTGTGATAGGATTCTTTTGGCAATCTTCACTGCACTTTCTGCTTGTCCATTCGCTTGTGGAAATTGTGGACTACTGGTTGATAGTGAGAAGTTATAGTCTCTGGCAAAAATCCTAAAATCTGCTGAAGTGAATTGGCTGCCATTATCAGAACAGAACTGTTTGGGTATACCCAAATGGGCAAACATGGCCTTTAGTTTCCCAATCACTTGTTTGCAAGTGATGTCAGCAAGATGAGCGATCTCTATAAAGCGAGAGTAGTAATCAAAGACTATTAGAAAATTCTAATGAACCTACATTTCTCTCTGTTTAACTTGAGGCCAGCATGATGCAGAGTTTTTAACACCTTATCCAGTCTCTCATCATGTTCTCGTTTGTCTTTCCCATACACAAGAATATCGTCCATTATAGCCTCAGTCCCATCATGCCCTGCCAAGAGTTCAGACATGTTCCTTTGGAAAATCTCGGGGGCAGAAGTGATCCCAAAAGGTGATTGTTTAAAACAGTAGCGCTCAAACGGTGTCATAAATGTGGTCAGTTTCTGACTATCCTTGTGAAGTGGTATTTGATAAAACCCACTTGATGCGTCCAGGGTGGAAAACACTGTTGCTTCAGACAACTTTGGGGCTATGTCGTCCAGGTTTGGCATCATATATCTCTCACGCTCCACAGCCTCATTTAACCGTTTCAGGTCGACGCAAATCCTGATTTTTCCTGATTTCTTCTGTACTGGTACCATGGGAGCGCACCATTCAGTTGGTTCTGTTACTTCCTCAATTATTCCTGCATCCTTCATAAGGATTAATTCTTCCTTCACTTCCGTCATCAAGGGGAATGGTACACGACGGGCTGTCGAGATACTGAAAGGTTGTGCATCTGGTCTCGGTTTGATCCTAACTCTTCATAGTCGAGAAGACCGACTGGTCCAAATACATCAGACTTGATTTTGTTGATATGTGGCTCCACAAGTCCCATTTTCGTTGAAACAAGTCGACTCAACAGATTGTTGCGGCCATTGGTCACACACACATTGAAGTTGTAGTCTTTTCCGTGATATTTCACTTGTGTTGGAAATTGTCCAATACAGTCAATTGAGTGACTATGTCCCGACAATTCCTTATCCAGAGGCTGAAGCTTAGGCTCATTATACAGCTTCTCATACATGGCTTTTGACATAACAGTAACGTCTGCACCTGTATCTATTTTGAACTCCACAGGTGTATCTTGCACATAAAGTGTCACAAGCCATGCTTGACTGTCATCTTCACAATCAATTGATCCGATGAAGAATTCTGGTGTGTTTACAGCGTCCACACTATTTACTTGTCTTCTCCCTGATGAGCGACACATAACAGCAAAATGTCCCATCTTCCTACAGTTAAGACACGTTGTACCACTTGCCGGGCATTTCCCCCTATGGGATTGACCACATCTTGAACACCGTTGTTGTTCTTGTGTAGCATGCTGTGTTTGACCTCTATTTGCTTGCTGAGTGAGTGAGTGAGTGAGTGGGTATGGTTTTACGCCGCTTTTAGCAATATTCCAGCAATATCACGGCGGGATTTGCTTGCTGACCTCTCCTAGGCTGACCTGTATTACTTCTAAAATGACCCCTTTTCTTTCCTCCACCTGAATTATAAGATTTCCGGCTCCTAAGCTCTTCAATGTCTTTAGCATCCTGGTTCCTAACTTGAGATTTGACTAACTCTGTCTCTCTAGCCAATTTTTTAGCCGCTTCTAAAGTCAGTCCGGATTGTAACTGCATTTTCTCAGACACTTGCTTGTCAGAAATTCCAATCACTAAACGATCTCTAATTGCTTCATCCTTCGAAAGTCCAAAATCACAGGTCTCTGCTAATTCATACAAATGTCTAATAAATGTCTCAACACCCTCGCCAGGCTTCTGTATCCGTTGATGGAATCGAGCACGCTCGTGAATGACATTGGGTTTTGGCACAAAATGTTCATCAAACTTCTCCAAGACTTTGTTATATTTTCCCGCATCATCCTCTTGAAATGTGAAGGAGTTGAATATGTGCTCAGCCTCCTTGCCCATGGCATAGATAAGACTGTTTATCTGAACATCCTCTGTTTCCTTGTTGAGTTTAGTGGCAGTGCGATACCGCGCGAATCACTGTCGCCATGCCGGCCACTCGCCCGGCTGCGCGAAGTCGAAGTTCTCTGGAGGGTTAAACTTGGCCATAATTGCTTACTTGTTTACTTCTGACACCATGTGATAACATGAGAGGCTTCCAATTCATTCGAGTCCAAATCCGTCTACAGTTTCCAGTGTTTTTGTTACTTCTTCTATGACTGGGTACAGCCCCATCCTGTGTACATATATATTTTATAAGATATTTTTTAATTGTGTTTATTTAATTTTTGCCCAGTGTATTTGAGGCTTATAAGGTTTAGATTATCGTACAGGAAAATATGGGAAAGGTTAATAGGTAACTCTGCGTCTACACGAACATTATAGGGGGAATATAGAACCCGTTAAGGGTGCCGGTTGTATGACGATACGGCAACGTTGGAGACTGGATATGAAGCCCCAGTGCATTGTCAACCCAGGTAAAAGTTGTTGTTCTGTATCCTCAAAAGTGGACCCAAGATAGACTTCTATGATTAGTGTGGTGTTTGGTTTCATAGTCATAAGATCCAATTGGGAATCGTGTACGCCGAATCTGAATCCACGGGTCTCGGCGGCGTCTAGGTCGAATAGTTTGCCACCGAACCCTGGGTATATCATCCATTTATCCTCACCACTGCGGAATAGGTCGTACCGAGTGTTGCTGTTCGCTCCTGCGGTATCAACAATATTACTTAAGTTACTGTCGGATCCACCGGCAGGGACTTCAACGCGTTTGTAAATGTTATTTTTCAGTTGCAAGGCTTACAGTTTACCGTCTATTCCTGGTTCGTCAAATCCACGAGTGTCCCCGAGGTCGGAGATCGCTAGGTTGGCACATTTTCTTAATCGCGTTCCTGGGCCGTGGGCTCTAGTCAATATCGTATGTGCAGCGTTATGCTGAGGTACCCAATATTAATAAGATGGTTTTTTATATCTAAAATACATATTTTTAATTCCAAGATGGTACCTCTCGTTAATTTCTTGTACTGCCGTGACGAAAACGATTCGGTTCTGCCATCGTTGTACTTTTCCGTTTTCACCGGTACGGCTCTCAGCAGCGTAGAAGGGCATTCACCTTGAATGTTGCCCGTCTTGCTCAGCTGATCGAGATGAATGCACAGTTCGCGGTATGGAACTAGGTCGGGTAATTCCATGCCTGTGACGGTGTTTGTCGGGGGGTATTTCTGTCGACGGCAACCCGAGTGTTCTCACCAACGACCGGCTGAGTCTCAAGACGTTTATTCCGTTGTTGGTTAACATGACCGTGCCGTTCGAGTCGTTAAAAATTTTGAGTTCGACTCTCACGGGTTCGAAGACTTCATCGCTGAGCGAGCACACACTGTAGTAGCTGTCGGTTATGTGGTTACGTTTGTTATTGACGAACAGCCTGTTGTTGCTGCTGTTGATGTTGGTACATCGCGGGTAGTAGGTGATATCACAGAGTGCGACTTCGAGTTGACCTTACGTGTTATCTATCGCGTGCATCAATTGAACGGACTCACGTTCTTATTCCTGGAAGTGTGCCATGTGCTGCGCTACAACGGGGTGCGGCTTGGCGTTGAGCGACACTCGGCGTGATCAGATCAGGCGTATCCTCAAAGAAATCAGCGCTCCGCTTCCACAGGACAAAGGGTGGGATGCAGTGAACAACCCGTACGATTGACGGGCATACGAACGAATCTGCAACGAATTCGAAATCCATCCGAAGACGGATTTGAGTTTGCCGGGTCCAAACCACGGTTTGGGTATTCCATATGATGGTGTGCGATCCGTGAAAGAAGTCAGTGATGATTTACTGAAATGAGATTTACTACGTCAGGACTTTGCTTTGTCGAGTAATGAATGGCGAGATGATCGTATGAACTTTAAAGGTGGTGTTGCTTTCACCGTCCAAGAAGTGGAGCAACCCAAAGACTACGTGGACGATTGGAAAATGTTCATGCTGGACACATTGAAAGGGTTTACTCGTGCCGGTGTAATGCGTTTGAACGATTCGATTCAAACATACGTATGGGTGCTGGTTGGTGCGCAGCCGCAAATGCGTTCAAGCATCGTGGGTAAAGGGACTGGTTACGACGCGCAGAAACAGTTCGTTTCCAACGTTGAGGATGCTATTAATGCTCCAGTTGATCTACCGAGTCCCATCCAACGATACCAAAACGTGTTGGAACACGCCCGGTCGAAAGTTGACTACATGTTCGATGTGGTGTGGGATTGTATATGGCTCCGAGCGACATGCAACTGAGAATCCATAAAGTGGTGGGCTACAACAACGAAATCGTCATCGCCACCGCCAATCAAAAGTTGGGTATCAACCCAGATATCAACGTCTTAACCATCACGCCTATGATGACCGGTGAAACTGGCATAGTGACATCATCCCCGAAGCCTAGGGTTGTTCGACCACAACCACCACAGCTCCTTTCACCACGCGAGCTGGTTGAATATAAAGAACACCTCGATCGTAAAACAGCGCTGGTGGTCGGTGGGATCGCGGTTGGACTGTGCCTCATTTGGTTAAAAATTCCTTAGCCGCGACATACACCAGACCCGCCACGGCGACGATGAAAGCCCACAGGTTTTGGCCGAGCAACGTGAACGACCTTCGGTGGAAGTTGTTTGGGTCGCGTGCCACCGTAATCTCGCATGTTTAATTCGTTGCGGATCAGTTGATTCCCACCACGGCGATTGGCGAGTGTCCACAAGGCAAGCGGTTTTCTCGTGTGTTTGTTCATGAGATCGACCTCCGGATGAGCTTTCAATTGCAGCGCCCCGCTGTTACCAATTTCGAAGTTGGAATAGTCTCGTCTCAACGGTTCGACGTAATTTTTATCTCTCCTCAATGCGTTGTAATATTCGTCTACAGTCTGCTTTAAAAGTTCGTTGCTAACGGTGTCACCCATGAACGAGGTGTCCAGCTGAGACTGGTCGGTGAATCGATATCGTCCATTATATTAATTATATTAAACGTATATATTTTTATCCCCTGCCGCGAGTTTAACGCGAAGCGGGGGATATAGTATTAGGCTCTGTCCGTCCGTACGTACAAATTGGAATGTCTTAAGAACCTTTCACTAGATTCTTTTCATATGTGGTACCTAGTTTCATCACAGTATAAGAAAGGTCCAACTCAGGTTTGGTGACCTTGACCTTCATTTCAAGGTCACAAGGGGACTTTAACATTTTACCTGCATGTTAAGCTCTATCAAGAACCGTTCTCTGGATTTTCTTCATATTCAATACCAAGCTTTATCTAGGGAAGGCGCAGGGCCCAGTCGATTTTGGTGCCCTTCACTTAATTTTCAAGGTCATGGCGACACTTTGAAGATTTCAGCATGTTAACCTGCATGTTAAGCTATCTCAAGAACCGTTCACTGGATATTCTTCATACTTGACACCAAGCTTTATCTAGGGAAGGCGCAGGGCCCAGTCAATTCTGGTGACCTTCACTTAATTTTCAAGGTCACGGAGACACTTTGAAGATTTCAGCATGTTAACCTGAATTGTCAGCAAGATATTTTAAGAACGGTTCACTGGATTTTCTTCATAGACTTTTAAGACTTCTCTTGAATGTTTTTCAATTAGCAATTTCATTAGTACTAGTTTTGCATATTTCATACACTATGACATTCATGTCAAGGTCAAAGTCAGTCTTGAAAATATGTGTGTGTTTGAACAACTAAAGAGCCAGATATCAAGAGAGGTTGATTAGTCATGTTTTTGTTCACATTTAACTTCATCTTAAACTTTCATTACTTTATAAGTTTGATTTGATAATTTGTGGTGGGGGATTATGTCACCTTAGTGACAATGCTTGTTTTATATATATAATGTCACAATACGGAAGAAAGCTAGATCCTTTTCAAAGATTAAGAGAGCCTCTCGGCGTCAAAGCCGTGCGTCAGTCGGTGACTATCACCAACAATCCCAGCAAGATAGATCAAAACCAAATGCTGTTGGTTCGATTCCCCAACCTTGGCGAGAATGACCTTATCGTTCCCGGCACGGTTCGACTGGCGCTTAACATCACATTGACTTCCGACAACAACAAACGTGCCATCGTCAAGAAAACCACCATCAAAATCAGCGGCAACAAGGTGTTGAGTATGGACGACAGCGATGTGTTTTACTGTTATATAGATCTATGGAAAAGCGAGGGTGAACGTAATAATGATGTGTATCAAGGTATCAGTAAATCGACTCGGTTGCGCGTCGGGTACGTCTTCACGCAACATCAGCTCAACAAAATCCCGGCGGATGAAAAAGCCATCACCGAAGCGTATGGGAACCGGTTTTGCGTGCCGCTCACGGGACACGCGCCGTTTTACCAGGCAGCGCTGGGCGATCGGTTGGAATACGAACTCACGTTTAATGACTACATCAAAGTGGTGTGTACGCCGAAAGGTGATGCTGGTAGTTCCGCCATCGACAACATCTCACTGGAGTTCGACATGGTAACGAGCCCGGAGCTGGCCCGACAGGTTCGAAAAGGAAAGCTGTCCATCCCGTACGACCTGTTTCAAAGAGACAGCGAAAGGTTTTTCAACCCCGAAATAACAAAAGTGGAAGTAACCATCGAGGACGTGCCCAACGAACTGTTCAGCCAAGGTATGAGGGCACACCAGCAGTGGGATGAGATGAAAAAGCTACCCAACCCCGTGAAAGAACTGGATCGAGCCTCCGTGCAGGATGGGGATTACCTGACCACCAAGTAAGCGCTGTGGTTTGACATGTAATCCACAGACGATGATTGGTTGCACGGCAGCGGACGCCGCAACGACAACGGCAGCGAGGGGATAACCATCCAAATCACCAAAAAATCCCAAAACGAAGGCAAATTAAAATTATATTTGTACGTGATTATGCATGCGCAACTTAACATAGACAATGGAAGATTCGTGCAAGCAATTTATTGATCTACCTCACGATCCACACTGCACTATCGTGTGCGGTCAGACGGGCTGTCGGAAGACCGTTTTTGTGTTGAACATGCTGGAAGGATACTATAGGGACGTGTTTGATAACATCGTTATTATTTGCCCTACTTTACGCATCAACAAAACGTACACAGAGAGATCTTGGGTGATGACGGACCCGGACGTGCACAAAGTCGATCCGGGAACACGTCTGCAGGATTTGTTGAAAGCTTATCACAACAAATTTAAAGGGGAGTCGACGCTGTTCATCCTGGACGACTGCAGCGCTAATAAAGAGATAACAAAAAATAGAGACATGCTATAGTATTTAGCGTTTTCTGGTCGACACGCAAAACACAGCGTTTGGGTGCTAACGCAGAAATTCAACTCAGTGTTGAAAGACCTCAGGGAACAGACGCGATGGGTAGCCTTATTTCACTGCAAGGACAGGGATTCGTTCGAGGAATACTTGAGGGAAAACGACGTGATTCCTAGCCAACTAGAACAGGAACGAGTGAAAAAACAGCTCGCCAAAACGAAACACGCCAAACTCGTGTTGAAAACCGAACAACCCGTGGCTTATCGAATGTTTTAGTTAAGCAAATTCTTAGCAAATTCTAGCAAATCTTAGCAAATTCTTAGCAAATGAAAGTTTATAGTTTTATATTAAATGTCGACTTTTGAAATTCTCCTCGTGTGTAACTTAACTGTCATCTCGCTATGTTTCATGTGCATTGGATATTATTTTATTAAACTTAAAAATCGTTTGTTACAATATGAAATGGAGTGCAACGAACTGCTCGAACAAATGGTGCCGGATGATAAAAGCGATGACAAGCGACAGAAACTGGTAGCGCTCGCGGTCGGCGGCAAAGCCAAACAATATTTGGGTAGCGACCACACTCCCAATAAAATTCAGAAATGCCTCCCGATGAGATCGATAAGCTGTACGCGGGTTATGAGTCCCGAATTAGCGCCGAAATAACGAAAACCATAGGGTCTGTCATAACGCAAGTCTACGCCGGCTTAGCGTCGTACTTCCTTCCCATTCCACCGGAACGTGGACTTTACCTGTGGGAAGATCAACACCGCAACCCCAATTAGAAGTAAACCAACATATTATGTTATAAAAAAAATTATTTTTATTATATACATAATGTCTGAAGGAAAAACATTAGTTAAAGACGAATATCACGCCACCGTGGTCGCCTGCCTAGCCGTATGTTACGCTTGTTTAACAAAAATGATTCTCAAACAACCAACAATCAAACTCGATTTCGACATGCAGGATAAGGGCATGTTCATTATGAATTTGGGTATGGCGATGGCCACCAAGGCTGTTCTCGTAAAACAAGGAATCATACCGGAAAATATTTTAAAGTAACATAAACATATATAGAATGGCTACGATCGCTATGATGGTCGGCGGGGCTTTAGTCAATGCCCTGGCATTTTCCGGGAGCAATTACCTTTTCTCGAAATTACGAGAGTCAAACGCGGCCGAGGTAGAAGCGGAAAGAAAACGCCACGATATAGCCGTGGAGAAATTACAAGCCGCGCAAACCGAGTACGCAAAAAAACGCATGCAGAGACTCGATTTCATTAACGATCAACTCGAGCTTGAAAACCATGCCGTTCGAACGTTCAAGGACGTCGATGACACGGCGAAACAATACTACCTGCTAACCGGTAAACAGCTCGAACCTCTCGACGATGAACCCACACTCTCTCAGTATTACGCGCCTTCCCCGGAACAAAATAATTGAGAACTGATCTTCATCGCACTGGGGCTAGCCGCGACTGTGTTAATAGTGAAACAATTAGATTAAAATTCATGTACATATAACAAAGATGAGGCCAGCTCCGTATTGTTGCCAATACGTGCTTTTGGGAAAAGCCGAGATTTGTGGTAAGAAATGCAGGACTGAGGGGTACTGCATCATACACATGATGAGTATGAGAAAGGGTTTCGTGAACTACACATGCTCTGTATGTGGTATTGGAGTGAAATGTCATTATTGTTTATGTAAACCCACGGAGCGGACGTGGTCCAAAACCAACTTATTTACAAGAAGAAGAAAGGTTATTTGAAAGAACGTAACAGCCTCCTCAGAATAAAAATTTAAAAAAAGATTTTATGTGCGCTTCATTTTTTTTAACTTGTCAACGGCTGCTGGAGTTACCTTCCCTCCATAATCGAACAACTAATTAATCTCAATTAATCTAAATATAACAATGACTACTGTTCGAGAACTCAAAAAGATTGCAAAAGTACGCCGTGTGATCGGTTACTACCGATTGAGGAAACCTCAGCTGTTGAGATTACTAAAAATATACACCCCGCTACCACTGTGAAACAACTAAAACTCCAAGCGAAAGAGCTGGGGCTGATAGGGTATTCCCGCTTGAGGAAAGCCGAGCTCGTCGAACTGTTACACCAACACAGAGTCGTCGCTCTACAGTTCGTGTGAACTGAACATGCGATAGGTGATTATCTGAGAGGATAGCGGATGAATGTAGACAAAAACATAGACATCGACGACGTCAAACCTCTGATTGCTGACAAAGTCAATGAGGAACTGAACGACCTGGGAAGTCTCAAATTTCAAATCACGGTGAAAATGTCGCTTGATAAACAGCAGACGGACGGTGCCTTTGAGTACGTTCAGCCTTACTTCAGAGGTAAACAAGAAGTCGC
Source organism: Haliotis rubra (assembly GCF_003918875.1). Lineage (NCBI taxonomy): Eukaryota > Metazoa > Mollusca > Gastropoda > Lepetellida > Haliotidae > Haliotis > Haliotis rubra. The sequence goes on from NW_025766999.1 coordinate 1,080,965, forward strand.
GACTCAACCCGACATAGCTAACTACATACCGTTCAAAGGCGGATCGTACCTGGGCTTGCCACCCTACTACAAGGGAAAACAAGCCATGATCAACGTCAAAAACAGAGGTAATATTTGTTTGACGTTAGCGATCAGATCCGCATTGTTTCCGGTCACCGATAATTGAACAGACCTTCAAGCTATCCCGAAGACGACAGACTCAACTGGGACGGTATAGACGAACCCGCCCCCATATCTTAGATCACCAAAATCGAAAAACAGAACGACCACATAGCCATCAACGTCTTTGGACACGAAGGCAACAAAACAATCGTGCACAGGATCAGCTTGATGACCGAGGGTCGCATGACGATCAATATATTCATGATCCAGCGAGGTGACAAGTATCACTATGCATGGATAAAACAATTCAGCAGACTGTTGCACGATCAATCGAAATACGACAGGGAAAAACACTTTTGTGAACAGTGCCTGCACGGCTTCACGCGAGCTGATTTATTAGAATCGCACCGGGAGGATTGCCTAGGCGTGGGACAGACAGCCGTAGAAATCGACATGCCCAACAAAAACGACAACTTCTTAAAATTCACCAACCACAAAAATCAAATGCCCGTGCCTTACATAATCTATGCCGACTTCGAAGCCCTTATCAACACGTTGGCACCATCGGTCCGTCCCCGGACAAAAGTTTCACGCACAAAACGCAGGAGCACGAGGCCTGTGGATTCGGATACGTGGTCGTCCGATGCGATGGGAAAACGAACACTCCCGTGGTTTACAGAGGTCCCGATGCGGCTGAAAAATTTCTCATGTGTTTGCAAAACGAAGAGAAAATGATCAGGAGAAAGTTGTACACCGTCGTTCCCATGTGCATGACCCAAGCCGACCAGCGAGCTCACAACAACAGCACTCACTGCCATGTGTGCGATGAACCGCTGAACGACGATTCAGTGAGAGATCACTGCCACGTCACAACGCGTGCCACCTCAAACTCAAAATCAATCCCCAAACCATCCAAATCCCGTCGTGTTTCACAACTTGAGAGGGTACGACTCTCACTTGATCATGCAGGCCATCGCGAAGGTGGACGGCAACCTGACATGCATCCCCCAAAACATGGAAAAATACATCTCCTTGTCATTAAATGGTCTGAGATTCATCGACATTGATTCATCGACACGACCTGTACTTGCAAACAGACGTACTCCTGTTGGCCGACGTGTTATTTAGAAAAACGGCCTCGAAACAGTACGGCCTGGCCCTGCGTGGTATTTCTCCTCCCCGGGTCTCTCTTGGGATGCCTTGTTGAAAAAGACCTGTGCGAAACCCAAACTATTGACGGATTACAACATGCACCTGTTCATCGAAAAAGGCTTGCAAGGTGGAATTTCCATGGCCTCCAAACGCTACGAGAAAGCCAACAAGTACGTGAAAAACTATAATCCGAATCACTCCACCACCCATATCGTCTATCTCGACGCCAACAACCTGTACGGCTGGGCCATGAGCCAGTATCTACTCACCGGGGGATTCGAGTGGACATCCGAGACGATCTACATAATGAGCATCGTGTCAGATTAAAAAAAAGGCTACATAGTCGAAGTGGACTTGGAATATCCCGTGGAATTACACAAATCACACAACAGCTATCCACTCGCTCCTGAACGTTTGACAGTTAACCCAGATTGGACGTCCGAATATCAACAAACGTTGCTGTGGAAAAATAAACTAACGACCAACGTTGAAAAACTCGTACCCAACTTGATGAACAAGAAAAAATATATCGTTCACTATCGCAACCTGCAACTGTACTTGTCGGGGTAATGAAACTCACAAAAATTCATAGGGTGCTCAAGTTCGACCAAAGTCTGTGGATGGAGCCCTAGATTAGAATGAACATGGATTTATGAAAGCGGGCCAACAGTGATTTCGCGAAAAACCTGTACAAGCTCATGAACAACTCGGTGTTCGGTAAGACGATGGAGAATTTGAGAAAACGCGTGAACTTGAAACTAGTCCGATCGAAAGAGGAAGAAAAACCCAGGAAACTGATACCAAGCCCAGCATTCACCCAAAGCAAAATATTCAGCGACGATCTGGTAGAGTTGCACATGAGAAAAAGGCAAATCACATTCAACTGGCCTGTTTACATGAGGATGAGCATCCTCGACTTATCCAAACACCCGATGTACGACTTTTATTACAACGAACTGAAGAAACAGTAAGGCGTCAGGTGTGAAGTGCTGTACACGGACACGGATTCCCTGCTGATGGAAATTCGAACCGATGACATGTTTGAGTACATGAAGAAAAAAATACACCTGTACAACACCAGCGACTACCCCAAGGACCACCCGATGCATAACGCTATCAATAAAAAAGTGCTCGGCAAGATGAAGGACGAATGCACCGGGATGCCGATCGCGGAATACATCTGCTTGAGGCCAAAAATGTATTCCATCCTGAAAGCAGACGATAATGAAATCAGAAAAGCGAAAAGGCGGGAAAAAATATGTGGTGAAAAAACAAATCAAACATGCCAGATTCAAGGAAGCCCTGTTCAAGACTCGCACTTTCAAACATCAAATGAATACGCTGAGAAGCGACGGACACAGGATATATGGACTGACGATAAACAAAACGTCCCTGCTGCCAATGGACACGGAGCTTTGGATCCCCATCGACGGAATCAACACCTACGCGTACGGACACGAAAAATTGAACTAAAAGAATAAATATATATATATAATGTCACGACATCCAAAAAAAATTGAAAACATTTATTACAGCCCGCGTGGATACTGGAAAGGCGCTAGCGCCATACACAAGCTTGCCGAGTTAGCAAGAGTATCACAAAAACAAAGCCAAGCCCTGTGGCAAATCTACCTACCGGCACTGCGCTACATACCTAGAAGAAAATTTGACATGTCGACGCCCAATCACCAAGCCGACCTCCTGTTTCTACCTCACGACAGGGTGAGACGTAAAACATACAAGTACGCCCTAACCGTCGTTGACGTGGCCAGCGGAAGCGGAACTCTTAACCGCGAAAGATTCAACCCAAGTAGCTCATGCGTTTGAGCGCATATACAAGCGCAGTCCGCTGACATGGCCCACCGAGCTGCAAGTCGATCCCGGACGGGAGTTCATGGGTGCCGTGTCACAACTACTAACCAAGCACGACGTCCAAGTCAGGCATGGCGCAGCCGGAGCTCATTGCAGCCAAGCCATCGTCGAGAGATTCAGTAGGACTTTGGCCGAGCGCTTATTCGGACATCAGTACGCGTAGGAAATAAGTCTAAATAAACCCAACACCGAATGGATCTTGCAGCTACCTCAAGTGGTGTCGGCTATCAATCACGAAATCACTCGTCTCACCACCAAGCCGACGCTATTAAATTGAAATCAGTGAACGCTGAATCGGCTGCACCATCGCGTAAAGGAAAAGAGAAACCAAAACCCGACCGGGTTCTCGTGAGGTACCTCTACCAGCCGGGATAACACGAAGAAGACAGTCGGAAACGAGCCACCGATCCGACATGGTCGATCAACACTTACAACATAGATAAAGTGGACATCAAAGACGACGAACCGAACTTGTACTATTTGAAAGATGGGCCGCCGAGAGGTTTCGCCAGAGAGGAATTATTGATCATACCTCACAACACAATGTTACCCCCACCCAAGAAGTAGCGATTCAAAATATTTAACACTTACCTCCATGTCGAGAAATCACAATAGTGTCATGTGACCAGGAAGTGTTGGCTTGCGTCATAGTGACCAGGAAGTTGGCTGTGGGGTTTCAAAAGTGGTAATACACACTAGCGGAAAGAGATTAGAGCCTGATAAAAGCTTTATTTCATAAATAAAGCTTTACAGAGGCTTTGTCAAAAGTGATCTCGTACCGCTATTCTACATACTACTCACCCGCCTGTGCTATCCGGTCATAATCACTAGACGATAAAAACTATTTTTCATTTCATGTCTCACAGAACATATAATTTGATATGGCAATGTTTGTTATCGTATACGTTTGTGTTAATGAAACAAATGTGGACAACTTTAAGTTCATGTATGGCTTTATTACAGCAAAAGCTGAGTGGAATGAGAAATAACATGGTTCAGGCACTGTGAAATTATTACGAAAGGTCACATGCAGTGCAATAATATTCAAATTATGTACTGCCAAAAACTAATTTTACAGTACTGATGCGCGAGCTGAAGAGACTTAAGAAATTACAAGTTGGTTCGTGTAGCGTATTTGGGCGCGCTCCAAGAGAGATAAAGGACTATTCTGTTGGGACAGCTGGGGACGCTTGCAAGGACAAAGGGGCAGCTCATCGCCCTTTTGTTCACCACTCACAAGATTTGCTAACACTGCAGACAAAGCATTACTGATACTGGTAGAGCGAGTGCAGCTTAATAAGCCATGTTAGCTTGCGTAATATTACTTTCTTAGTCAGGCTCTTTTGATGATAAGAATAATGAGGTCACGTGAACGTTAATTTCAAACTTAAACACCAACCCCATCAACCCTGACACCCCAGCTGTTATTTCAATGCCCAGCACTATGGGTGCGGCTACGATGGTGGCCAACAAACCGACACCTACTGCCCCTAGGCCCATGCTGGTTGTCATAAGGGCGGTATCGGCCCCATCCACGACATTGAAAGCTCTATGGTACTTCTTGTATAACGCTGCCCGTCTGTCGCGGTCTTGCTCTAGTTGGCGTTTTATGTCGCATAGCTGCCTCAAGCGGAACCCGTCTGCGGTTTCCAATGTCTTCGCTACTTCCTCTACGATTGGGTACAGCCCCATCCTGTGTATATAATATATTCTATGAAATATCTTTTAATTGTGTGCTATTTAATCCTTGTACAATGTATTTGAGGCTTATAAGGTTTAGGTCCCTGTGCAGGGAAATAGGTGAGAGGCTAATAGGTAACTTTGCGTCCACACGAGCCCCACTGGGGTTTACTAAGGGGTCTATATAACCCGTTGAGGGGTTCGGTCGTATGACGATACGGTAACGCCGGTTACTGACCAGGAGACTCCAGTGTATTGTCACCCCGGGTAAAAGTTGTAGTTCTGTACTATAAGGGTTTATCCCGAGATGGACTTCTATGGCGAGTGTGGAGCCTGGTTTCACAGTCATAAGACCCAATTTGGAATCGGGAACGTCAAACCTTAACTTGTCCTTCCAGCCTGAAACTAACATGTTACCCATGTGATCCGGTGTGAGCTGAGCACTTATATCAGGCCCCGGAAGGAAAGCCCCGAGCAAGATACCATTGTTCCTAATTTCGGGTGATATAACCATCCTTGCCAAAAGAGACGTAAGGTGCGGTGAGGGTCATGTTGATCAACCATTTAGGCTCTCTAAAGTCGTCTGCCAGAGGCACCTGCACATACACGTCGCCTCTTAAGTGCAGGACGTACGAGGTGCCGTTCACGCCGGGCTGATCGAATCCCTCTATACCTCCTAGATCCCCGAGTGTGATGTTGGGTCGATGATCGGCCATTGCCACCCGCCTATACACGTTGTCTTTCAAATGTAGGATGTACACGGTGTCTTCCTCGCCGGGCCGATCGAACCCCTCCGTGTCTCCTAGGTCGTTAAGCGTGGCGTTGGGCCGATGACTATATACTGTCACGAGATAGTTTCCAACTGTTTTTCTGATAACTTCTCAGGGCCGCACTTCAACCCCATGAGGTGTATGTTGTCGGCTAGGAATATCTTGGTGAGTGAGTGATCCCTACATTGACGCATCTCTTCACCCTTCCGGGCCCTTGTGCGCTAGTCATCTTATGTGCAGCATTATGCTGAGGTATCCTATATTAACAGGATTATGCTTTATATCTAACACTGATATTACCAACTCCGGGATAGTGCCCCGCGTTCACCTCTTGTACTGCCGCGGTGAAAACGACTCGGTTCTGCTGTCGTTGTACTTCTCCGTCTTCACCGGTACGGCTCTCAACAGCGTGGAAGGGTGGCCACCTTGAATGTTGTCCGTCGTGCTCAGCTGGCCGAGATGAATGCACAGCTCGTGATACGGGACTAGGTCGGGTAACTCTGTACCCGTGACCGCCATTGTTGGTTTTATCTCGTCCGGTGGCAGCCCGAGTGTCCTCGCCAATGGTCGGCCGAGCCTCAAGGCCTTTACTCCGTTGTTGGTTAACACGACCGTGCCGTTTGAGTCGTTAATCCGGAGTTCGGCTCCCACAGGCTCGAAGCCTTCATCGCTTAGCGAGCACACGCTGTAGTAGCCAACAGTTATTTAATTGCGGACGCCACTGACGAACAGCTTGTTGTTGCCATCGCTGATGTCCACCGCGGCAGTAGGTGATATCGCAACGTGTTATCGATCGCGTGCAGCAGCTGAACGGCCTCACCGCTCGTTATCCCTGGAAGTGTCACGTACATATTAGAGTATATATATATATATATATAATACTTTAAAAATGTACACCCCGGGAGTGTTTTACCCCAAGATGGACATAGACTTCACGCACATGAATATCGTGGTCGACGTGGCCGGGTTGCACTGCGGAGCACGGTTTACTGATGTGTTCGACCGGTATAAGCTTTCGGTGACGAACGTCAAGGCAGTCCACGCCTGGTTCAACACCCCGATGCAGTTCTGGCAGAATCGCTGTCTGGTGTGCGACGACTGGGTGTGGCTTGACGTTGACCGACACTCGGCGGGGACTGTCTGTCTGTGTTCACGTTTCACGTGTACTACCAGGTCAGGCGTATCCTCAAAGAGATCATGGGACCGAACCATGGGTTGGGTAACCCCATCGTTCACAACATGCCCCTCGTGGACGCCAGCGGAAAGATGAAAGAATGGGGGTACAAGTCGTATCATCATATCACGACGAACGAGCTTTGTTTCAACAACAGGAAGGATTATCGAGTCTGGAGGTTCGAGCAGCCAGCCACGGATGACTGGAAAAAGTTCATGCTGGACACGTCGAGAGGGTTCACTCGTGCCGGTGTAAGCAGATTGAACAACTCGATTCGAACGTACGTGTGGGCGCTGTTGGGTGCGCAGTGGCAAACGCTTTCCAACATCCTCGGTAAAGGGACCGCCTACGACGCTAAGAAACGTCGAGGATGCTATTAATGCTCCAGTTGATCTACCGAGTGCTATCCGACGCTACCAAACGTGTTGGAATACGCCCGGTCTAAAGTTGACTACGTGTTCGACGTGGGATTGTACATGGCTCCGAGTGATATGCAACTGAGAGTAAAAAAAGTGGTGGGCTACAACAACGAAATAGTTATAGCCACGGCGGACTAGAAGTTGTGTGTCAATGCAGGCATCAACGTGAGTCACGTCCCACCTCCCACGGGTGAGACGCGTATAGTGGTGTCACCCCCGAAGCCCAGGGTTCAACCCACACCACCACAGCCCCTGCAACCACACCGGGTGGCTGAAAATCAACAGCATATCAGCCGTAAAACAGCGCTCGTGGTCTGGGGGATCGCGGTCGGTTTGGGTCTCATTTGGTCAAAAATTCCTTAGCCACGACGTACACCAGCCCGGCCACGGCAACGATGGGTGCCCACAGGTTTTGTCCGGGCCACGTGACAGTTTTAGCCAGCGCACTCAGCAACCACGAGACGATGCTACCCAGGATGCCGGGCAGGGCTTCGTCGGCCTTACCCGCGAGTTGAGCCAGGGCCTCCCCGAAGGATTTCAGGTGTCTTCTCACCCAGTCTCTGGCGTCGCCACCACTGGGGGGTGTTGGGGGTACCCCCTGTCAGCGATACGACCAGGGTTGATATAATGAAGCCCAATGCCGTCAGAATGCTGGCGATGGTGATCCCTTGCTCCTAGAAGAGGATTTGGATCCTGTCAGCTAGCGTGGTGTCCTGGTAGACGACTCGATCGATGGTTTCCTGCACGCGGCTGATCTGGGATCGAAGCTGTTCTCGGAAGGAATACGCCGCTTCCAGCCGGGTCAACCTTTCCTCTTCCAAATTGCGTATTCGTTCCCCGTCAGCCTGACTGAGTTTGGCCTTTTCACGGGCAATGAAGGCGTCTATCGCATCCAGTTTGGCCGTGTTGTCCACGAGTGACCCACGAATGGTTTGCATGGCCTTGTCCAGCCCCCGCAGTTCCTGAACGGTAAATTCGAACCCGGGTAAGGGTTTGTTATGATAGGTGGCCAACAATTCATCGATGGCACGTTGGGGCTCATCATTGAGTTCGACCCTGGCTGCTTGCAGATCTATGAGGTTTAGTGCATCGCGGATCAGTTGCCCACCATGGCGACTGATGAGTGTCGACAGGGCAAGCGGTTCTCTCATGCATTTGTTCACGAGATTGATCTCCGGGTGAGCCTTCAATCGCAGTGTGCCGTTCTCCTCGAGGGTGAGCTTGGAATAGTCTTGTCCCATCGGCACGACGTTGTGTTTACGCTTCAACTCGTCGTAGTATTCGACGGCGGCCTGCTTCAGGAGTCGGTTGCTTTGTGAGAACGAGGTTTCCTCCTCTCCGAACTCATGAGCACTATTATCCCATATATCATCCATCGGGATGTCATCGTAACCTTCGGGGCGGTGGGGTAGTCTAGTGGTTAAAGCGTTGGCTCGTCATGCCGAAGACCCGGGTTCGAATCCCCACATGGGCACAGTGTGTGAAGCCCATTTCTGGTGCCCCCCGCCGTGATGTTGCTGGAAAATTGCTAAAAGCGGTGTAAAACCAAACTCAGTCAGTCAGCCATATTTAATTATGTGAAACTATTTAATGTATATAACAATGTCATATGGTAAGATAGCTAGACCCTTTCTGGAGATCAAGGGGAGCCTCTAGGCGTTAGAGCAGTGCGCCAGTCGGTGACCATCACCAACAATCCTAGCAAGATAGACCAGAACCAAACGGTGCTGGTTCGATTCCTCAACCTGGGCGAGAACGACCTCATCGTGCCCGGCACGGTTCGACTAGCGTTTCATATTACATTGACCTCCGGCAACGACAAACGCGAGCTCGTGCGGACGTAGTCGGGCCATTATCAAGAAAACCACCATCAAGATCAGCGGCAATGTGGTGCTGAGCATCGACGACAGCGACGTGTTTTACTGCTACGGTGACCTCTGGAAAAGCGAGGGAGAACGCGTCAACGACGTCTACCAAGGCATCAACAAGTCGACTAGGTTGCGCGTCGGGTACGGCTTCACGGCAGACCAGCTCGACAAGATCTCGGCTAGTGAAAAGGCCTTCGCCCAAGCGTACGGGAACAGGTTCTGCGTGCCGCTCGACTTTGAGTTGCTTACGGGACACGCGCCGTTTTACCAGGCCGCTCTGGGTGATAGGCTTGAATAGGAGCTCACGTTCAACGACTACAGCTCCCTGGAGTTCGACATGGTCACTAGCCCGGAGCTTGCCAGCCAGGTTCGAAACCAGTATTCGGGGAAGGTGGCCATACTGTACGACCACATACTGCGACAAAGAGCGATCATACAGGATAAGAGCTACACGCTGTGGAACATCAACCTAAATGTGCCGGCGCGATCGATGAAAGGCATCCTGATCGTCCCCGTGGAGGATTACGAGCCCTTCCGAAGGGACAGCGAGATGTTTTTCAACCCCGAGATCACGAAGGTGGAAGTGACCATTGAGGGCGTGCCCAACCAGCTGTTCAGCGCCGGTATGAGGGCACACCAGCAGTGGGATGAGATAACGAAGCTACCGACCCGACACCAACACGTCATCAAGGACCTGGAACTAAGCTCCGTGCAGATCGGTGAATACCTGACCACGAAGTACGCGCTATGGTTGGATATGCGATTCCACGGACGACGATCAATTGCACGGCAGCGGACATCGCGTCAACAACGGCAGCCAGGGGATATCCATCCAAATAGCCAAGAAGGCTCAACCCGCAGGCAAGTTGAAATTATATCTGTACGTGATTATGGACGCGCAGCTTAATATAGACAATGGGAGATTCGTGCAAGCCATCGATTGACCTACCTCGCGATGCGCACTGCGCCATAGTGTGCGGACAGACTGGTTGTGGGAAGACCGTTTTCATGCTGGATATGTTGGAGGGATACTACCGGGATGTGTTCGATAACATCGTTATCATGTGTCCTACTCTGCATATCAACAAAACGTACACGGAAAGATCCTGGGTGATGAAGGACCCGGACGTGCACAAAGTCGACCCGGGAACACGTCTGCAGGATTGGTTGAAAGCTTATCATGGGACAGTTAAAGGGGAGTCGACGCTGTTTATCCTGGACGACTGCAGCGCTAACAAAGAGATAACAAAAAAGAGAGACATGCTATCGTATTTAGCCTTCTCCGGCCGACACTCAAAGCACAGCGTTTGGGTGCTGACGCAGAAATTCAACTCGGTACTGAAAGACCTCAGGGAGCAGACGCGATGGGTAGCCTTATTCCACTGCAAGGACAGGGATTCGTTCGAGGAATGTTTGAGAGAAAACGACGTGATGAGCAAACCTGAACGGGAACAAGTGTAAAGGCAGCTAGCCGAAACTAAGCATGCTAAGCTCGTGCTCAAGACCGACCAACCCGTGGCTTACGAAGTGCTAAGCAATGCCAAGCAATGCTAAGCAATGGCTGAGCAATATTAAGCAATGGCTGAGCAATGGCTTAGCAATTAAAAGTTACTATTCTATATGGCTTGTGAAGTACTCATCGTGTGCAATTTAACCTTCATCTCGCTGTGTTTCGCCTGTATCGGTTATTATATCATTAGAGTTAAGAATCGCTTGTTACATTATATGGAGTGCAACGAACTGCTCGAACAACTGTTGGTGGTGGGCGATAAAGTGATGCCTGATGGCAACAAGCGAGAGAAACTAATGGCGCTGGCGGTCGGCGGCAAGGCCAAACAATACTTTGGGGACTATGCTCCAGATAAAATCCAGAAACTGACCACTGATGAGGTCGATAAGCTGTACGCGAGATATGAGTCCCAGCTCGGGGCCAAGATGACGAAGACTATAGGCTCGACCATGACGCAGATCTACACTGGGTTGGCGTGGTATGTCCTCCCCATTCCCCCGGAACGCCGGCTTTACCTGTGGGAGGACCTCGAGAAGGACCCCTTTATCCAACACGCTTTGAGCGCCGGTATGTTCTTAGCCCCAGTGACAGCGGCAATCATCACGGTGAAGCATTGTCAATTGGAGGGGAATAATAATCATAATAGTATACAAGATGGAAGCTCCCGACACAGGAGGCAAGTCACCAAGAAGAACCCTAAAAGGGTCTAGCCAAGCAAAATAAGAGTAACTATATACACAAGAAAAAAAATGGTGATTTCCAAAAATTTCCAAATTGGAAAGATGATGTTTCCAAGGCTTGGAAATTTAGGAAGGATTTTACCACTACTTCTTTTAATTTCTCCTTTTTCCACAAGGATCCCCGGCCCATGAGTGTATAGACTGAACTATTTCACGAATCTTTTTATCTGCTACAGATCTTATTGTTGATATACATAACCTATCTTGCATGTGACATATTTATTCATGAAAACTGCAGGAATAAGCCATATTTTCATATTATCCCTTTGTGCTTGATATCAATGCAACTGCGTCTCACGCGTGAAGTGATACATTTTTTAAAGTTGGGATTATGTTTAGAGTAAGTGTTTACTATTCGCCGTCCTGTGCAACCAACTAGGAACCAATTCTATATATTAGTTTAACTTCACTCATCTGCATTCTTCTTGTTCTATGTGTCAAAACTTGATATTCACTGTTCTATTTACCGCTAGTATGGCGCGCATTTTCAAAAGTCAGTTTCAATTGTATGTTTTAGTTGTGATCTACAAAAGCGCAAATATGTTTAATTTTTTCCCCCTCTCAATGTTCGTATGAATACAAATTCCATACACCTACGCTATATGGACTATATAACAGTGTACCAGACCCACTGACTGACTGAGTGTATTACATGCCATAGAAGTGAACCCGTGCCATGGCGTAATGGGGTATTCCCGTGAAGTAGGATTTTGTTATTACAGTATAATCTTGTTCATGTTGCGTCGGTGTTGTTATACGGGATTAAGACACTGGGTGCTATAAAATTCTGAACTTGTTTTGAAACATGATCGAATTTACTGAGTTAATTTACTGAGTTTAGCTCACTGAGATTATAATGATACTGATTCATGTGTTCACTCAACGTCTACCGGGATGATACGTTCTACGTCTCGCCAAAGTTATTGATTAATCTACTAATCTACTAATATCTAACAAAGGCCCTCCTAATGATAGTTGAGATATATTTCACATGATATGTTTCATCTTTGATGATTAATTGTGGCAACACCAAATATATTATGTCATGAAAATGTCAAATATCAGTTTAGGCTTATTTCATTTCTTTACCCCTTCAACTTTTCGTATCAACCTTGTGCCTGTTAAAACATGAACTGGCCTTTGTTCGAGATCACCAGGTCTTGGAGGTAATTACCCTATGTTTTTACAATTCTGCTTCATGGGAACTAACCGTAGTAGAATACATTCTCCAATTAACACCTGTCACAAGGGAGAGGCCATTTGAGTTTGTGCTCAATAACGGTGTTATGCAATTGGCATTTTCATGAAAATCTCATGAACTTGTCAATAGAAAATTGGTTGTGTTGTCCAAACATGTGCGGATTGAAGCAAATACTCAAATGAATTCCCTTTTTACTGAATCATAAGTGTATCTAGATTAATTTGATCATTTACAAGAAGTGCGTTACAGAATGTTTTAATAAAACATCCATTATAGATCAAGAGAAATCAGCCCACAAGCTCACAGTTGATTCCAGAGACAAATATACATTTGAAAGATTCCAGTTTAGACAAGACATTAATTTCATAATAAGCCAGCCAATAGAGTTTATGTTAGTATCCCAGTTACAGTTATTCTGAAGGGTCAAGTCTAGATGCTTGTGATTATCTATGTCTTGAATTATCACACCGCTCATCGTAAGGTCAGGTTGGATGCTTCTGTTAAGTTTTCTACTAAACTGTAAAATAGGTTTGTCGCTGTGGTGACAATTATACACATTTGAAAATGTTAAAACCTGCAATGAGAACACGACGCCACGCCAATAGCAACTCCATGCATGCTTGTTTGATAGGTATTCTTGTCGATGCATAGAGAAGGGTTCCCATATTCATTCTTGTATCATTATCGAGATAAAGGGTAGGTTAGACATGTGGGTCAAGGTAAAAATCGTTTGATGTTTGATGTTTTGACAACAGTGTTGTTTTAAGGGATTCTACAAGATGAAAAAACGTATTCACTCAAGGAAAGAAATAAGACATGTATACCAGACTACCAGTATGAGATTGAATCCATGTTAGTGAGTTCACACAGTCACTTTGATTTATAAATTAGTTCACTCAATTCATAAGTTGTGAGTTATTCATTTTCTTGCAGAAACTTGCTATAAAAATTTGGAAATGACAGTTTTCACCATTATTTCCACAAATTCAGTTATAGTAAATGCACAGTTAGACTAGAAGTTTCTTCCTACTTTTCGTGGTTGAAGATATCTACCCGGTATGTGTAAATGGTTACCGGTATATGTTCATTCTGAACAAGAGGAAAAGGAGAGAATGGATCTCATGGAGATGCAGTCAGAAAGACTGCAGAGCAACAGTCTCAACATTGAACGACATAATGTCTAAAACTCCTGGAGACCACAACCACGGACCAGTACACAACGAAGTCAAGGAAAATCAAATCTCAAATAAATTTAGATTGTAACAAAAATAATGAATATTTTTTAAAAAAAAGGTAAGAAGTATTCCTAACGTTATGTTAAAGGTCACATGCAACGTAAAACACAACTTTGCAGATTCTGATACCTTTCGGTATGGGCTTACCGAAACAAATCATCAAAAATGCAAATTCAACTTGTAAAGTTGAAAAATAACGCAATGAAAAAAAAAGCGCGAAATCAGAGTTCAAACGATTCACTAATTTTCACCCAGCGCTTGGGGGAAAAGTGGTTTCAACAGCTGGGCTGCGCTCATAGCACATGCGCAGTGAAACAGGTTCTCGCAGCGGGTTGTCCGGTGAATACTCGGTGAAAGCTTTGGTGTGAGCTAATTTTTTTAAATGTTTTGTTGATATTTCACAGGCGCGAGATTTTTATATGTTATACCAGTAGATTACCAATTTAACTGTTTATATAATTTAATTTGTCTATTTCACCACTTTCTTCTTACCGAGTCACTTTCTCAGTTCGATACTTAAAAGCAATGTCATTATTTAGCGTTGACAGAATATCTAACTGTGACACAGATATGTCGTTGTCACAGACAAAACTCAGTGTCTGTTTTATTGACACCTATGTGTCTGCCTGCCTGTCTGATAATGACAATATTCAATACACAACTTCGATCACTGACCACATGCAATTTGAACTTAACACCAATCAGGCTATACACCATAAACAAAACGCATTGATTTATGGCCCGAGTTCGGTCTCTGTCACATTATGTATAATTACACAGACAGGCAGGTGTGATACTTGTACACATGACATGTTATGATGTCTGTTGATTGCAAATTGTTATACACAAGAAAATGAGCATGTATTTACGGTTCATTGCCGGGAAGGCTAAAATCGTGACGCTTCTCGGTTCAATGAGCGTAGCCTTTGCGGTACTTGCAATGCAATGTTATGGTTAAATGAACACGGGGCGCCTCACTCAGAGGCTCTGACAAATTACAAAGAAAACAGGATTAACGTGGACGCTCTTTAATTTGGGCACATACAAAAATATTAATACAGCTATACGTTTTCATTTTCAGTATACCTTTTCTTGAATTCGACATTAAATTGTCATTATCCATAGTAAATCACATTTCTGTCAATCTACGTCGAGCTTAAGACAATTTGAGAAGTTCAGACACGTGGTCTGTGTAGGCGATGTCCCCGATGATGTTGTTCACAAGGCCCTTCAGGATTAAGTTAACTCTAACGTGCGCACCTGCCATCACGAATATGTGTATGATAGTTAGGTGTCAGTTTGCAACTTAAATATTATAGCAATGTTTTTCGAATTAAATACATCTGAAATAAAAACGCCACTTAAATACAGGTCTAAACAAGCGAAGAAGATAAAGATGCCTGCTACATATTGAAGTTGGAAGATACCATAATGTACCTAGGGAAGAAATAATATGTGTCCATTGGTTATCTTTAAATCTTAATCGAATAGAAGACTGGTTCAAGTCTTAATAAAAACTATGTTCTATTCTGTTCTGATAAATACTCTATTATAACAATGTTTTGAAAAGAAATGTATCTACTCCCGGCATGGATTATGCTTCCCGGCACCATATCTTTAGCTTTGGCGATACTCCCCTAATTAGCTCTCCCGGGAAATCCGAAATATACATTTTAGCCTTCCCGGGACATCATAAAAATAAATTTTAGCCTTCCCGGTACGACACCGTATTTACAAAACCTAACATCTCTATATTATACACACAAAATGAGCCGTGAGGGCATCGGCAAATGAACCAGCCGTTACACTTGAGTGCACACCCACCCGCTCTGACTGGGTTCGGTATCCCGGCTGCTTCGTTTCTAGGGAAGTAAACCCAAGTACAAAAAATTGCACTTTTGATTTGCGATTGTACGCTTATAATTTTGTTTATATGTTTTTTCATAATCAGAATGTATATTATATGTCATAAATAAGTGATAACTGTGTTTTTATTATGTTTGATTTTTTGGTTGCATGTGACCTTTAAGCAATCCACTCCTTTGATGATCTCCTCGGTGGATTATCGCGATAATGACATCGCGAGATATCGAACGAGCCTACAGCTCAGCAGGAACAGAAATCGTGACAATTGTTGTGAAAAATGAAAGCTATATGCTCTCACAATCTGCTGTCATTTAATTTTGTCACCTGCTTTGCCTAGCCTCCGAGTGGGCCTAGGACAAATGCCACCCGGACAAAAGCCACCCGGACAAATGCCACCCAAATAAAAATAAAAACCGCCCACACAATAACATTTAAAAATTCAACATTACTATGAAATCAAAATTTTACATGAAAATCAACCTTTTTTAGCAAAGTGAATATATATTTTTTAAGAAACCAAATTATTCATCAAAGTCTACATAATTTTACAACAAAATCAACAGTAAAATCAATATGGGTGGTAATTGTCCTCTCTGTAATGGTAAAATAACTGGGTGGCATTTGTCCGGGTGGCTTTTGTCCTGCTCCCCTTCCGAGTTACAACTTGTTTTCATAGACGATTCTGTCGTAATTGCCTGGTGTCGCTGGGCCTTATTTGTTCGAGCCAGCCGCTAGTGATAGTGAAAACTATGATCAGCCTCGCTCATCTCGGTTACGGTTAATTTCTTCAACCTAAACAGTGCGACATTAGGAAGGGTGGATGCCCATCAGATGCCGTTATTTGAAAATTTCCCCCGGTAGGTTGATTGTATTAAAGTATCAAAGCAGCGTGGGCTTTTGCAGGTTTTCTAATGCCTGGATGATATAATGACTGATCCTAATTGATCCCATTTCTGTGGGTTTTTTTACCTCGATATTTATTCACGTCATGTAAAAATATGACGTATAATATTAAAAAATGACATTTGATCTATTTGAATCCGTAAACTAAACAACCCCACTTTGCCATTGCTAGAAGACTCTGAAAATTTACTTAGGTAAATAGGTACATACAGTTTTAGCACACAGCAAATGCTTATATGTATTTCTTATGCAACAATGAAGTTCTGTCCGTATTCTCAAAATAGTGTCGGCCCATAGGTTTTCACATGCAATTAAAATTGCATGCAATACAGCAATTAATACTCCCTTGTTGTAACCCGTGTTAGGTGGTATAAACCTACACATGTTATTTGTCATCATTCACTTGATGGTCAGTTTATGAATTTAAAACAGGTATAATTAGTGGTAACACCACTTAGATAACCCGACAAAGGTTCCCATTTTGCATTTCTTGTGTCTGGAGTAAATACTCAACATTATAAACATCGATCAAAGGATTAACCGATAACACGCTGATTGATTATTTACTTTTATCTTACACAGCGGATTTGCCAAAAGGCAGTGTTTATGTATGTAGATTTACTAATCTATACTGAATACACTCTGTCGTGTCTGTGTCTGCGTAAAACAACTTCCTTCTTTCAAAGGATTAACCGCCAAGACATTGATTGATTGCTCATTATTGGCTAACTAAATTACTTTTTTGTAAAGAATGGCGGACATTATGCAATTAGTTCCCAGGTATGCCATCATGGGTGACCAATGAGACTATATAACAATGTGAAATACCTGAAACGATATATCACTTTTTGTAAACATGTATTAGACTGTTAAAAGACACATCATTTGGAACAGCTGCAGGTGAATGGCATATCACTCGTTTTTGTGGATATTGATGGATACATTCCTCGAACAAAGTAACAGCCTGACATTGTTCTTATAACTCTAATCTGTTTTAATTTTGCATTTTGTTTTTATTCATTTGTCGTAGCATTCCACAGAATCATTGTTTTCGACGTGAAGTAATGAGACAGACAACATACAGTAGGGCGTGTGTGCGAATTATGATTTACATAGGCAAACTATAAAATGTCTAGATATTCAAGTTATAAGTATAGGCAGATCGCCTGATTTTTATTTAGTTTCAAAATGCATCCGAGTATGATAATAAACTAATTAGGATTATAAGACCAAATATAAAGACGCACGTTGACTAGTATCTACATACTGGTGAGTGGACGTTAACCACGTGAATGTAGCAAGAAATTTATTGCGCAGTATTGTCACTTGGACCCCCACGAGGAAGAAATCGTTATGTTACAAGTTGTGTCATGCCAAATCCTGTTGGCCATGATTCAAATACATATTTAACTACGAGTAGAAAGTAATTTTGATTTTCTAACTTGATGAAAACAAACCATAATCTCATTAATTCTTTAACAGACTTTAGCCCGTGATGTTACGATTATTAAAAATGGCAGCGCCCTGTCGCGAACATCCGCCAGTCTGAGAATAAATGCTATTTAGGTTTGTTTTCACCGAGTTACCAAATCAAAACTACTTTTCTACTGGTAGTAAAATATGTATTTGATTGATGTCCAATAGGATTTTGCGTGACATATCTTATAACATAACAATTTCTCTCGTGGAAGCGAAGGTGGGTGTCAATATAACACTACTTACAATATTATTGTCACTTCCACCATAACCTCGTTTCCGAGAAAGAAATCGTTATGCTTCAAGTTGTGTCATGGAAAATCTTTTTGGTCATCAATCATATATATATTGTACTACAACTAGTAAGTAGTTTTGATTCTTTAACTTCCGCGAAGCGATCTGAACACATTTAAGATATTGTTCCAAGCTTCCACAACACTCGCTTCGCACTCACAAACAGAACCCATTTAGCACGAAGTACGGGGTCCGGTGGAAATTAGTGCATGGTGACACCATCACTCGACCCCCTAGGAGGGCAACGCAACGATTCGTTTTGCTTTGAGTAAGTTTCGTTGTTCAGACCATCCTTTAATGTTGGAATATGGGCGAAAAGTAAATATAAAACAACATGAGCGATTCTGGCCTCTGTGTATTGTACTTACCATTGAATCAGAGTACCAATTCTTTATAGAATGTTCATTTTACTGTGATCTGAGAAACAGCCTGCTCCCACAATACTACATAAATAATCCATGTGAAACTAAATTTATCAACTTATTATTGTCTTGCAATTCTACAACTGTTAACAATCTTGCTAAGTTTATATTTCTTGCATTGACAAAAAGAGCGAAGTTTTTGAATATAGAGTATAAGATTAAATGAGACATTGTACATGTTAGCATACAGCTTAATATTATATATGGCGCTGGATTGTATTGTCATCTTTATAATTGTATAATGGGTCGGTGGCCCTTGTACGAAACTAACTCTCACTCACTAGATATAAGCTTACGATGACACATACTTAAACTTAACGTGACAAAATTCACTTTTCACCCAAAACATTGAACATTTAAAATGTGTTCACCACTGCAATTTCGACTAGTAAAGTCGATAATCCTTTCGGTAATCCCTAAAACAACACCAAACATCAAAGACTACCGCCAGCCGCCTTAACGCCCCCATGAAACACTCATGCTGCCCTCATGCCGCTATAGCAATTAGCCCATGCAGAACAATCATTTACCATCACCCACCAGTTATCTCCCCTTGCGGATATTTCCAAAATTGGAAATCTCATATTTCCAAAATTGAAAATTTTTGGAAACATCATCTTTCCAAAATTGGAAATGTCTTGGAAACATCATCTTTCCAAAATTGGAAATGTCTTGGAAACATCATCTTTCCAAGACATTTCCAAGCTTGTAAATGTGGATTTTTTTTCCAGTGATATGGATTGTAGGTGCTGCTGCGGTTGCCGTGGTTTTCATGCTTTATAATAGACCACAAGCACCAACCCCACCCCCAGTCCTAGCCCCACAGCCGGTAGACGTAAACACCCATATTATGTTGTAATTAAATATATGTTTCTATATCATATACATCATGTCTGAGGGGAAAACTTTAGTTAACGAAGCATACCAAGCCACCGTGGTCCCCGGCCTAGCCGTAGGATACGCTCGGTTGACCAAGATGGTCCTCAAACAACCGACTATCAAGCTCGACTTCGACCTGCAGTATATGGGCATGCTCATCATGAATTTGAGCATGGCGATGACCACCAAGGATAACCTCGTAAAGCAAGGGATCATACCGGGGAATATTTTGAAGTAAATATAGGCATATATAGGATGGCTACAATCGCTATGATGGTTGGCAGGGCTTTAGTCAACGCCCTGGAATTTTCCGGGAGTAATTACCTGTTCTCAAAATTACGGGAGTCGAACACGGCTGAGGTAGAAGCGGAACGAAAACGGCGTAATATAGCCGTGGAGCGATTACAAGCCGCGCAAACCGAGTTCGCGAAAAACTGCATGCAGAGACTCGATTTCATGAACAATCAACTCGAGCGTGAAAACCATGCCGTTCGAACGTTCAAAGAATGTCGATGACACCGCAAAAGAATATTACCTGCTAACCGGTAAACAGCTCGCCCCACTCGAGGAACCCACACTCTCCCAGTATTACGCACCCAGCCCAGAACAAAAGGATCGAGAATTGGCCTTCGTCGTGGTAGGCCCAGCAGCGACTGCATTGATCGCAAAGCAATTAAACTAGATACACAAATGAGTATACAATGAGACCTGCCCTATATCGATGCCAGTACGTGCTTATGGGGAAAACCGAGACCTGCGGTAGGATGGAGGGGTACTGTTGTTTCCACAGGAGGTGTTTCGCGAACTACACGTGCTCCGTGTGTGGTATCGGGGTTAAATGCCATTACTGTTTATGTAAAGCCCACGGGGCAAACGTCATCCGACACCAGCTTATCTACGAGAGGAAAAAGGACTACATAAACGAACGTAGGCTCCTCCTCAGGATAGGAGGAGTTACCTAATTAGAGACTGTGTACACCTAGGTATAATGATGAATAGTCTACAGTTCGTGGAAGTTGAACCCAGGGAATGCCTGAGAAGCTGGCAGATGGATGTAGGCAGAAGTATAGAGGTTGGTGCCCTCAAACCGGTAATTGTTGGCGAACTCCATAAGCTGGGGTGCTTCTCATTTGCAATCATGGTGAAAATAGGGTTTGATGTGCCGTGGGCTGGGCACACTTGGAATTACTTTGATGGTGGACGAGCAGATGTATATCATCACGGGGAGATAGATATGCTTGTCGACAACTCGTTGCAAATAATACAAAACACCCTACTACTGTGCGCATGTTCCGGGTGGATCGAGGGTATAATCGAGGAGGTCTATCTAGATTTTTACTGAGGATTTTATGGCGCCTCTATTTTTTGGTCAAGGTTGGAGGAGTTACCTCCCTTGCCGGTGGCCTAATTAGAGATTGTATACACCTTGGTATAACAATGCCTACTGTCCGAGAGCTCAAGCATATTGCGAGAGAACAAGGCGTAGTGGGGTACTCTTGATTGAGGAAACCCCAGCTGTTTAGCTTACTAGGGATACAACCCCTTCCCACGGTGAAACAACTCAAACAAGAAGCCAGAGAGCTGGGGTTGGCTGGTTATTCCCGTATGAGGAAAGCCGAGCTCGTCGAACTGTTGAACCAGCACAGAGTCGTCGATCTACAGTTCGTGCGCACTGATGCTGTAGGTAACTACCTGAGAGGCTGGCGGATGCATGTAAATAAGAACATAGACGTCGGCGACATCAAGCAGCTGATCACTGACAAAGTTAATGAGGAACTGAAGTCTAAAGTTTCAAATAACGGCAAAAATGTTGCTCGGTAAACAGAAGACGGACGGTGCCGCTGAAAACGTTCAGCCTTACTTCCGGGGTAAACAAGAAGTCGTTACTCATGCCAAGACTATAGACGAGTTCATCGATACCAGTCTTCAGCAAATACGGGAATATTTGGAACGCTTCACGCACAGGGGTTCCGGGTGGGCCGTGGATAAAATCGATAAACTCTATCTAGACATAGCTAACTATATACCGTTCAGAGGCGGATCGTACCTAGACTTGCCAGCCTACTTCAAGAAGAAACAAGCCATGGTCAACATCAAAAACAGAGGGATGGATTGCATGAGGTTAGCGATCAGGTCAGCCTTGTTTCCGACCGATGTTAATTCAAACAGACCTACGAGCTATCCCCAAGACGACGGGCTCAACTGGGACGGTATAGACGAACCCGTCCACATATCTCAGATCAGCAAAATCGAGAAGCAGAATGCCATAGGCATCAACGTCTTTGGGCACGAAGGCAACAAAACGATCGTGCACAGGATCAGCCCAATGGAGGGTCGCCGCGTGATCAATATGTTCATGATCCAGCGAGGTGACAAGTACCACTAAGCATGGATAAAACACTTCTGCGAACGGTGCCTGCACGGCTTCACCCGACCCGACCTGCTGGAATCACACCAGGAGGATTGCCTAGGCGTGGGGCAGAGCGCCATACGAATCGACATGCCCAGGGAAGGCGACAATATCCTAAAATTTGACAACCACAAGGACCAGATGTCCGTACCTTACATCATCTACGCAGACTTCGAAGCCCTCGTCAAACCTGTTGACATCGGCCCGGCTCCCAACAGGTACAAAACGCAGGAGCACGGGGCCTGTGGGTTCGGATACGAGGTCGTCCGATGTGATGGGGAAATGAACGCTCCCGTGGTGTACAGGGGTCCCGACGCTGCTGAAAAGTTTCTAAAGTGCTTGCAGCACGAAGAGAAAACTATCAGGAAGAGGTTGTACACCGTCGTGCGTATGACCCAAACCGACCGGAGAGCTCACGGCTGCAGCACTCACTGCCACGTGTGCGATGGCCCGCTGAACGGCGATTCGGTGAGAGATCACTGTCACATCACCTGGGAGTACAGAGGCGCCGCTCACAGCACGTGCAACCTCAAGCTCAGAATCAACCCCAAAACAATCAACATCCCCGTAGTCTTCCACAACTTGAGAGGGTACGACTCTCACTTGATAATGCAGGCCATCGCGAGGGTCAACAGCAACCTGACGTGCATCCCCAACAACATGGAGAGATACATCTCCATCAGCCTGAACGGCCTGAGGTTCATATACTCAGTTCAGTTCCTACTGTCGTCTCTCGATAGTTTGGTCAAAGCCAACGATACCTTCCCCATCACTGATCGATACACCGACACCGAGGCTCGGCCCCTGCTGATGAGGAAGGGTGTTTACCCCTACGAGTACATGAGCAGCTGGGCCAGGTTCGCCAAGACCAGATTACCAGCCATGAGTGAATTTTACAGCAACTTGACCGACTCGGCCATCACGGAGGGCGATTAAGACCACGCCCAGAATGTGTGGGAGAAACTGGGCTGCAAGTCCCTGGGTGATTACCACGACCTGTACTCGAGAACGGACGTACTTTTGCTGGATGACGTGTTCGAGACGTTCAGAAAGACGTGTTTTAAGCAGTATCAACTCGACCCCGCATGGTACTACACCAGCCCCCGGTGTCTCTTGGGATGCCTTGCTGAAGAAAACCGGAGTTAAGCTGAAACTCCTCACCGATTACAACATGCACCTGTTCATCGAGAAAGGATTGCGAGTTGGGATTTCCATGGCTGCCAAACGGTAAGCAAGAGCCAACAATAAGTATGTGAAGGGCTACGATGCTAGCAAACCCATTAATCTTCTCCTGTATCTCGATGCCAACAACCTGTACGGTTAGGCTATGAGCCAGTATCTACCCACTGGGGGGTTCGAGTGGGTGCCTGAGATAGACGCCATGGGCATACCGCCGGATTCCGGGGTAGGTTACATACTCGAAGTTGACTTGGAGTACCCAACAGCATTACATAAGTCACACAACAGCTACCCCCTGGCCCCAGAACGTTTGATGGTGAACCCGGAGGGTGGGGGGTAATAAGCTAGCCAACGTCAAAAAACTCGTACCCAACTTGATGAACAAGACCAAGTACATCGTTCACTATCGTAACCTGCAGCTGTACCTGTCGCTGGGTATGAGGCTGACTAAAACCCATAGGGTGCTCAAGTTCGACCAGAGCCCGTGGATGGAGCCCTACATCAGAATGAACACGGACCTGCGAAAGCTGGCCACCAGTGACTTCGAGAAGAACCTCTATAAGCTGATGAACAACTCGGTGTTTGGTAAGACGATGGAGAATTTGCGAAAACGTGTGACCTTGAAGCTGGTCTGGTCTAAAGAGGAAGACAAGCTCAGGAGACTGATAGCCAGCCCGGCATTCAACCGGAGCAAGATATTCACCGACGATCTGGTGGCCCTACACATGAGGAAGAGCCACATCAAGTTCAACCGGCCCGTCTACATTGGGATGAGCATCCTCGACCTCTCCAAGCACCTGATGTACGACTTCTACTACAACGAGCTCAAGAAGCAGTACGGCGACAGATGCGAAGTGCTGTACACGGACATGGACTCCCTGCTGATGGAGATTCGAACTGAAGACGTGTACGAGGACATGAAGAAACACATGCACAGGTACGACACCAGTGACTACCCCAAGGACCATGCCATGCACAGCACGGTTAACAAAAAGGTCCTCGGTAAGATGAAGGACGAGTGTGCTGGCACACCCATAGCGGAGTACATAGGCTTGAGGCCCAAGATGTACTCCATCCTGAAAGCCGACAATAGCGAGATCCAGAAAGCGAAGCATGTCAAGAAGTACGTGGTGAAACAACACATCAAACACGCCAGGTTCAAGGTGGCCCTGTTCAGGGACCGCACCTTGAAGCACCAGATGAACACGCTGAGAAGCGAAGGACACAAGATATACGGACTGACGATAAACAAGACGTCCCTGTCATCGATGGACACGAAGCGTTGGATAACCGCCGATGGAATCAACACGTACGCGTACGGGCATGAGAAAATTGAACCAAAGACATAGCCGTATGTATACGATGTCACGGAACCAGAGAAAGTTTGAGGCTATTTACTACAGCCCGCGGTGGTACTGGAAAGGAGCGAGCGCCATACATAAGCTTGCCAAAATGGCGAGAGTATCCCCGGGCGAGGCCAAAGCATGGCTTGAAAAACAAGCCCTGTGGCAGATCTATTTACCGGCACCACGCTACGTGCCTAGAAGAAAGTTTGGTATTGCCGTGCCCAATAGCGTCCACCAGGCCAACCTACTGTTCCTACCCCACGACAAGAGGTACAAGTATGCCCTGACCGTCGTTGACGTGGCCAGCCGCTACATAGAAGCCAAACCCTTAACCGCGAAAGACTCGGTCCAGGTAGCCTGCGGATTCAAACGCATATACAAGCGCAGCCCGCTGACATGGCCCACAGAGCTGCAAGTCGATCCTGGACGGGAGTTCATTGGTGCCGTGTCACAACTGCTAACTAAGCACGGCGTCCAGGCGGGGTGTGGTGCGGCCGGGGCTCATCGCAGTCAAGCCATAGTCGAGAGATTCAACAGGACTTTGGCCGAGCGCTTATTCGGGCACCAGTATGCGAGAGAGATGGCCAACCCAGGAAAACGATCGACGGAATGGGTAGCGCGGCTACCCCAAGTGGTGTCGGCTATCAACCATGAAATCACTCGGCTCACTGGCAAGAAACCGGCCGACGCTATCAAACTGAAATCAGTGACGGTCGAACCGGCTGCACCATCGCGTTGGAAGGAGAAACAGATACCCGACCGGGTCCTCGTGAGGTACCTCTACCGGCCGGGAGAACATGAAGGGGACACTCGGAAACGAGCCACCGACCCGACATGGCCAGTCAAAACTTACAACATAGATAAAGTGGACATCAAAGCCGACGAGCCGAACTTGTACTACTTGAAAGATGGGCCAGAGAGAGGTTTCGTCAGAGAGGAATTATTGATCATACCATACGGCACAATGTTACCCCCCAAGCAAAATATTTAACACTTACCTTGTCGAGTAATCCCAATAGTATCCTGTATTAAACTGTTTCCTCGAGGTCAACACGACATAGGGCGACAATACCATCACGTGATCAGGAAAGTGTTGGTTCATCATAGTGACCAGGAAGTTAACTGGGGAATCAAACAGTGGTATACACACTAGCGGAGAGAGATAAGGGCCTGACAAAAGCTTTATTTCATAAATGAAGCTTTACAGAGGCTTTTGTTGGACTTGATCTCGTACCCCCAGTGTATATACTACTAGGGTATCTGTTTTGCAATTCATGTTTGGAAATACTTGACAATCCGGTCATGGCTTACATGAATGAGGTACTTGTGCATATAACAATGTACGATGAGCATATATTTCAAAGGTGTAGATTCATATGAAATATATGCCCGAAGTTAGGAAATATCTGAAAACATACGTAAATCCGGTCATGGCATGTATTTCCTACTGTATTTACGTTTATTTCAATGGTTTACTATCCGGCTTTTGGTCCTGTGAATGGGTTTGCCGATGACCAGATCTGCACGGGTGTTGTTGTTAGGTAGTGATGGGTATAGGAATCTCTTTCAAAGTTGTATTGTTTTCAAGCTGAAGTGATTTCATCAATAAGGGAAGTGTTTATAACATTGTTATTGAGGAAGCAAGGGAGACAGATTTAAGGTTTCAGAAAGGAATGGGGATGACCTGCCTCTGTTTCTGCATGTAATTCAAGTGCTTTTCAGTTACTTTTAAACACTAGCTACTCTGATTATATTGCATGGCTCAATGTAAGAATTCAGTCAATACACAAACCATGATTGCCAAAACAGATCATGGAACAGTGTAGGTTGCATGCCTGTCAGCAATTTACAATGCTGTTTACACCCTTGTGTTCATAATATTGAGAAGTAACACTGTTCTGAAAAATGTTTCTTCAGAAGGTTTTTAACTCCTGAGTCTGAGTGAAAATGTAATGCATTTTCAACTTTTCATCTTTTAACTATCCAAGAGTAAGAACGTGGCTGTCTACTTCTTGTCATTGTCTAACATTCTACATCAGATTTTGCTTGCACCATAACTTACCTAAATGTAAATTCAAAGTCCAAAATAAAAAGTCAGTTCACTTGAATTTGATAAATAATCTCTCAACTTTCAGGTTGCCTTGGAAAAGGGGTGCAAGCGCATGCAGTGGGTTGTTTTAGATTGGAATACAACAGCAATTAACTTCTATAAGAAGATGGGAGCTGTCAACTTGAGCAAGAAAGAAGGATGGCTTATATACCGGCTAAATGAAGATGATATGAGAGCTGCAGTAACTCTCTAGTGCATTATGTTCATTTCCTTGTACACAAAAAACATTTAACTCCAGAAACTGACTCAAGTTTTCATTGTGTTTGAAAATTCTTTATTCAAGTTTATAAGGTTTTTAATCAAATTATATTTTATGATCCAGCCTTTTGTTTCTGTTTATTAGGTCAAGAGAAATATTAATTTACATGCTTCCATTGGTGATTTTATTGTTCACTATGTCTTTGTTGGTTGTGAAATACACCTGTGACTCTACTTTTTTTCTAAAATGTGTTTGAATCTTGAATCCTAATTACCTCTAGATCGTGTATTATTTTATAAGAAGGACAATCTTGAGCTAGGATTCATTTATTCAAGTGAAAATATTATGAAAGTTGTGACATGTTCGTATGATGGTCATCTAGCTAGTTTTGAGTCATTGGAAAAAGAAAATCTAACTCTAAGGAGGCTTAGCATGATTGATAGATTCAGGGAGTTATTATAAGTTGTAGCATTATGATTCAGGGTATACATGGTTTTATGCATTCGGTGTTAGGTTTTATCTTCCGAGCCAGAGGGTTTTATGCATCATGATTTAGGTTAAATCTCTCATCATGTTTATATAACATCAAAACAAACTGAAATTCAATCATATATTCTACTAACATAGTACTGACTAGTCGATCCGAACCACTGGTTCACTGACTGCCATGGATGCATGCTTTTTCCATGGAGCGGGGTATAAATGAGTTACTAGTATTCTCCCTTGCAAAGATTTATACCCCGCTTAGGCGGTGTACAGCCGTGAACCGGGCATACATGGTAATTTGTTCAAGGTCACATGAACCAATCAGAGATGGACATTCTTACATGAGATTAAAATACCTTCACCTTCATTTACTATAGGTCCTTTCATGTCCTCAATTGAACCTCATGACAAATTTAAATTATGTCTTAAGTGTCTTTAATTTTGGTCATGTAACTTTTGGAATGAGGTTGTCCAACAGTCAACAGTCTACACGTTATTGTCTGGTTTAACAGTTACCTGTTAGAATGGAACTTGTTTTGGGGACTTGAAATGGGCTTCCAGATAATTGGTTTTATCATTTATATAGTTTATGTATGATAGGGTTGGTTTTTTGGTATTCAGTATATCTGAACTTCCTTCAGTCAAGTTTGTTGGGTATCTTTACACCAATGTGTATGGTAGACATGTATTTATAATTATAAACAATTTCACTTAAAATATTGTTTCAGGTGAAGGTATTTTATCCTCATATAATATCTCACATAACCCAAATAGTTGTATCATCAGTTTTTTTACATGCTCATAAAATACAAACAAATATTTTATTCAGATGTTTTAACTGATAGTCTATGAAGCGAAATTCCATGTCAGTTGCTTCAGAAGCTCCAAATGTGGCAATTACATGCTTCATTGGCTTGCTATTTTTCTGGCAATGAGCCCAGCACAAGCCATGTGATTTTCTGATTGCAGTTTAAAGTGCATTAATGAGCAAAGATTATGGAATTGTGTTTTGCTTATATTGTAGTTTTTTTTCATCAGAGCTCATCAGATCTCGTCAATGCTCATCAGTTGTGAATCCATTCTTATGTGGCCTGATTCGTTGACAAGTGTTCATCAGTGTATGTCAACGTTTCAAGGATGTCAGGTGTTGAGGAATTGATAAATTGTAACCTTACACAGATGTAATAAACTCTGATGTGAGTATCGTGTCTTTTTGTTCTTGCATCTACAGTGTTGTTGAACACTGTCAACTACCTGTATGTTGCTGGGCAGCTGATGCAAACATCTGGTATTTTCCATGCCCTGCTGATAACACTTTCTTGACTCCAAAGATGTTTGCAACATCATGTTGTGTTTTTGGCATTTGCATCTGCCTAATTCTTGTGTTGTGAAATAGCATCTTTGTGCATTCAGTTGTTGCAATCTTCAGCAGCAAATGCTGATGTGCTCACTGACAATGATTTTCAACAGTTCTGTCCTGATTTATCCAGGTTAGCAGGTAATCCTAACAATGAATTACTGAATATTTAAACGAAACATGCCCATCTGGACAGACACATATGCATATTTGTGCCCAAATCAGAATCAAAATGTATATTTAGCAATGTAATAACGTGATATCTATGACAACATAATGAGTGTCCCAATAGATGAGCCAGTGTCTTGAAGCTATGTGTTTTCTTTGATATGTCTATGTGAGAAGGTTTCTCACTGCCCTAAGCTCATGATCATGAGGTGTGACATCAGGGGCAGAAAGTGACAGTGTTTTGACTTCTTAATTAAAGTGTTGGCGCTCATTAATGTTGTTTCCTCATTCCGTCATTGAATCAATTTTGAAGCAACACTGGATGTTTATTTTATTTGGGAGTTATAATACAGGTTAAAGCTCTTCCAGCACTGTACAAGTTACTAAAATTACAAATATAAACCAATGTGCTTTCATAGACATATCTGTATCGATAACATTTTTCACCATAAAACTAATGTGTCTGTCTACTCACAATGTAATGATATTCTTGGAAAATATTCCAATAAAGAGTTGAATGTATTATTCTGTAAAATGTCACACAAAAAATACTCCTGACAATACATCCACTAAATTGAATTCTTTTGAAAACACAATGCTGTATAATCTGTATACCTTTATGTTGAATTGTCTCAGACTGAAATGGTCGGTACAATTTGGCCCGGGTTGTCAAAATTAAGCTAAACCTCACAGATGCAATTACTTCTGCGAACAGTATCATCATTCTATTGCCATGACTCTCCATCGTGTTATAGATCAACTTATCCATTAAAGTTAAGCCCTTTCCCCACTACATTCCCAACATATTCTTCATCAAAAGTTTCGGTCGGACTTGGCCGAGGCTGTTAATAGCAGCTTAAATGTTTCAAAGTGGTATTTAGGTAGATATGACACCATTCTGTGGATTTAAACAACTGAGCAGATTTCAAATTTGAAAAATCTGCTTTGTCTAAAAGAGAGGTGCAGGGCAAATGTTTCCAAGAGCTTTGTCAATATACATGATATGAAGTTAAAAATTGATTGTTTTCCAATTAGGGGATCACTTTTAATATATACAGGAGAGATGATATTTTGTAATTCATCAAGAATTATCACAATTTATGTTCCCATGAAAATTTTGTTCAAAAATTAACTTTAGAATCATTTTTTATTATTATTTTCAGATTTGGATGATGTTTGTTTTGGGTTTGTTTGTTTGTTTGTGTGTGGGTGGGTGGGGGTGGGGTTGGTTTCTAAGAAAGTTGCCAAGCAGAGTTTGATACAGATACTTTAATTTTGTCCACAATTATCATATTTAATTTATTTTGAACTCACAGCAAATTTGTTCAACAAATAATGATGGATTGGTTTCAAATTTGGGGAACAACTTCCATGTCTATGGGACACGTGTCCCTAATGTCATCAACTGTTTCCAAATTTGTTGAACACTCTCTAAGTGTATCAAAAGTACAATTCAATACACATTTCAATGTAATTTCATATACTCATGGAAAAGAATAAAGGAATACATGGTTAATCTCAGCTTATTTAATGTACTTGTATTGAATATGACCACATTGTGACACAAATTTGGAGCAAGAAATTTTCAGAAGTCAGGATCTCATGGGTCCTCCGTATCTGTGGATTACTTTAGCACACCTGTTTGGTAGACTCCGGATGAGTTTACTATCACAGCTCTAGGAATAGCTCACCGCTCCTCTATGAGAGCCTCATACAGTTGATTGAGATTGTGGAGCTGTACTTGACGGCCTCTCAATCTTCGACCCAAAACATCCCAGATGTGTTCAATTGAGTTGAGATGGCCAGCGCAGAATCCTCTCTTGCCGTGGTTCCTCAGACATTGAACTGGAACTTGAGCTGTGTGGAGCCAGGCATTATCCTGCTGAAACTCCAAGTTCCAACCAACACGTTGTTGGAATGGCACAACTGTGGGCAACACCACTTCATCACAACAACACACACCCGCGAGTCTTCCTTCTACACGTAAGAACTCAGTCCTGTCGCCGTGCATTATTCCTCCTCACACCATCTCAGAGCCACCCCTATAACGACCGTGCTGTTTTACAGTACATGCAGCGTAACGCTCATTACGTCGTCTCCAGACACACTTCGTCCGTCATTAAAGTTCAAGGTAAAGCTAGGTTCATTGCTAAATATTGTGCACCGCCAATGTCGCAGCTGACGACCATGATGTGCTGCACCCCACGACATTCAAAGACCTTTATGCAGGGCTGTCATCTTCACACCCAACAACTGGACAACATGCTTTGAGACCAGCAGTCTTAGCAGCCCTCCGCACAGTTCGATTGGAGACTCGTATGCCTGTAGCTTTACTGAATGTACTGTTGATTTTCAACGAGGATTGGAATCTGTCACGTAGATCAATCAGCCGAATTTGACGATCTTATTTAATGGTGGTTTTACATCGTCCCCCGGCGAGAAGGTCTCATCTTGACGTCATTAGTCTGACAATACAGATTCTACAGCCGGGAAATCACGCTCTTACATTTATCCCAGCGAATGCTTTGTGATACACTACGAGGCCCTGGTAACAGGAGAAATAAAGACATGCACTTAAACAGGGATGTTCAACCGACTCAATTAACAATGACAATAACGGGCATGACCACCATTTTCAGGTCAGATAGTACCACTGCATTGTGGACACAGGTGAATGAGCACAACCTGGGGGGTGTTTTGTTACAAAAGTGCAAGTTAGCAATAAATCCATAGCAATATATACTAGCCACATAAAGAAACTGTGCATTGTCAAAATATTATCCCAGTTGATAAGTACGATAACAATGTCAAAGGTACACATAAACTTTAATGGAGGGATCATGAGACCATAACAAGTCGGGCGAATTTCAATTGAAAAGTCAATCACAATGACGTCACGAGTCCACAAGCGGGACAGGGGTCAAACGACCATGTCGAATGTAGATTCAGAAATCTCCAAGAACACTATTGCTTCCTGGCTCAGAAAGACTATTGCCTTTGCCTATCAGGGGTTGGATCAAAAGACAGTTTCCATTAAGTTTTCCCCTCATGAGATTAGGGCTTTAGCTTCTTCAGTAGCAGCATGGGGCTCAGTTTCAGTTGAGAAAGTTGTCATGAGTTGTCAGTGGAAATCTCAGAATACTTTTATTAAGTTTTATCTAAGAGATGTAGCCTCTTCTTTGGAAGTCCTTAAGTCCCTGGGTCCCTTAGTAGTGGCACACCACCTCTCCTCCGCCTAGTGCCCCCTATTTTTTTGGAGGGGGATTCTGTAGTTTATCGGGTTGAGGGACCAAGTGTCGGGCACCCGATCTTCAAGTGTGACTCACATCAAGGAAGGAAGATGAATAATGAGAAGAATCAGGTAGGGAACGATTTGTATATCCCTTCTTATAACTAACCGAGCACTATTCTGGGTTCAGTTATTTAGGGAGTAGTCTCTTTCTTTCGTTCCACTATTATGTAGATTTGGTCAAATAATCATCCAGAAGTGTCTCAGAACCGTGAATCACGCCCACGAGAAGGAATTATCGGTTTTGGGCGTCAACTAGGAAACCGGAAGTGACGTCATAGACCGGAAGTGACGTCATAGAACTGGAAGGGACCCATAAACCGGAAGTGGCGTCATAGACCGGAAGCGGGTTCCAGATTTGGACCGTAAATGATGTCAGATATCCGGAAGGTCTTCAAGAAGTTGTAAGGCCAATATTGGATGAATTATTGATGGTAAATACTTAGTCAAGAAGGAAAGAGACTGCTCACCTAATGATTGAGGTTGATCTTCCTTCACAATGAATACAACTCTACGAGTTATTAGGGTACAGATATTCCTAAGTCATAGTTATCCTAGAAGGTTTGGGATGTTCTCAGGAATATATATCAGTGGTATGTAGAGGTTTATACTTCTAGGGATAGCCCACCATCCTTATGTGGGATTCAGGCAACCATAATCCAGAGGGAAGGTTTACGCTATAATTAGGAACAATTACATGTATTGTTAGTAATTGTTAGTAAACTTACCTCTGGATTATGGGATTTATGTCCCGCCCTACCTTCCCCGCCTTATCCTTTAGAAGTTATATATTTGGAAAAAAATTGTGAGGTTTTCAAACAGACAATAGGATGACGTCATGTCAATGGGAGGTAACTCTTGGGGTTAAGAGAGTAAGCATACCAATAGGGATAGCTATAACTTAGGGTTTTCATTTTTCATTTTATTTTCTGTATGTGACTGTGGGAACCACAGAATTAAGGCAACCATAATCCAGAGGTAAGTTTACTAACAATTACTAAGAATACATGTAATTGTTCCTTGTGTATCTATTGTTTTCGTAAGTTTAAGTTTTAAGAATCCTTTGAACCCTACATACCATGCACAAATGAATCAGCAATTTCAGTATAGGCTGTTTGCTTTGCTTAGCACAAAAGTTTCTGAAATGACTTTCATTACAAACTCAAAGATAATACAATACCAAATCAAGCATATACAAAACCTAAGATTGTCGTTCTTGCAGAGTAGCTGGCAGTCAGTGTGAATTCACTGAAAGTGCCCTAAGACCGTAACCATGTCTCCTGTCGGGTTATTTTGGCGGATGTCTGCTCACTTTGACAAGATGTACAATTTCCCACAAGAACTGCAATGTCCATATGAGTTTGGCCACCACACATGCGATCTGTGAAGAGATTCTGTAATCATGACTTTTCCAGGATGGACTTTATGCAGACTTTCCATGCTTCCATATATGTACCGTGGTGTGTTACGCTTTGATTCCCAAGATGAAGAACCTGAAAGAACTCTGCGTGAGACCAACAAACAACGAAGAAATGTCCTGAAATGAAGAATTATATTCCAAAATTAACTAATTTCACAGATGTATACCAAATGTTTTACGTTGGCAGTGCAATGTAATGTGGCAAATTCAAAGGCAAAAAACAAAACAAAACAAGAGCAGTGTTTATAGCAATAAAGACAATGATGGTGATATTTACCTCAGTAACAGTAATCCAACTTGGAAGAAAGGGCTTGGCAGAGAGTATCCAGGGTATGATCATCACATACAATGCTGGTCTTCTTGTGGCTTGTGAGTGAGTGTGTTAAGGTTTTAATTCACATCGGTAGTATTTCAGCCATATCGTGACTAAGTCAAGTTATAGATTTATAGTAATTGAAAGTTAATGTTAAAATCCTGTCAACGAAGGACAGTAAAACAACTAGATTATCACAGACATAAATTTGAAACAAGTAATTAAATCTAAAACCTTTTAACTATAGATGACAACACAATATAAAAACAGGCTATAGGTTGCCAACAACTGAAGGTATATCACCATACTAGGGACCATGGGGACTTGCAGTACAATTCAATTCTATTTTCTCATAAACCACATTGTTGGTACAAGAGCACATATTGTAAACATGTATACAAATACAAATTCAAGATGGCAGACAAACAAAAGAAAACAACATATTAACATTTTCTTCTGAGAAGAGATGATAGTTGTATGATATATTTGGATAAATGTTTTATGTCTCGAGATGTTTTTGCAGGTAATATTTTCGTAAACATTGTTAAATTGGGAAAAGAGGTTTTTATGGGTGGGTAAATATTGTTTCCTCAAAGTATTTGATGCTTTGCAATGAAAACTATGCTGATATCCATCTGCGATGCATAATTGGCACGTTCTCTCGGCCGTCTCAGTAGGTAAACTGTGGTTACATGTTCTAAATCTCAACAATGGTAAAGAAATACGTTTTGGAAAGAGGAGATATGCATCAAAATTAGGAAATGGTTTCAGGTGTTGGCAGTAAATTCCCTTGGGACTAGAAATAGTGTTGTTTTGCCAGTTTTTGATAAATTGATCTTTAAGAATATGTTCAACTTGTGAGACCAGCCACTGGGTTGTACAAATTGAGGAATTTTAAAAAACATACGAGAGTCAAGTATTGTCTAATATATTTTTAACGTGCGAGAGCCAGGAATTATTATTTTTTATTTATTGTTCTTTGAAGTGATAAATAATTGTAAATTAAGTTGGTAAACTTAAGAACACCTTCTTGGAAAGTTAACGTGTGCCAAAAGTTTGTTAAACGTTTCTATATCATAATTCTAATGGGGAATCTTCCTAATTCCCTATACAGCATAGATTGAGCGGTTGAATTTCTTAATCCAGTCTTAGGAATAATGAGTCTTAGGAATATTAAATGAATTTTCTCTAAAATTTCAAGGGTTTAGAAAGACCAGACTTCTGCACCACAGGTCAAGATAGGTATTACCATTAAGTCAAATGCTGACAGTAAACAGTCTTTATTCAATCTAACTTTCTAGTTTTTTTCACTTAACTGTACATTGCTTTTGAAGCACTATTGCTTACAGTTTTAATACTTGATACGAGTTTTCTATTTCTCTGGAGCGTTATACCTAGGTAGGTATAACTATCGACTATTTCAAGTAAATTACCATCCAAATGAAATTTAACTTTCGTGCTTTTTGATGGCCCTCCCGCAAATATTACTGTTTTAGTTTTGTTTATATTCACGTGTAGCTTTCATGACTCACAATAGTTCTTCTATGAGTCCAACGCATCTTGTAATCCCTTTCGCGATTCATCAAATAATATTGTCTCATCTGCATATAATAAAACGAACAACTTCACAAAAATCACCAAAACTTCGTCTTCATTATAGTTTAGATTTACACCATTACAGTCTGAAGTAAGTAAATGAGATTCAATATCATTCATTTATGAAAATGGAGAATAATAATGGTGACAGATTTTCCCCCTGCCTGACGCCATTGTTACATGAGAAGTAGTTTGATACATCATTATTACATTGTACAAGTGATTTTATATTGTTATACTTTGATTTAGCAAGATTTAGGAATTTACCCTCTATACTAATCATTTGCATTTTCGTCCACAATACCACTCGCCAAGCAGTATCAAAAAAGCTTTTGTAAAGTCTATAAAGGCACAATAGAGTTTTGGTTTCAATCTTTCAATATTTACATCCGATTATTAATTATAAATACATTACCAACAGTGGAGAATGACTTTCTAAACACAGCTTTGGCAGGTGTTAAAACATTACTAGTATCTAAGAAATCTGAACGACGGTTGTTTAATATTTTAGTGAACAATTTTCCGAAACAACCAAGTAAGGTGACTGGTCTATATGAGTTAGGATCAGATTTATCACCTTTTTTCTTATAGATCGGTTTAATTCTTACCACCCTTCTCAAAATGAGATTAAATAAACTCAGCAAAAAAAGGTCTTGTGACACAGATATTCTTGAATGAAAACTAACCTTTGTATACAAATCATTAAAAAAATCGGGTTCACGGCTCTATGACAGAGTATCCAAACGCATCTGTCAAGGTAATGTTTGCAAATCATGAAAAAATGACTTTGCACGAGAAATGTTGAGAAGAATGTGTTAGACTGTGGATATTTGAACTTGGGTAGTGGAGAGAACGTTTCATTACTGATAAAGACACGTTGAAAGAGTGCAACCTATAAGATAAGATAATTCTTTATTGTCCGAAGGGAAATTTGTTTTGCATCATACGTTCTCCAGTTTTTCATTCATAAAGCAGCCATACATAACATTACAATTGGTAGTCGTGAACTAATCAGGATAGAAATACATCAATTTAGTACACAAACATAGATATTGAATAGAATTTGGACAATTTAAAGACAAGTCATACGCAGAATTTGTTGTTAATGCACCTAATACTAGCTGGAACAAATGAGTGGCGAACCCTATTTGTTCTAAAAGGCATCATACGCAGCCTGCGTCCAGAAGGTAATGATGAATATTCAGAAAAGAATATGTGAGTAGGATCACTTAAAATTTTGTTTGCCTTTTGTTAAATTTGCTGCTCAAAACAACTGCCGATACTTTCGATAGGAAGCCCAATAATTTTAGACGCAGTGTTTACGACTTTTGAAAGTTTGTTTTTATTCTGAACAGACAGGTTCCCGAACCAACTCAAGAAATTAAAGTTTATGACACTTTGAATAAAGGTTTTGTAAAATAACATCATCTTAGTTCGGTCGATTTTAAAATGTTTCAACTTCCACAAAAACATGCAAGCGTTGCTGTCCTTTTTTTATATATTTTCTCAGTGTTTTCGTTCCAGGAGAGTTTCGAATCTAAGACAGTACCCAAATATTTGTATTCAGTTACCCTTTCGATTTCATTATCTTCAATAGTTACAGCATTTATTGTTGACTTAGCTTTTCTAAAATCTATCATCATTTCTTTTGTTTTTTTGCACATTCAAAAATAAAATTTGATTTACACCATTCTACAAATTTTGAAATTTCAGCTCTGTAACTAAGTTCCGATTCTGTGTTGGATACACAGTCATTGGTGTACAATAGAAACAAAATTGGTGAAATAACGCAACCTTGTTGAGCGCCAGTTGATGTGTTTACACTTGATGATTGACAATTGAAAAAACATCAAATTTCTCAGCAGAATTAAACAATTGTTATGCCAAGGCTAACAGAAAATGAACGTTGGCGAGTTATTGGAATGCTCCAATCCGGTATTCCACAACGAGACGTTGCTCGCTGATTCAATGTCCATCGAAACACACTATGGAACTTGTAGCAACGACACCAACAGACAAATCACGTCAGAGACCGTCATCGTAGTGGTCGACCCCCAGTAACGACCCGACGTCAAGATAACTGGATTCGACAGACACACCTCCGGAACCGTTTCCAGCCAGCAACAGTCACAGCAGCAACCATCCCTGGACTGAGGCGGATATCACCACAAACCGTTCGTCGACGTTTGTACGGCGTTTTTGGATCATCGCACGATGCCCATCAAGACAGCCGATTTTGACGTTACAACATCGCCAACGACGTCAACAGTGGGCAAGACAGCATGTGAGATGGACTCAACGTTAGTAGAATCATGTCCTCTTCACGGATGAGTGCAGATTTTTTCTTCACAGAGCTGATGGCCGTGTGCGAGTTTACCGTGGACGTGGCAAACGTTATGCTGCCACTTGTGTCATGGAAATTGATCGGTTTGGAGGCGGAAGCGTGATGGTCTGGGGCAGAAAAACGGCTACACACAAGACAGACCTCATCATCGCTGGTAATTTGACAGGGCAGCGATATCGGGATGAGGTTCTCCATCCAGCCGTTTTACCGTTCATACGGCAACATGGACCAGGTGTGACGCTACAGCAGGACAACGCCAGACCGCACACTGCCCATATTGTTTTCTGGCTCAGAACAATGTTGATGTGCTTCACCGGACATGTCGCCTATTGAGCACGTTTGGGATGAAATGGAAAGACGCTTGCGACGCTCACCAAATCCGCCAATAACGCTGCAGCAACTACAACAACGTCTTCGTGAGATCTGGGACAACATCCCACAACGATGTCATACACGACTGATTAATTCATGCGACGATGTGTGTTGCCTATTTCAACTCTGCTGGTATTCATACCCGGTATTAGAGTGGGACTTTTCATTTTACCCCTTAAGCATTCAGATTAGTGTTTTACCCTTTGAAATTGTCACTAATCCGAAATTAAGGTTGTCATTAGCAGGTCAAATGTCTTTCCTATGAAATAAAAGTGTTTGTATTAACTTCGTTTTCTTATGTGTTTTTCTACACCATTTGTAATAGCGTCACATGATCTTTTGTTGCTGAGTATAGAATATAAAATATTCATTTCCTATCAAGTCAATCCCCGATGCCTTACACCTCTTTAGTTGTTTAATTGCAGAAATGATTTCTTCTTTCGCAATGACTCTATTTGAAACATCACATGTAACCTGTGTAGTATTATCGTCATCTTGTTCATCTTGTTCTGATTCATTCAATGATTTGAAGTGCTCATAAAATACGTCGATATCTAAAACAAATGTCAGCCTCATTATTTGGATTACCATTTATAATTGTCCAAAACTCTTTCGGGTTATGTTTCTGTTTTTCTCTCAACATCTAATTCATCTTTGTACAGTCTGATATGTTTTATTACGGAAGCGCTGAAGGGACCTGATGAAATATAATTTATCTTGAGCGCACAAGTTAGTATATTGAGCGCACAAGTTAGTATATTGAGCGCACAAGTTAGTATATTGAGCGCACAAGTTAATATCTTGAGCGCACAAGTTCATATCTTGAGCGCACAAGTTAGTTATCTTGAGTGCACAAGTTAATATATTGAGATACACTGCTCCATAAGCAGTTCATGTTGAAGCAAGGAGGAGCGGAAACGGGAGCTGATTCATGCTTTTTTCAGTCTTGGGTTCCAATACAAACACATTACACATCTTCTTGTCAAAAATCATGGTATAGTATAGTACGCCACTTGAAGCGTATTCTGAGGTGTATGTGCCTCTTTCGTACCAGATACCAGATTTGCTGATGTTACAGTGAGTGAGTGAGTACGGTTTACACCGCTTTTAGCAATATTCCAGTTAGTATCTTGAGCGCACAAGTTAGTATCTTGAGCGCACAAGTTAGTATCTTGAGCGCACAAGTTAGTATCTTGAACGCACAAGTTAGTATCTTGAGCGCACAAGTTAGTATCTTGAGCGCACAAGTTAGTATCTTGTGCGCACAAGTTAATATCTTGAGCGCTCAACTTCGTGTTTAGCATCTAATGGCATTAATGGAACGCACATTTGCTTGACTGCTGGCTAAAATGTACAAACTTATATCCTTTTTGGAAGATTTCAAACAATGCAAAGTCGGAGTTAACTATAGGTGTTTATGATGAGATTATGTAAAAGTATGCAATTGTATCATGAAAATTGATAATGTTTATCATGTAAACGTTCATCATCTTTATGCTTGTCAATACTATTCTTTGTACCTGATTTTACCACTTTTTGCTTTATTACATAAAAAAGGCCTAGGTATGTGTAATGTCAAGATAAGAATTAAAACATAAACATGAGTAGGAGTTTATTGCAGGGATGAATAGTGGTTTTACTTACTTCTTATATTGGTACATAGTATTATGAACTCTAGCGTAAAGCTTGGATAACTTGTTTTTTTGCTACGGCTTTATTATGTATATATAGTATAACATGACCATGACAAATGTAAACATGGAGTGTTATACTTAATTATCTTAATTTTAAAACTAATGTCTGATGTATTGGAAGTAAAGTCGACCACTTTCAGGGAACTATAGTCTGTAGTCTTGGTTTGCATGTATCAGTAATGTTCCTAACGTGAGTACAATGGCAGTTTAACTCTGTACAATATCATATAAAACCCGCCTGATTTATTTGATCCATTAGTATGTGCACGTATAGCATATATACCGACTTTATTTCTGACTAAAATACCGTGTTCCCCGTTTCACTTCTTCCGTATCAATCCCTTATGTATACGTATGTGTGTTGTAGTTTATTTAACATGTTTTAACAACACAGGAAGTTGAAGAATAAATACGTCGATGAAGACAGTGTCCTGAGCGAAATTCAACACCATCTGGGTCCAACAACGACCGTACAGTATCCTGTTTCACGATTAAACCGCATTGGATACATTTTTGATGCATCAACGATAACCATGTCTTTGTTCAGATCGTCGAAGTTGTCCGCAATAAAGTATGTAACATCAGCGGGGCGGTGGGGTAGCCTCGTGGTTAAAGCGTCCGATCGTCACGCCTGGGTTCGAGTTCCCATATGGGTACAATGTGTGCAGTCCATTTCTCGTGTTCCCCACCGTGATATTGCTGGAATATTGCCAAAAGCGGTGTAAACCGTACTCACTTACTTACTGTAACATCAGCAAATCTGGTATCTGGTGCGAAAGAGAAACATATACCTCAGAATTGTCCAAAACTCTTTCGGGTTATGTTTCTGTTTTTCTCTCAACATCTAATTCATCTTTGTACAGTCTGATATGTTTTATTACGGAAGCGCTGAAGGGACCTGATGAAATATAATTTATCTTGAGCGCACAACCCTTCAGCGCTTCCGTACTTCCGTAGTTTATCGATGCATTTTTTATAATTCTTAGATTATTTCTATAAACGCGTTTGATGTAAACAGAAATATTATTAAAAATCGCTGTTTCGCTGTATTGAATCTTTTCCTGGCATTATTACACGCTACACTAAACCACGGTTCAGATTTTCTTAACATATTTCTTCCTCTCTGACTTCGGACTCTGTCAGCACGTGCGCGACCTCATCAGTGATGTCACTCACCAGTACTGGGTCATATTGCTCAAGCCTGGCTAAATGTGCCTTCTGGCTAAGATTATTTATTCCAGCAGTGTCTAAGGTATTAATGAATTCTTTGGATTTATCATTGTTTATCATCTGTATCGTCGTGGCCTACTCTGAAGATTAAATGACTTCTTGGCATTATGATGGATACCTGGATTACTGGATATGTTGAATGTTGCTGGACAGTGAGCATCTGAATACAAAGGTGAAAAGTCAAGTATATTCAAATCAAAGATTAAAGGGAAGCATGAGGGAGAGCATATTACATAGTCTACAACACTAGCATCTTTACATGTTCTTCTACCAATATATTTATAAAACATTTCATGACCAATTCTACCATTATATATGAATAGGTTAAGAATTCTACATATTTCAATCAGTTTATTCCCTGGGTTATCTAATCTAGATTTATCTTCATTTGCCCTGATCAGGGGTAAATTGAGGTTTGCTAGTAATCTATTAGACTCAAAATTAGTATCAATATCACTTATATCCATGTCCATTTCCTTGACAATTTGTTCACTGAACAAAGTAAAATCACAAAGCTGCTTAGTTCTGGCATTGAAGTCACCCATCAATATAATATGTTCACTCATGGAGCTAAACTAAAGTAAAGAATGTTCAATGTCATTAAACGTCTTAGGAGTTATCAGGAGGTATATATACATATTTGTTTCATAATATGGATTCACATAATTCTTCTGTAATGACTATCACATGTTGTTTCGTATTTATGTCTAAATGCAACGCCAATACCACCAGATTTCCTTGATGATGCCTTTCTATTTTGGAGAAATAGCTTATAACCTGGGATTTCAATATATTATAAGGTATCAATTTTTGTTTCTTGAAATCCTACAATTTCATTATTTAAAATGGTCATTGTTTACATGGTAGTCATCATCATCATCATCATCATCATCATCATCATCATCATCATCATCATCATCATCATCATCATCTCATTGTCAACAACAACATCATCGCCATCATCATTATGGCCATTCTGAATAGCATTATGTACAATATCATCCACATGTAGTTCATTTGGTATATTTGACTTATTTATGGCATGTTTAAAATGATCAATGTTTACATGGTGGCCAATATCATCATCATCATCGTCAACAACATCAACATCATCATCGGTATTTTTATTGGTATTTACATCATCATTATCACCATTCTGAATGGCATTATGTACAACATTATCTAGCTACATGTCGTTCATTTGGAATATCTGACTTATTTTTATCATGTTTAATATGTTCATTGTTTACATGGTAGTCATCATCATCGTCGTAGTCGTCATTATCATCATTGTCAACAACAACATCATCAACAACATCACCATCATCATCAACACCATCAGTATTTCCATTAGCATTTTCATTATGACCATTCTGAATATCCTTAAAGGTCACATGCAACGTAAAACACAACTTTGTAGATTCTGATAACTTTCGGTATGGACTTACCGAAACAAATCATCAAAAATGCAAATTCAACTTATAAAGTTGAAAAATAACGCGATGAAAAAACCCGCGCGAAATCGCAGTTCAAACGATTCACTAACTTTCCCCCAGCGCTTGGGGGAATTGAAGTGGTTTCAACAGCTGGGCTGCGCTCATAGCACATGCGCAGTGAAAAGGTTCGAGGAGCTTGGAAGCGGGTTGACCTGTGAATATTCGGTGATGGCTTTGGTGTGAGCTATTTTTCTAATGTTTTGTTGATATTTCACAGGCGCCAGCTTTTTATATGTTATTACAGTAGATTACCGATTTAACTGTTTATATAATTTCATTTGTCTATTTCACCACACGTTCTTCTTACCAAGTCACTTTCTCAGTTCGATACTTAAAAGCAATGTCATTATTTAGCGTTGACAGAATTTCTAACTGTGATATAGATATGTCGTTGTCACAGACAATCCTCAATGTCTGTTTTATTGGCACCTATGTGTCTGCCTGCCCGTCTGCTAATGACAATATTCAATACACAATTTCAATCACTGACCACATGCAATTTGAACTTAACACCTATCAGGCTATACACCATAAACAAAACGCATTAATTTATGGCCCGAGTTCGGTCTCTGTCACATTATGTAATAATACAGACAGGCAGGTGTGATACTTGTACACATGACACGTTATGATGTCTGTTGATTGCAAAATGTTATACACAAAAAATGAGCATGTATTTACAAAACCCAACCTCTCTATATATACACACACAATGAGCCGTGAGGGCATCTGCAAATGAACCAGCCGTTACACTTGAGTGCACACCCTGCCGCTCTGACTGGGTTCGGTATCCCGGCTGAGTAGTATATACAATGATTGTCCGAGATCAAGTCCAACAAAAGCCTCTGTAAAGCTTTATTTCATAAATAAAGCTTTTGTCAGGCCCTTAGATCTCGCCGCCATTGTATATACTACTTTTGAATCCCCAGTTAACTTCCTGGACACACGTGACACTATTGTGTCACTATGACCGCGAACTAGCACTTTCCTGATCACGTGACACTATGTCGTTACAGGATACTATTGGGATTACTCAACAGTAAGTGTTAAATATTTTGCTTGGGGGGTAACATTGTGTCGTACGGTATGACTAATAATTCCTCTCTAACGAAACCTCTCCCTGGCCCATCTCTCAAGTAGTACAAGTTCGGCTCGTCAGCTTTGATGTCCACTTTATCTATGTTGTAAGTTTTGACTGACCATATAGGATCGGTGGCTCGTTTCCGAGTGTCCCCTTCGTGTTCCCCTGGCTGGTAGAGGTACCTCACGAGGGCCCTATCGGGTATCTGTTTCTCCTTCCCACGCGATGGTGCAGCCGACTCAGCCACTATTGATTTCAGTTTGATAGCGTCTGCTGGTTTCTTGCCAGTGAGTCGGGTGGTTTTGTGGTTGATAGCCGACACCACCTGAGGTAGCCGCGCTACCCATTCCGTCGATCGTTTTCCCTGGTTGACCATCTCTCTCGCATACTGGTGTCTGAATAAGCGCTCTGCCAAAGTCCTATTGAATCTCTCAACTATGGCTTGACTGCGATGAGCCCCGGGCAGCGCCACGCCTGACCTGGACGCCGTGATGGGCTAGCAGTTGTGACATGACACCCATGAACTCCCGTCCGGGATCGACTTGCACTTCGGTGGGCCATGTCAGCAGGCTGCGTTTGTATATGCGTTCGAATCCGCAGGCTACCTGGGCCGAGTCTTTCGCGGTTAAGGGTTCGGCTTCTTTGTAGCGGCTGGCCACGTCCACGATGGTTAGGGCATACTTGTACCTCTTGTCGTGGGGTAGGAACAGGAGGTCGGCCTGGTGGGCGCTATTGGGTGCGGTAATACCGAACCTTCTTCGAGGCACGTAGCGTGGTGCCGGTAAATAGATCTGCCACAGGGCTTGTTTTTCAAGCCACGCTTTGGCCTCGTCTGGGGGTACTCGCGCCATTTTGGCAAGCTTATGTACGGTGCTAGTTCCTTTCCAGTACCCATGCGGGCTGTAGTAAATAGCCTCAAACTTTCTCTGGTTCCGTGACATCGTTGTCGCCCCGACAGGGTATCGTATACACATATACACCTATGTTCTTGGTTCAATTTTCTCAT
Organism: Haliotis rubra; assembly: GCF_003918875.1. NCBI lineage: Eukaryota > Metazoa > Mollusca > Gastropoda > Lepetellida > Haliotidae > Haliotis > Haliotis rubra. The sequence continues at coordinate 1,125,624 of NW_025766999.1, forward strand.
GCCCGTACGCGTACGTGTTGATCCTGTTGATGGCTATCCAACGCTTCTTGTCCATCGGCGACAGGGACGTCTTGTTTATCGTCAGTCCGTATATCCTGTGCCCGTAGCTTCTAAGTGTGTTCATTTGATGCCTGAAGGTGCGGGTCTTGAACAGGGCTTCCTTGAATCTGGCGTGTTTGATGTGTTGTTTAACCACGTACTTCTTAACACCCTTCGCCTTTCGGATCTCACCATTGTCGGCCTTCAGGATGGAGTACATCTTGGGTCTCAAGCCTATGTACTCTGCTATGGGCGTGCCAGCACACTCGTCCTTCATCTTGCCGAGCACTTTTTATTTACTGTGCTGTGTATGGCATGGTCCTTGGGGTAGTCACTGGTGTCGTATATATGGATGTGTTTCTTCATGTCCTCTTACACGTCCTCGGTTCGAATCTCCATCAACAGGGAATCCGTGTCAGTGTACAGCACTTCACACTTGGCGCCGTACTGCTTCTTGAGCTCGTTGTAGTAAAAGTCATACATCAGGTTTTTGGATAAATCGAGGAAGCTCATCCCCACGTAAACAGGCCGGTTGAATTTGATGTGGCTTTTCTTCATGTGTAGGGCCACCAGGTCGTGAATATCTTTCTCTGGTTAAATGCCGGGCTGGCTATCAGTTTCCTGAGCTTGTCTTCCTCTTTCGACCGGACTAGCTTCACGGTCATGCGTTTCCTCAGGTTCTCCATAGTCTTACCGAACACCGAGTTGTTCATGAGCTTGTAGAGGTTTTTCTCAAAGTCACTGGTGGCAAGCTTTCGCAGGTCCGTGTTCATTCTGATGTAGGGCTCCATCCATGGGCTCTGGTCAAACACAAGCACCCTGTGTATTTTGGTCAGCCTCATACCCAACGACAGGTACAGCTGTAGGTTGCGATAGTGCATGATGTACTTGGTCTTATTCATTAAGTTGGGCACGAGTTTTTCAACGTCTGCCACCCGCCCACCCAGCAAGTTATGTTGGTACTCAGACATCCAGTCCGGGTTAACCCTCAAACGTTCGGGGGCCAGGGGGTAGCTGTTGTGCGATGTGTGCAATGCCTTGGGGTATTCCAAGTCCACTTCGAGGATATAGCCTTTGTTCGAATCCGGCGCGATGCTCATAACACCGATCTCGGGTGATGCCCATTCGAATCCCCCTTTGGGTAGATACTGGCTCATGGCCCAGCCGTACAGGTTGTTGGCATCGAGGTAGAGGATGTGAGTGGTTGGCTTGTTCGAGTCGTAGCCCTTCACGTTTTGATTATTGGCTTTCGCATAGCGTTTAGAGGCCATGGAAATCCCACCCCGCAAGCCTTTCTCAATGAACAGGTGCATGTCGTAATCGGTGAGCAATTTCAACTTAACTCCGGTTTTCTTCAGCAAGGCATCCCAAGATAGACCTGGGCTGGTGTAGTACCATGCGGGGTCGAGTTGATACTGCTTAAAACACGTCCTCCTAAACGTCTGGAACACGTCGGCTAGCAGGAGTACGTCTGTTCTCAAGTACAGGTCGTGGTAGTCACCCAGATTCTTACAGCCCAGGTTATTCCATACGTTAATCGCATGCGAATAATCATCATGGGTGATTGTCGAGTCAGTCAGGTTGCTGTAAACTCGGTCAATGGGAGGCAGTCGGGTCTCGGCGAACTTGGCCCAGCCATCCATGTACTCGTAGGGGTACACGCCCTCCCCATCAGCAGGGGTCGAGTCGGTGATGGGGAAGGTATCCTTGGCCTTGACCAGACTGTCGAGTGATGACAGGAGGAACTGAACCGAGTCGATGAACCTCAGGCCGTTCAGGGGAGAATGAGATGTATCTCTCCATGTTGTTGGGGATGCACGTCAGGTTGCCGTCGACCCTCGCGATGGCATGCATGATCAAGTCATACCCTCTCAAGTTGTGGAAGACCACGGGGATGTTTATTGTCTTGGGGTTGATTCTGAGCTTGAGGTTGCACGCGCTGTGAGCGGCACCTCTATACCTACCGGTGACGTGGCAGTGATCTCTCACTGAATAGCCGTTCAGTGGTTTATCACACACATGACAGTGAGTGCTGCAGCTGTGAGATAGCCGGTCGGCTTGAGTGATACGCATGGGAGTGACTGTTGACAGGGCATTCCGTATAGTTTTTTCTTCCTCCTGCAAACACTTCAGAAACTTTTCAGCCGCGTCGGGACCCCTGTACACTACGGAGCTTTCGTTTCCCCATCACATTGGACGACCACGTATCCAAACCCACAGGCCTCATGCTCCTGTGTTTTGTGTGTGTTGGGGGTCGGCCCGATGTTAACGTTTTTAATCAAGGCTTCGAAGTCGGCGTAGATGATGTAAGGCACGGGCATCTGATTCTTGTGGTTGGCGAATTTTAGGATATTGTCGCCTTCCTTGGGCATGTCGATTCGTATGGCTGTCTGCCCCACACCTTGGCAATCCTCCCGGTGGGATTCTAATAAATCAGCTCGTGTGAAACCGTGCAGGCATCGTACGCAAAAGTGTTTTTTCCCAACGTGTTTCGACTGGTCGTGCAACACCCTGCTGAGGTGTTTTATCCACGCGTAGTGATACTTATCACCTCGCTGGATCATGAATATATTGATCACGCGGTGGGGTTCCCCCAATATTGGGATGACCCTGTGCACGGCCGTTGTGTTGCCTTTGTGCCCTAGGACGTTTATGGCTAAATCATTCTGTTTTTCTATTTTAGTGATCTTGGATATGGTGGTGGGTTCGGCTATACCATCCCAGTTGAGCCCATCGTCTTGGGAATAGCTAGAAGGCCTGTTCGAATTAGTGTCAGCTGGAAACAAGGCTGACCTGATAGCTAACCTCATGCAATCGTCTCCTCTATTTTTGATGTTGACTATGGCCTGTTTTACTTTGTAGTAGGGGGGCAAGTCTAGGTACGACCCGCCTCTGAATGGCACGTAGTTAGCTATGTCTAGATAGACATTATCGATTTTATCCACGACCCACCCGGAACCCATGTGCGTGTAGCGTTCTAGGTATTCTCATATCTCCTGAAAACTGATATCGATTGACTCGTCTATAGTCTCGGTATGAGTCACGACTTCTTGTTTACCTCGGAAGTAAGGCTGAACGTACTCAATGACCCCCCCCCATTGGGGGTTCCCCCCACATTCTGCTGTTTATCGAGCGACATTTTCACTGTGATTTGAAACTTTATACTTCCCGAATCGTTTAGTTCCTCATTAACTTTATCAGCGATTAGAGGCTTGATGTCAGCGATGTCTATGTTCTTATCAACATGCATGCGCCAACCTCTCAGATAGTTACCTACAGCGCGCTCAGTGCGCATGAACTCTAGATCAATAGCTTTATTCTGATGCAATAGTTCAATTAGGTCGGGCTTCGTCATACGGGAATAACCTACTAACCCCAGCTCTCGAGCCTCCTGTTTGAGTTGTTTCACAGTGTGGGGATGAACGGGGTCGTTCAGCCGTTCAATTAGGTCGGCTTTCCTCATACGAGAATAACCCGTCAACCCCAGCTCTTTTGCTCGGAGTTTTAGTTGTTTTACCATGGGAGGGGGTTGTATATCGAGTAATCTTGACAACTCTGGTTTCCTCATTCGGGAGTAACCCGCTACGACTCGTTCTCTCGCAATTTGCTTGAGCTCTCGGACAGTAGTCATTGTTATACCAAGATGTATACAATCTCTAATTGGTTGTCAACAAGGGACGTAGCGCTATATTTAGAATAACCGTATCGATTTCAGGATAGCCTCTCGTTTTATTATTTCCAGAACGTCGGGGATACACGTATATATATTAGCTGATTCAGTCAATACTTGTTCTCTGTAAACATCCAGCTTTGTAGTAACAATCATTTGAAAGTTGATGTGTCCCAATTCGTTTATTTCCTCTTCAAGTTTGCTAATGACCAGAGGTCTGATGTCATCAATACTACATTTACCCGGAAACATCAACCAGGCTTCTCAGGCCAAAAGCCGGGGTTGAATTCGTATGAACGCAGGCATTATTATACCTAGGGGTACACAGGCTCTAATTGGGGGCACCGGCAAGGGAGGTAACTCCTCCAGCTACACCTCCATACTAAGGAGGGGTCTACATTCGTTTATGTAGTCTTTTTTCTTCTCGTAGATAAGCTGGTGCCTGACTACGTTTGCCCCGTGGGCTTTACATAAACAGTAGTGACATTTCACTCCAATACCACACACGAAACACGTGTAGTTTGCAAAACATCTCCTATGAAAACAGTGGTACCCCTCCATCCTACATTTCCTACCACAGGTCTCGGTCTTCACCCTAAGTATATACTGACATCGGTACGGGGCAGGTCTCATCTTTGGTATACTCATATGGGGACTTAGTCTAATTGCTTTACAACCAACGCAGTCGCTGCTAGACCCAGCACGATGAAGGCCAGTTCTCGGTCCTTTTGCCCTTGGGATGGTGTGTAGTACTGAGTGAGTGTGGGCTCATGGAGTGGTTCTAGCTGTTTACCGGTTAGCAGGTATAATTCTCTCGCTGCGTCTTCAACGTTCTCGAATGTTTTAACGGCATGGTTCTCACGCTTGAGTTGTTCGTTAATGTAATTGATCCTCTGTATACGTTTCTTCGTGTACTCGGCTATGTCCAGACGTTTCCGTTCCGCCTGTATCTCGGCCACGTTCGACTCCCGTAGTTTCGAGAAGAGGAAATTGCTCCCGGAAAATGACAGGGCGTTTACTAACGCCCCCGCCAACCATCATGGCGATCGTAACCATCCTATATATATAGTTACATTTACCATTTTGGTCAACCGAGCGTACCCTACAGCTAGACTGGCGACCACAGTGGCGTGGTATGCATCGTTGACGAACGTTTTCCCCTCAGACATTATGTATATGATATAAAAATATATATTTATAACATGATATGTGGGTTGACCTCTAATTGTGGTTGTGGTTCTGGGGGTGCTTGCCTTTTATTATATAACAATAATGAGAGAGCCGCGGCAGCAGTGTAGTTACTCTTATGCTTGGCTAAGCCACCTTTTCTACCAGCGGCGACTCTCTTAGGGTTCTTCTCCCTGGTGACTGTCTCCTGGGGAGGATTCTCCTCCTGGGGAGGGAAACCCTCGTTTTCCTTCTGGGGAGGGAAACCCTCCCAGGGGGTCTCCCCCATTGGGCTCATTTCTTGGGCAGCATCCATCTTGTATACTATTATTATTATTTTTCCCCTCCTTAAATTGGCAATGCTTTGCCCTGATAATCGCCGCTGTCACCGGGGCTAAAAACATACCGTATTTGTGGTACAGCATGCAGCTGACAGAGCTCAAGGCATGTTCAATAAACGGGTCTTTCTCAAGGTCCTCCCACAGGTAAAGTCGACGTTCCTGGGGAATGGGAAGGAAGTACGACGCTATACCAGTGTAGATCTGGGTCATAGCCGATCCTATAGTCTTTGTCATCTCGGCCCCGAGTCTAGCCTCGTATCTCGCGTACAGCTTATCGATTTCTTCGGCTGACATTTTGTGAATTTTATCGGGGGTGTAGTCCCCAAAGTATTGTTTGGCTTTACCACCAACAGCCAGCGCTACCGGTCTCTCTCGCTTGTCGTCACTCTGATCCTGAGGCACCAACAGTTGTTCTAGCAGTTCATCACGCTCCATCTTATAATGTAATAAGCAAGTTTTAGTTTTAATAATATAATACCCGATGCAGGCAAAACATAACGAGATGAAGGTTAAGTTGCACGCGATGAACACAGTCATAACTATAATGTATATATATAAAGCCATAACTATAACTGCTAAACGCTAAGTTTAACTTAGCATTTGCTAAGCTTTGCTAAGCATTGCTAAGCTCAAACACCCTATAGGCCACGGGTTGGTCGGTCTTGAGCATGAGCTTAGCATGCTTAGTTTCAGCGAGCTGTTTCTTCACCCGTTCTCGTTCTAGTTTGCTCATCACATCGTTCTCTCTCAAGCACTCCTCGAACGAATCCCTGTCCTTGCAGTGGAATAAGGCCACCCATCGCGTCTGCTCCCTGAGGTCTATCAACACCGAGTTGAACTTCTGTGTCAGCACCCAGACGCTGTGCTTTGCGTGCTGGCCGGAGAAGACCAGGTACGATAGCATGTCTCTCTTTTTTGTTATCTCTCGATTAACGCTGCAGTCGTCCAGGATAAGAGTAAGGCACATGATAACGATGTGGTTGAACACATCCCGGTAGTACCCCTCCAGCATATCCAGCACGAAAACGGTCTTCCCACAGCCCGTCTGCCCGCACACTATGGCGCAGTGCGGGTCGCGGGGCAAATCAATAGAGGGCTTGCACGAATCTCCCATTTTCTATATTAAGTTGCGCGCCCAGAATAACGTACAGATATAATTTCAACTTGCCCGCGGGTTGAGCCTTCTTGGTAATCTGGATTGTTATCCCCTCGCTGCCGTTGTCGATGCGGCGACCGCTGCCGTGTAATTGATCATCATCCGTGGATCGCATGTCCAACCATAGCACGTACTTAGTGGTCAGGTATTCACCGATCTGCATGGAGGATAGGTCCAGGTCCTTGGTTATGTGTTGGTGTTGTTTGATAGCTGGTAGCTTTTTTATCTCGTCCCACTGATGGTGTGCCCTCATACCGGCGCTGAACAGCTGGTTGGGTACGCCCTCAATGGTCACTTCCACTTTTTCATTGCGGGGTTAAAAACTTCTCGCTGTCCCTTCGGAACGGCTCGTAATCCTCCACGGGGACGAACAGGATACCTTTCATCAATCGCTCCGGCACGTTTAGGTTGATGTTCCACAGCGTGTCGCTCTTATCCTGTATGATCGCTCTTTGCCGCAGTATGCGGTCGTACAGGATGGCCACCTTCCCCGAGTACTGGTTTTGAACCTGCCTGGCCAGCTCCGGGCTAGTGACCATGTCGAACTCCAGAGAGATGTTGTCGATGATGTAACTGGCCTCATCACCGTTCGGCGTATGCATGACTTTGCTGTAGTCGTTAAACATGAGCTCGTATTCAAGCCTATCACCCAGCGCGGCCTGGTAAAACGGCGCGTGTCCCGTGAGCAACTCGAAGTTGAGCGGCACACAGAACCTGTTCCCGTACGCTTGGGCGATGGCCTTTTCACCGTCCGAGATCTTGTCTAGTTGGTCTTGCATGAAGCCATACCGAACGCGCAACCGAGTCGATTTGCTGATACCTTGGTACACGTCATTGACGCGTTCTCCCTCACTTTTCCAGAGGTCCCCGTAGCAATAAAATATGTCGCTGTCGGCGATGCTCAGCACCTTGTTACCGCTGACCTTGATGATGGTTTTCTTGATAATGGCTCGACCTACGTTCCGCACTAGCTCGCGTTTGTCGTTGTCGGAGGTCAACGTGAGGTTGAACGTCAGTCGAACCGTGCCTGGTACGATGAGGTCATTCTCACCCAGGTTTGGGAATCTAACCAGCAGCGTTTGGTTCTGATCTATTTTGCTGGGATTGTTGGTGATGGTCACCGACTTGCGCACGGCTCTGACGCCTAGAGGCTCTCTTGATCTTCGGAAAGGATCTAGTTTCCTACCATACATTGTTATATAGATAAAATATAAAAGTTTTATATAAATAATGGCTGAAGGCGGTCATGAGGACATCCCGATGGATGATATGTGGGATGATAGTGCCAAGACGTTCGGGGAGGAAACTTCATTCACGAACAACCCCTTAAGCGCTGAACTTGTACAGACGGCCGTCGACGATTATTATGATGCAGTTGAAAAGAGAGACAACATCAAGCCGTTGGGACGAGACTATACCAAGTTTACCATCGATAAGAAGGCCACGCTGCGATTGAGGGCTCACCCGGGGGTCGATATCATGAAAAAAGATGCGAAACGACCGTTGCTTTGTCAACACTCACCAGTCGCCCTGGTGGGAGTCAACTGATCCGTGATGAACTAGGCTTCACAGATTACGGTGGCGCACAGCCTAAGCTTCCCCCGAAGGTCGTCCAAGATCTGCAAGTAGCCAGGGGTGAACTGAGCGGTGAAGGTGATATGCCCCAACGTGCTAAAGAAACATCCGACAGTATCGAAAAAATATTGACAACGTACTGGAACAAGCCTTTCCTGGGTCTCGAATTAGCCCCTGAGGGAACTGTACGGCCTAGACGAAGCCTTGAAACGTGTACGCAGAGAACTCGGGAACAACATGGGGAAACTGAACGAAATCGATAAGCACATCGCCCGCGAGAAAGTAAAACTCGCTGAAACGGAAGACGAGTCTCTGAAAACCATCATCGAAAAACGATTGCGCAACTTGCAAGATGAGAGACGGACTCGGTTGGAATCCGCTTCCACGAACAGGGAACAGCTTCGATCCCAGATCAACCATGTGCGGGAAACCATCGATCGAGTCCTGAATGAAGACACCACGTTGGCCAACAGGATCCGAATCCTCTTCCGAGAGCAAGGGATTACTATCGCCAGCATTCTGACTGCATTGGGCTTCATCATATCAACCCTGGTCATGTCGCTGAGTGGGGGTACCCCCACACCCCCAACACCCACTGGTGGCGGTGATGTTAGAGACTGGATAAAAAAACATCTGAAATCCCTCGGGGAGGCCCTCGATAAACTCGCTGGTAAGGCTGCCCTGCCCGGCATCCTGGGTAACATCGTCTCATGGCTGCTCAGCACGCTGGCTAAAACTGTCACGTGGCTCGGCCAAAACCTTTGGGCAGCCGTGGTCGCCCTGGCGGGTCTGGTGTACGTAGCGGTTAAGGAATTTTTAACCAAATGAGACCCAACCCGGCCACAATCCCGCCAACCACCAGCGCTGTTTTACGGTCGATGTGCTGCTGATTGGACACCTGCACGTGTGGGGATTTGGGCTGTGGTGGTGTGGGTTGAACCCTGGGCTCCGGGGGTGGTACTACTATACCCGTTTCACCGGTCGTGTGGGGTGGGACGTGACTCACGTTGATGTCTGGGTCGATGCCCAACTTTTGGTCGGCAGTGGCTATGACGATTTTGTGCTCGCTAAGCGACGAGGTCTTCAAACCCTTGGAGCCGAACTCAAGATGAACGACGCAAACGGCACAGTGGTGTTAACCAACAACGGAATAAACCCCTTGAGGCTCGGCCGACCATTGGCGAGGACACTTGGGATGTCGCCCAACGAGATAAAACCCACAACTACTGTCACAGGCACGAAGTTACCCGACCTAGTACCGTATCGAGAGCTGTGCATACATCTCGTCCAGCTGAGCACAACGGACAACATTCAAGTTGGCCACCCTTCCACAATACTGAGAGCTGTACCGGTGAAAACGGAGAAATACAACGATGGCAGAACTGAGTCGTTTTCACCGCGGCAGTATAAGAGGTTAACTTGGGGCACCATCCCTGAGTTGATAATATCAGTGTTAGATATAAAGCATAATCCTGTGAATATAGGATACCTCAACATAACGCTGCACATAAGATGACTGCTGCACAAGGTCCCGGAAGGGTGAAGAGATGCGTCAATGTAGGGATCTTCGACCTCGGGGACACACGCGGGTTCGACGCCCCAGGAATAGACGGTAAACTGTACGCCTTGCAACTTAAAAATAACATTTACAAACGCGTTGAAGTCCCTGCCGGGGGATCTGACAGTAACTTAAGTGTGACATAAATACCGAAGGAACGAACAGCAACACTCGGTACACACTAGTCCGCAGTGATGATAGATGGATGTTATACCGAGCGTTCGTTGGCAGCAAACTGTTCGACCTAGGCGACGTCGAGGCCACGCCCGTTGCTCGAAACAAGCAGTATACCCTCGTCTTCACCGACGACGATAAGCGGGTGTTGTTACCCTCTCGAGTAGATTGGTTTCTCAACATTAAGCTCGGCTCCCCCTACGTGTTCACGGAAAACAAAGACAACTACCTAAACAAAGTCGTGAACAACGGAACCCTGCTCGTGGCTTACGTCCCGACGAAGAGGCGCAGCGTAGTCATCAGCCCAGTCTCCAGTATGGCAGCCCACATGCTGTCGAGCAAGCCCGGGGCGCAAAACTCCACACTGGTCATCCAAGTCTACCTAGGCGAACCACAGCGTGAAGTCGAAGTCGTAAAGGGGATCAAACTCCGGTGGGGGCAACAACACCAGTATCAGGTTTGCACTGTTTACGTGCGGGTGGGTGTCGACTCCCACGCCAGTATGCAGGGGGTCACCGTGACCGTGGAAGACACGATATCACTCACCAAGATCTTCCTACCCGACAACATACACTTCATGGGGGTGAAGTGCACCCCTGAGAAATTATCAGAAAAACAATTGGAAACTATCTCGTAATAGATACCTGATTGGCATTTTAGAAGATGATATTTGATGAACATAGAGATTTTTTCTGGGTTACATCTTCATGTTTTACCTGATGATGGGGCCAGAACAAGCCCTGAAACGTTGTACTCGAGAATAAAAAGAAGATGTAACCCAGAAAAAATCTCTATGTTTATCTCGTAATAGTATTATAGCAATGTCCAATCGTCATCGGCCCAACGCCACAAGAAGTACCATAGAGCTTTCAATATCGTGGATGGGGCTGATACTGCCCTTACGACAACCAGCATGGGGCTAGGGGTGGCAGGTGTTGGGTTGTTAGCCACCATCGTGGCCGCACCTATAGTGCTAGGCATTGAAATAACAGCTGGGGTGGTAGGGTGGCAGGGTTGGTGTTTAAGTTTGCATCCCGCAGACTGCATCGTAAAGCGTTGAAACACGACGAGATCAGGGTTCTGGCCGAAGCAAAGCTGAGCACGGTAAGTGAGCGTATTTCCACAGCACTCACTGACAGTAAGATCTCAGAGGAGGAATTTCGTTCAATCCTCTCTGAACTCGACAAGTATGGTAAGATGAAACAAGAAATCCGGTCCAAGTCTCGTAAGTCTGATATCAGCGAAGACGAGAAAAAAAGTACATAGAACAAGTGGTACGAAAAGCCCAGCAAGCCTTTATTACGAACACCAAAGAGATCATAGGCGATTCACATTAAACTGTTTCATCGAGGTCAACATGACATAGAGCTATCACGTGATCAGGAAAGTGCGGTCATAGTGACACAAAAGTGCCACTTGTGGCTGGGAAGTTAACTGGGGATTCAAAAGTAATATATACAATGGGGGCGAGATCTAAGGGTCTGAGGAAAGCTTTATTTATGAAACATAGCGAGATAAAAGTTAAGTTACACACTATAATAATTTCAAAAATCGATATTGTATATATCCTGTTAACAGTAACCGGGTTGCGCTACTGTAGCAAGTATAGACGGAGCCCAGCTTTGGAGGATGATGCAATCTCAGGATAGACCCGTTAAACTGAGATTATTCAGCTAAGTCCCCGGTAGCTCAATCGGTCGAGTGGTGCGGCTCATTATGTATAGTTTGCGCGGGCTATACATGTGGGTTCGTATCCCGCCGTTGCCTCAGTGGATTCCTTGCAACTTTGTGGGATGTGAGGTGTTTCGGTAAGGAATCAGGACCATATCAGTTGGGTCGCTGAAAAGGGCTTAGCTGAGCGTGGCACTCTCATGGTGAGAGAAAGGCAGCCGACGCAATTCCCCTTGGGAGAAGCGCAACATCATCTTTCGATTTCACCCTTGGGGAATTGCGGCTGCCGGGGACATTTTACTACTTTTTACAACCTTTCTATCTTTCTATCTTTCGGTATATTCACAGTCATAGTGACACAATAGTGTCACGTGTGGCCGGGAAGTTAACTGGGGATTCAAAAGTAGTATATACGATGGCGGCGAGATCTAAGGGCCTGACAAAACGAAGCAGCCGAGTAGTATATACAATGATTGTCCGAGATCAAGTCCAACAAAAGCCTCTGTAAAGCTTTATTTCATAAATAAAGCTTTACAGAGGCTTTTGTTGGACTTGATCTCGGACAATCATTGTATATACTACTCAGCTGCTTCGTTTCTTGGGAAGTAAACCCAAGTACAAAATATTGCACTTTTGATTTGCGATTGTACGCAAATTTTGTTTTTATGTTTTTTCATAACCAGCAATGTATATTATATGTCATGAATAAGTGATAATTGTGTTTTAATTATGTTTGATTTTTTGGTTGCATGTGACCTTTAAGTTTAATATTATATATATGTAGTTCATTTGGTATAGCCGACTTATATTTGGCATCTTTGAAATGGTCAATGTTTACATGGTGGTCAGCATCAGTTCCATTACAATCTTCTTCAAGTATAACATTACATTGTTTAATTTTCAAATCTATTTTGTTGTGTTTTGTTTTGATGCAAAGTCTTTGTTAAAGTTAATAACTTTAGTATTCTCATTCAGTTCACGATCAATATCACAGATCTGTTCCAAAATATTCCGTCCTTCAATTTGAACAAGGGGGACCTGTTCAATGTGTGATGTCCCTGTCTTGTCTAATGACTGACAAGCTAGTTCATTGTCACTGCCTTCACTTGAGGAGCTGGGAAGAGTCACATCCTGAGGGAGGTCTACTGACTGACAAGCTAGTTCATTGTCACTATCCTCACATGAGGAGCTGGGAAGAGTCACATCCTGAAGGGGGTCTACTGACTGACAAGCTCGTATTATAGGCAAGAGATTATGGTACTTGCCACAATAAGAGATATACAATTAACATTATTAATGACAGGTGATTAAGAGGGGAGAAGATATAAAGTATGAAAGGATTTAATAATATATTTAAGATATGAAGTGATTAATAACGTTGTAAGGTAGGAAGTAAGGTAGAAAGTCAGTAACGTAAGTAATGAACATGAAAGTAGGTCGTTGGAGCTGATGAGGGCAGGGTGAGGTGACTCATAGCTTAGATAGGGAAAAATTACTATACTATCAAGATGGAGCGACGTGGCCAGGGACCTGGCTACCAGTTCTTGGTACTCTACGAGCCATATATGGTTAGGGGAGAGAGACTCTGAGATTACTGGAATCCACCTCACGGTCGTACAAATATGGTAATGGGGGTACGAAATAGAGGTGGGGGAGAGTAATAGATAGTCAAGTTATGGGTTATTGACCAATAGAAAAAATGAAAAGGGTGTTGGCTGTGACGTAGGAACCCAGGTTTAAGCTGGAGCAAAACCCAGAAACGGGAGTCTGGTGCGGGCCTGCTCTTGCTGTTGGTCACTAGAAATCGTCTGAGAAATTATCTTGAAGCACCAGCATTTTGGCCTAAGCCTGAAGCTTTGCGGCTGAAGTCTTATAGAGTGACCATAGAGTAGGTTGACCAGCAACACAGTGTTAATAAAAACTATTGAACGAAGATCATTGTCTTGTGTTTGCTGGATGGACTATGGTAAAGTTCCAAGGGCCCCCGGGTACTGACACTGTACCTCTCGCACATTCCTTATCGTCAGGACCGAAGTACGGGGGTATACCGTAGTTCAGGTAACGACACACCATCCCAGGTGCGGGATACTGACAGGTAAATTCCATCTACCTGCCAGGTAAAGGTGCTAGTCGGAACGCCTTGGAAAGGTGGCTGGAGGCGCAGGGTAAGTTCCCCTGTAGCGAGTGGTTGAGAGGCTGAAAGTGCTGTGCAGCGGTTGCATGCACGGCAAATTGCAACAAGCAGAGCGACGTTTGGCTGCTTAAAAGAATTTTGGCTGCTTAAAATATTGAGAGGCTGAAAGTGCAGTGCAGCGAGGGCACGCACAGCAATTTGCAATAGGCGGAATAAAGCTGGGCTGCTTAAAATATTGAGAGGCTGAAAGTGCAGTGCAGCGGGTGCACGCGCGGCAATTTGAAATAAACAGGGCGACGTTTGGCTGCTTAATAATTTGAGAGGTTGAAAGTACAGTGCAGCCGGTGCATGCAAGGCAATTGGCAATAAGCAGAGCGACGTTTGGCTGCTTGATAATTTGAGAAGTTGAAAGTGCAGTGCAGCGGGGTGCACGCACACGGCAATTTGCAATAAGTAGAGTAAAGCTGGGCTGCTTATTTGCAAAGCAAGGCTGAAAACGTGCAGCGGTTGCACGAGCAAAACACTGCACTTGTAAGGTTGAGTGCAAACGACGACTTTGGGACCGGCCGAGGGAGGGCTACGCCACCAACGCCAGCTGGCCGAGAGAGAGAGGGTTGCAGGTACAGAGGAAGGCAGGAGGACGACACAAGATCGACGGAACCATAGGTGGGACGGTCCGTACGGAACAGTGAACCACCAGGGAAACAACAGGCTGAACTCTTATGTGACAGTGATCCGATAGGAAAGTGACGGACAGTGGTGTGTGACATTTAGACTAACTTATAGTGCACATTCCACGGGATCGAATCTGCTTTAGGTAAGCCAATTCTATTATTATTTATGGTGAACACTTTGTAAAAGAGCGAGATCCTTGAGAGAATCATGCCTGTAACACCCAGCAGTAGCGGGAATCCAATCTCTTTACGCCCTGTCAATCAGCAATGTTTATCCCCTGTAGCTACATCCTCCAGCTGGTCTGCATTATTTGCTTCCCCATGCCCAAGTAGTAAGACCGTCCCGTCTGACCAAGAGAGCCCTACTACTATGGTTGATACCCCGCCAATCATGTCCGCCAGCGTTGCAACCACAACATCCAGTAACCAGAGTACTAGTTGCCCCCCACTTCCAGTTGAATGGTCACCGTTCTCTTCCCCAATGACAGGCCCCCAATTATTACACACTGATATCTTCAGTACACCTGTCACTCTTACAACAACAGTGGTTCAAGGCTGCCCCGCCCCACCCACGTATCAATCCAGCGTGGCCACGCCAAATGGCACCAATGCACATTCCATTCCGTCAGTGAACCCAGCTCATTCATTCACAAGAGCTGTCTCATTATCTGCCGTGCTAATGAGCCATTTTGACGGTAAGGACCCATTTTGAGGGTAAACACTGGTTTGACGGGACCTTGGCTAAGGATCAGTGTTCCTGGCCAACCTTAAAGAGAACCTTCTTGCAGCGCTATGCCCCAAATTCCATTGTTATGTTAAAAAGGGCTAATGACCTTATAGATAGGAAACAAAAACCGTCTGAACCATTCGCTGTCTTTTTACAGGCGGTCAGACGTCAAGCGGCCTTAATCGGCGGAAACAATGATGATTTCGTCAGGGATCTCGTTCTTAGAAATGCAAGCCAAGATGTAAAACGTTTTGTACTTACTAGGCCACACACTACTCTGTCCGAGGCCATACAGAGTGCAGAAATTGCCGATGCTACTGGGTCCCCTGAGGACGAATCCAAAGTAATGCAAGCCATTCATGTATTGAGCGAACAGGTGGACGAACTAACAACTCATGCTAGGCAACCTACACAACCAGTAAACGTTGTTGATTTAGGTCGGTACTTACACACTCCGACACAGCAAAACACACACATGCTCCAGGAGCCACCGACTTCAACTCCACAGCCAACCATGTACCATCCACAGTTCATGCCTACACATACATCGCAAATATCCTATCGCCCCAAGAACAACAACCACAACACGAGGAGACATCCAAATAGTCGTAATGTCCGTTTTGGCCAACAGGGAAACTATACCGATAGACCGGGGAATTCTTATGGCCCTCGAAATACAGTACAGGACAGACGCCCGTTCACGTGTAGGGGTTGTGGTATGCTTCACTCCCATCCCCGCGAATGAAGAGCCAGGCTGATTACTTGTTATCGGTGCAATCAACAAGGTCATATAGCTCGATGGTGTCAGACCCACCAACCGTCCGCATGACTACAAATAGACGGGGCTCCCACAAACATAACCCTCAGTACTACAACCAGAAGGGAATCCCATTAACAAACCATTCACCAAGAGATTTAGGCAATCCGCCATATCCAGGGGTAATCAGTTCGCCCAACCCCCCACCAAACACTAACCCCCTGGTCACGGTTTTGACAAGTGTAGGTTGCCCACCGACCCAAAATTCTCCCCCTCTCTCCCTTCCCCCACCAACAGACCTATCACTCAGCCACCGAACCTCGGGGCAAACCATTACGAAGACACTAAGCACCCCTCCTCTGCGAATGGAACCTGGCCAGAACTACACTACTGCTAGCATTACTACAGCTGGGTCAGAGGTCAATCATGTTACTGAACCGCGGGGTTCCCCTCCCAAGGTCAACTGTACTCCAACCATCTGTCCCCAGTGATCACCTGTCACCAGGGTCAACTGTACTCCAACCATCTGTCCCCAGTGATGACCTGTCACCAAGGTCAACTGTACTCCAACCATCTGTCCCCAGTGATGATCTGTCACCAAGGTCAAGTGTCTTCAAACCCTCTGTCACCCCGGATGACATGTCACCAAGGTCAACTGTACTCCAACCATCTGTCCCCAGTGATGACCTGTCACCAAGGTCAACTGTACTCCAACCATCTGTCCCCAGTGATGATCTGTCACCAAGGTCAAGTGTCTTCAAACCCTCTGTCACCCCGGATGACATGTCACCAAGGTCAACTGTACTCCAACCATCTGTTCCTGGTGATGACCTGTCACCAAAGTCAACTGTACTCCAACCATCTGGCCCCAGTGATGACCTGTCACCAAGTATCATTGTATTCAAGCCTGATGTCACCCATGATGTGATGTCACCAAGGTCAGATGTCCTCAAGCCGTATGTCCCCAGTGATGGTACGCCACCGGGGTCAAATGTACTCAAGCCCCCTGTCACTCCCGAGGGCCTGTCCCCAAGACCAGACGTCACCACGTCTCCTGTCCCCAAGGACGCCCTGTCACCGTCAGTGTCACCTGCCCCCGGACACCACCCCTCAACACTGGATCGGCTACTACAAGAGGACCAGCCTACACGGGATGGCTATCGTCGCCGGGCTGCAGACTTAGCCATCGATTTAACTCAAGCTAACCTCACGTCCACGGAACAGGACGCACTTGTGTTACTGCTTGGCTGCCATAGGGATGTGTTCGCAAAGGACATCACAGAGCTTGGACGTACTCACCTCTTTGAATGTTATATTGACACCGGATCACACAAGCCGCTGCGTCAACGGACCTACCATGTCAACCCCAATCAACGTGAAGAACTTAGTAAACATTTACAACAAATGTTGGACAATGATATCATTGAACCATCCTTCTCCCCGTGGGCTGCCCCAGTGCTACTGGTCAAGAAACGTGACCTTACTACACGCTTTTGCGTGGACTTCCGCCGTTTGAATAAGATTTCGACCCTCGAACATTGGCCTCTCGTGAATATTGACCAGTCGTTGATGTCCCTAGGCACCAGTCAAGCATGTTATTACACCAGCCTGGATCTTATGTCTGGATATCACCAAGTTCCCATGGCCGAAGACAGCAAGGAAAAGACAGCCTTCATCGTCCAAGGCGAAGGAGCATACCAATTTAAGGTCATGCCCTTTGGCCTTGTCAACGCTCCCAGCTGTTTCTCCTTCATCATATCATCATTGTTCTCCTCCATGTCCTGGAGATCTGTCCTTAGCTATTTGGATGACCTCCTCATTTACTCAAAAACGTTTGAAGACCACTCGACACATCTAGAGGCAGTCTTCGCCAAACTCCGCATGGCAAATTTACGACTGAAACCCTCAAAGTGCCATTTTGCCCTTTCCACTATCAATTACCTAGGTCATGTGATATCAAAGGAAGGCGTTGCTATGGACCCAGCCAAAGTTGACAGTGTGGTCACCTACCCTCAACCTACATGCACTAGAGAGCTCCGCTCCTTCTTGGGGTTGGCTGGGTACTATAGGAAATTCATAAAGGGTTATGCTAACATTGTCGAGCCTCTACACCGCCTACTACGGAAAGATACTCCTTATGTCTGGACAGCTACCATGGAACAGGCATTTGCAACTCTTAAGTCAGCACTCACATCAGCCCCTATCCTAGCATATCCAGACTTCACTAAGCCCTTCATATTGTCGTGTGATGCTTCTCAAAAGGGGGAAGATGGCAAGGAACACCCAGTCTCATTCGCAGGTAAAAGTTTGTCTCCAACACAGAAGAAGTACTCCATCACCGAGAAGGAGTGCCTGGCTATCGTGTTAGGCCTCAAACACTATCAACCATTCTTGGCGGACAGTCACTGTACAGTTGTCACCGACCATGCAGCCCTACAATACTTGAACTCCATCAAGGACGCCACCGGACGTCTCGGTCGCTGGAGCATACTGCTATCACAATATGACCTGCACATCACTTACGTCCCCGGGCCCAAGAACGGCAATGCCGACGCCCTCAGCCGACGGCCCTACCCTCCTAGAGAGGATAATGAACAGGAGGAACTACTAGGGATCGATACAATCAGCCACGCCATACCAACAGCGGAACAGGACGCTACCCAGGTCACAGAACAGGAGACAGACACACCCGTTGAGGATACACACCAACCACAGTACCCAGAAGGGATGCCCCCAGATCAACTACGTGGCCTACAACTCGGAGACCCTTCCTTCCGGGAAATTATGGATTATGTGGAAAAGGGGACACTACCCAAGGATGACCAAACAGCCCGGCGTGTCATGCTTGAGGCGGCCGATTATGAAATGGATGAGGGACTTCTCAGGGAGGGACGCAGCCATGCGACTCAAATATTACTGGAAAGGGATGTACAGTTTTGTCAAGATGTGGGTTGCCACATGTGTACAATGCCAGGCGGCTAAACGCGACTTTCACTATCGTCCTGCCCCACTGAAACCATTGCAGGTCGTCGACCAGTGAGGGGTATCAGTATGTTTTGGTCTGTGTTGATTCTGCTTCAAGATGGTGTGAAGCTTTTCCTCTTAAATCCAAAACAGCAAAGGAAGTCGCAGCAGCGTTCTATGACGGCATAATCACCCGACACTCTACCCCGAGAGCCCTTCTGACAGATAATGGGGGTGAGTTCATCTCGCGCCTCCTCACGGAGCTCTGCAAACTGCTTGAAGCTAAGCGACTCCGGACATCCCCATTCCACCCACAGACTAATGCCGTGGTTGAACGAATGAACAGTGTCATCGCACAAGCTATCCGGGTCTACTGTGAGGATGCTAGGGAAGCCTGGCCACATCTCCTTCCAAGCATTATGGCAGGATACCGACTGAGCCCAGCCATCAACTCTACTGGCTACTCACCTTACTTCATGGTCTATGGACTGGAACCCCGGCTTCCTATCGACAACATCTTGCAACCTCTCCCAGATGGCCTCCCGTACACAGTCAGAACAGACCTGCGCCAACTTCTCGACAACTTGGATATTGCTCGACATATCGCTCAGGCCAACGTTAAATCAGTGCAAGAGGCATACAAGGCGAGATATGACCCCAAAGCCCGGGGCCCCAGCTTCACGGTAGGACAGAAAGTGTGGCTAAAGAAAGGAAGCCTACAGCCTCATATTTCACGAAAGCTCCAAAGGGCCTACACGGGTCCATTCTACATCGTCTTTGCGTACGAAACCCCAAACTACCTCCTACGCCGAGGTGGAAAGGACACCGTGGGTACCTAGGCGTACCGTTATGACACCAAGCCAACTTTACACTTATCACATACACACACCCAGATTGACCACATGCCACATCTTGATTCACACACCAACAACGAAAGAGAGAGAGCCCAACTGTTTTGACTAGTTGATGGGAGGCAGGCGCGTATCCAATGAGTCCCACTATCGCCCATCGGTTGGACAAACAAATTCTTGTCGGACAAGTTAGACATTGGCCTATTGAGGCGGAGGTTATATTTTCAAGATGAGGTATACCCTGCTGTTTATCGAGTGACATTTTCACTGTGATTTGAAACTTTATACTTCCCAAATCGTTTAGTTCCTCATTGACTTTATCAGCGACTAGAGGCTTGATGCAGCGATGTCTATGTTCTTATCAACATGCATGCGCCAACCTCTCAGATAGTTACCTACAGCGCGCTCAGTGCGCACGAACTCTAGGTCGATAGCTCTATTCTGGCGTAATAGTTCGACAAGCTGGGACTTCCTCATACGGGAATAACCTACTAACCCCAGCTCGCAGGCTTCCTGTTTGAGTTGTTTCACGGTGTGGAGCTGAACGCGACCGTTCAGCCCTACGGGGTCGTGTAATAATGCGACTAACCCGGCTTTCCCCAGGCGGGAATAACCCGTCAACCCCAGCTCTTTCGCTCGAGAGTTTTAGTTGTTTTGCCATGGGAGGGGATTGTTTGTTGAGTAATCTCAACAATGCTGGTCTCTTCATTCGGGAGTAACCCACTACACCTCGTTCTCTCACAATCTGCTTGAGCTCGCGGACAGTAGTCATTGTTATACGAAGGTGTATACAATCTCTAATTGGGACGCCAACAAGGGAGGTAACTTTCACCACGAATCTAGTCCCCCACCCAGTGCTATATTTAGAATAACAGTATCGATTCTGGGCTCAGGATAGCTTTCCCGTTTTATTATTTCCAGAACGTTGGGTATACACGTATATATATTAGCTGATTCAGTCAATACTTGTTCTCTGAATACATCCAGCTTTCTAGAAACAATCATTTGAAAGTTGATTTCCTCTTCAAGTTTGGTAATGACCAGAGGTCTGAGGTTGTCGATTCTCCATTTACCCGGAAACATCAACCAGATTCTCAGACCAAAAGCCGGGGGTTGAATTCGTATGAACGCAGGCATTATTATACCTAGGGGTACACAGGCTCTAATTGAGTCACTGGAGGTAACTCCTCCAATCATTAAAAAATTACACCTCCATGCTAAGGAGACGTCTACATTCGTTTATGTAGTCTTTTTTCTTCTCGTAGATAAGCTGGTGCCTGACTACGTTTGCCCCGTAGGCTTTACATAAACAGTAGTGACATTTCACTCCAATACTGCACACTGAACACGTGTAGTTCACAAAACATTTTCTATGAAAACAGTAGTACCCCTCCATCCTACATTTCCTACCACAGGTCTCGGTCTTCCCCCTAAGTATGTACTGACATCGGTACGGGGCAGGTCTCATCTTTGGTATACTCATATGAGTACTTAGTCTAATTGTTTTACAACCAACGCAGTCGCTGCTAGACCCAGCGCGATAAAGATCAATTCCTGGTCCTTTTGCCCTTGGGATGGTGTGTAGTACTGAGCGAGTGTGGGCTTAGAGGGTAGTTCTATCTATTTGCCGGTTACCAGGAAGTATTCTCTCGCTGCGGCTTCAAGGCTATCGGATGCTTTAATGGCACGGTTCTCACGCCAGAGTTGTTCGTTAATGACATTTCTCTTCTGTATACGTTCCTTTGCGTACTCGGCTTGCTTGGCTTGGAATTTCTCCAAGACCAAATCGTGATGCTTCCGTTCCGCTTCTATCTCGACCTCGTTCGACCCCCGTAGTTTCGAGAAGAGGAAATTACTCCCGGAAAATGCCAGGGCGTTTACTAACGCCCCGCCAACCATCATTGTGATCGTAGCCATCCTATATATAGTTACATTTACTTCAAAATATTTTCCGGTAGGATCCCTTGTTTTACGAGGATGTCTTTGGTGGCCATCGCCATACCCAGGTTCATTATGAGCATACCCATATCCTGCAGGTTGAAATCTAGCTTGATAGTCGGTTGTTTAAGCACCATTTTGGTCAACCGAGCGTACCCTATGGCTAGACTGGCGACCACAGTGGCGTGGTATGCATCGTTGACGAACGTTTTCCCCTCAGACATTATGTATATGATATAAAATATATATTTATAACATGATATGTGGGTTGACCTCTAATTGTGGGGGAGGGATACCCTCCCGGGGAGGTTGTTTATTATATAACAATAATGAGAGAGCCACGGCAGCAGTTGCGCCTGCAATCCACAGGAGTGGAGGGTAGTTACTCTTATGTTGGTTAGACCACCTTTTTCTACCGGCGGCGACTCTCTTAGGGTTCTTCTTCCTGGTGACTGTAGGATTCTCCTCCAAACCCTCCCGGGATGGATTCTTCTCCTGGGGAGGGGTCTCCCCCAGTAGGGGTTCCCCCAACATTGGACTCATTTCTTGGGCAGCATCCATCTTGTATACTATTACTATTATTTTTCCCCTCCTTAAATTGACCATGCTTCGCCGTGATGATCGCCGCTGTCACCGGGGCTAAGAACATGCCGTATTTGTGGTACAGCAGGCAGCTGACGGCGCTAAAAGCGTGTTGTATAAAGGGGGTCCTTCTCGAGGTCCTCCCACAGGTAAAGCCGGCGTTCCAGGGGAATGGGGAGGGCATACGATGCCAAACCGGTGTAGATCTGCGTCATTGTCGAGTCTATAGTCTTCATCATCTCAGCCCCGAGCCGGGACTCGTATCTCGCGTACAGCTTATCAACCTCATCGGTGGACAGTTTCTGGATTTTATCAGGGGAATAGTCCCCAAAGTATTGTTTGGCCTTGCTGCCAACAGCCAGCGCCATTAGTTTCTCTCGTTTTTCATCACTCTGATCCTGCGGAACCAACAGTTGTTCGAGAGTAGGTCGTCGCACTCCATCCTATAATATACCAAGTGATTCTTTACTCTAATGATATAATAACCGATGCAGGCGAAACACATCGAGATGAATGGTAAATTACACACGATTAGCACCTCACAAACCATAATTACTTAGCATTTGCTTAGCTTTGCTTAGCTTTGCTTAGCATTGCTCAGCATTTACTTAACATCGCTAAGCTAAAACACCCAAAAGGCCACGGGTTGGTCGGTCTTCAGCACGAGCTTAGCATGCTTAGTTTCAGCGAGCTGTTTCTTCACCCGTTCTCGTTCTAGTTTGCTCATCACATCGTTCTCTCTCAAGCACTCCTCGAACGAATTCCTGTCCTTGCAGTGGAATAAGGCCACCCATCGCGTCTGCTCCCTGAGGTCTTTCAACACCAAGTTGAAGATCTAGGTTAGCACCCAGACGCTGTGCTTTGCGTGCCGGCCGGAGAAGGCCAGGTACGATAGCATGTCTCTCTTTTTTGTTATCTCAGGATTAGCGCTGCAGTCGTCCAGTATGAACAGCGTCGACTCCCCTTTAAATTTGTTGTGATAAGCCTTCAACCAGTCCTGCAGACGTGTTCCCGGGTCGACTTTGTGTACGTCCGGGTCCGTCATCACCCAAGGTCTTTCCGTGTACGGTCTATTCATGTGTAAAGTAGGGCACATGATAACGATATTGTCGAACACATCCCGGTAGTACCCCTCCAGCATATCCAACACGAAAACGGTCTTCCCACAACCAGTCTGCCCGCACACTATGGCACAGTGCAGGTCGCGGGGTAGATCAATAGATGGCTTGCCGCCAGGCAAATCAATAGATGGCTTGCACGAATCTCCCATTCTCTATATCAAGTTGCGCGTCCATAATCATGTACAGATATAATTTCAACTTGCCCGCGGGTTGAGCCTTCTTGGTTATCTGGATTGTTATCCCCTCGCTGCCGTTGTCGATGCAGCGACTGCTGCCGTGCAATTTATCATCATCCGTGGATCGCATGTCCAACCATAGCGCGTACTTGGTGGTCAGGTATTCACCGATCTGCACGGAGGATAGGTCCAGGTCCTTGATGACGTGTTGGTGCCGGGTCGGTAGTTTCGTTACCTCGTCCCACTGCTGGTGCGCCCTCATACCGGCGCTGAACAGCTGGTTGGGCACTCCCTCGATGGTCACTTCCACCTTCGTGATCTCGGGGTTTGAAAAACTTCTCGCTGTCCTTTCGGAACGGCTCGTAATCCTCCATGGGGACGAACAGGATACCTTTCATCGATTGCTCCGGCACGGTTAGGTTGATGTTCCACAGCGTGTCGCTCTTGTCCCGATTGATCGCTCTATGCCTCAGGACCCTATCGTACATGATGGCGACCTTCCCCTAGTACTGGTTTCGAACCTGCCTGGCCAGCTCCGGGCTAGTGACCATGTCGAACTCCAGAGAGATGTTGACGATGGCGTAACTGGCCCCATCACCGTTCGGCGTACGCACGACTTTGCTGTAGTCGTTCAACGTGAGCTTGTATTCAAGTCTATCCTAAAACGGCCTGGTAAAACGGCGCGTGTCCCGTGAGCAACTCGAAGTCGAGCGGCACGGAGAACCTGTTCCCGTATGCTTGGGCGATGGCCTTTTCACCAGCTGAGATCTTGTCTAGCTGGTCTTGCGTGAAACCGTACCCCACGCGCAACCGAGTCGATTTGCTGATACCTTGGTACATGTCATTGACGCGTTCTCCCTCGCTTTTCCAGAGGTCTCCGTAGCAGTGAAACACGTCGCTGTCGTCGATGCTCAGCACCTCGTTACCGCTGATCTTGATGGTGGTTTTCTTGATGATGGCTCGACCTACGTTCCGCACTAGCTCGCGTTTGTCGTTGTCGGAGGTCAACGTGAGGTTGAACGTCTGTCGAACCGTGCCTGGTTTGGGAATCTAACCAGCAGCGTTTGGTTCTGATCTATCTTGCTGGGATTGTTGGTGATGGTCACCGACTTGCGCATGGCTCTGACGCCTAGAGGCACTCTTCATCTTCGGAAAGGATCTAGTTTCCTACCAGACATTGTTATATAGATAAAATATATAAGTTTAACATAATTAAATATAGCTGAAGGTGGTTACAATGACATCCAGATGGATGATTTTGGCGCTGGTGCGTATGATGAGGATTACGATGACACCTCATTCATGGGCGGCACCATTAGCAACGAACTTTTAAAATCAACCGTCAACGACTACTACGACGCTTTGAAGTCAGATAGAAACTACGTCGAGCCGTTGTCAGACTATTCCAAGTTTACCATCGACAAGAAGGGCACGCTGCGATTGAAAGCTCTCCCGGAGGTCGATCTCATGAATAAGAGCACTAGAAAACCACTCGCTCTGTCTACGCTGGTCACTCGTTATGGGAGGCAACTGATCCGTGATGAACTAGGCTTCATAGATTATGGGGGCGCATGGCCTAAGCTTCCCCCGAAGGGTCTGCGAAACATCAGGGCCGAGCTCAGCGGTGAAGGTGATATGCCCCAACGTGTTAAAGAAACATCAGACAGTATCGAAAAAATATTGGCCACGTACCATGACAAACCCTTGCCTGGTTTCGAATTCCCTGCTCGAGAACTGCGACGAGCACATCGCTCTCGAGAAAGTAAAACTCAGTCAGGTGCAAGATGAAGAGGATATGAAGCTCCGTATCGAAAAACGGCTGCATGGCTTACAAGATGATAGACGGACTCGGTTGGAATCCGCTTCCTCGAACAGGGAACAGCTTCGATCCCAGATCAGCCGCGTGCGGGAAACCATCGAGCGAGTCCTAAATGAAGACACCACGTTGGCCAACAGGATCCGAATCCTCTTCCGAGAGCAAGGGATTACTATCGCCAGCATTCTGACTACATTGGGCTTCATCATATCAACCCTGGTCGTGCCGCCTCGGGGCGGTGGTACACCAGGTGGTACACCCACTGCTGGCGTCAGAGACTGGATAAAAAAACACCTGAAATCCCTAGGGGAGGCCCTCGCTAAACTCGCTGGTAAGGTCGCCGAAGCCCTGCCCGGCATCCTGGGTAGCATCGTCTCGTGGCTGCTCAGCACGCTGGCTAAAACTGTCACGTGGCTCGGTCAAAACCTGTGGGCAGCCATCGTCGCCGTGGCGGGTCTGGTGTACGTAGCGGCTAAGGAATTTTTAACCAAATAAGCCCCACCCCGACCACGATCCTGCCAACCACCAGCGCTGTTTTACGGTCAATGTGCTGCTGATTGGACGCCTGCACGTGTGGGGGTTGGGGTTGTTGGGGTGTTGGTTGAACCCTGGGCTCCGGGGGTGGTACGACTATGCCCGTTTCACCCGTGGGAGGTGGGACGTGACTCACGTTGATGCCTACATTGACACCCAACTTCTGGTCGGCCGTGGCTATGACTATTTTCTTGTTGTAACCCACCACTTTTTTTACTCTCAGTTGCATATCGCTCGGAGCTATGTACAGTCCCACGTCGAAGACGTAGTCGACTTTCGACCGGGCGTATGCCAACACGTCTTGGTAGCGCCGGATAGCACTCGATAGATCAACTGGAGCATTGATAGCATCCTCGACGATGGACACGAACTGTTTCTGCGCGTCGTAAGCAGTCCCCTTACCGAGGATGTTGGAACCCGTTAGCGTCTGCGCACCCAACAGCGCCCACACGTACGTTCGAATCGAGTCGTTCAATCTGGTGACACCGGCACGAGTAAACCCTTTCGACGTGTCCAGCATGAACATTTTCCAACCGTCCGCGGTGGACTGCTCCACTTTCTGGACGGTGAAAGCAACACCACCTTTAAAGTTCATACGGTCATCTCGCCATTCATTACTCAACAAAGCAAAGTCCTGGCGTAGTACATCTCTTTTCAGTAAATCATCACTGACTTCTTTCACGGGTCGCCCCCCATCATATGGAATACCCAACCCGTGGTTCGGCCCCGGCAAACGCCAATCCGTCTTCGGGTTTAGTTCGAATTCGTTGCAAATACGTTCGTAGGCCCGTCTATCGTACTGGTTGTTTACTGCGTCCCATGCTTTGTCCTGTGGGAGCGGAGCGCTGATCTCTTTGAGGATACGCCTGACCTGGTAGTACACGTGAAACGTGAACACAGACTGGCTCAGCGGTCCCCGCCGAGTGTCGGTCAATGTCAAGCCACACCCCGTTGTAGCGCACCACACGGCGAAGTTGAGTTGATTCTGCCAGAACTGCATCGGGTTGTTGAACCAAGCGTGGACTGCCTTGACGTTAGTCACCGAAAGCTTATACCGGTCGAACACATCTATAAACTGGGCATCAAAATACAGCCCATCAGCGACTACGATCTTCATGTGTGGGAAATCTATATCCAGTTTAGAGTAAAACACTCCTGGCTTGTACATTTTAAAAGTATTATATAATGGGTATATATACTCTAACATGTACGTAACACTTCCAGGAATAACGAGCGGCGAGTCCATTCAGTTGATACACGCGATCGATAACATGTCGGGCCAACTCGAAGTTGCACTCTGCGATATCACCTGCCTACCGCGATGGACTAACATCAACGTCAACAACAACAAGCTGTTCGTCAGTGGCGCCCGCAACCAGATAACTGACGGCTACTACAGCGTGTGCTCGCTAAGCGACGAGGTCTTCAAACCCTTGGGAGCCGAACTCAAGATAAACGACTCAAACGGCACAGTACCGTTACCCGACCTAGTACCGTACCGAGAGCTGTGCATTCATCTCGGCCAGTTGAGCACAACGGACAACATTCAGGTGGCCACCCTTCCACAATACTGAGAGCCGTAACGGTGAAAATGGAGAAATACAAAGACAGCAGAACCGAGGCGTTTTCGCCACGTCAGTACAAGAGGTTAACTCGGGGCAACATCCCTGAGTTGATAATATCAGTGTTAGATTTAAAGCATAATCCTGTGAATATAGGATACCTCAGCATAACGCTGCACATAAAATGACTAGCGCACAAGGCCCCGGAATGAGGTTGAAAAAATGCATCAATGCGGGGATCTCCGACCTCGGGGACACACGCGGATTCGACGACCCCGGAGTAGATGGTAAACTGTATGCCTTGCAACTGAAAAACAACATTTACAAATGCGTTGAAGTCCCCTCCATCGGTAGAACCCTAGGTGACATAGTAGATGTCTCAGGAGCGGCCCTCAACACTCGGTTCGACCTAGTCCGTATCGGTGATGATAGATGGGCGGTATCCCAATCGTTCGGAGGCAAACTGGCGAGCCTACCGGCGAACTCCACGCAGGTCATCAAAGTCTACTTAGGGGAACCATCGCAGGATGAAATCGAAATCGTGAAGGGGATCAAACTCCAGTGGTGAAATGGCACCAGTATCAGGTTTGCACTGTATCAGACTCCCACACCAGTCTGCAGGGGGTCACCGTGACCGTGGAAGACACGATATCACTCACCAAGATCTTCCTACCCGACAACATACACTTCATGGGGGTGAAGTGCACCCCTGAGAAATTATCAGAAAAACAATTGGAAACTATCTCGTAATAGTATTATAGCAATGTCCAATCGTCATCGGCCCAACGCCACACTTAACGATCTAGGAGACACGGAGGGATTCGATCTGCCCGGTGAGGAAGATGCCTTGTACGTCCTACACTTGAAAGACAACGTGTATAGGCGGGTGTCACTAGCAGACTATAAAGAACCCGAATGGTTGATCAACATGACCTTCACCGCACCTTATATCTCGATAAACAAATCTTACTCGGGGCTTTCATTCCAGGCCTGGGGCCTAATAAAAGAAGTGCTCAGGTAACGACGGATCAAAAGAGCAACAGCTTAGTTTCATACGGGGAGTATGAGTTAAGGTTTGACTCCCCCAAGTATCTATTGGGGTTTATGACTATGAGACGAGGTTCCACACTCATCATAGAAGCCTATCTCGGGGGATATTCTTATTTTGCAGAACAACAACTTTTACAGTAAGACCCTCCTATGAGGTTCGTGTGGACGCAGAGTTACCTATTAGCCTCTCACCTATATACCTAGGTAAGTATCTAGACTTTGCTAGTATCAAGTACATTGATCAACGATTAACTAAAGCCCAATTAGAAAATATCTCATAAAATATATTATATGCACACAGGATGGGACTGTACCCAGTCGTAGAGGAAGTCGTGAAGACCCTGGAAACTGTAGACGGGTTCCGCTTGAGACAGTTATGTGATGTAAAACGCCAACTAGAACAAGACCGCGACACACGGAAGGCACTATATAAGAAATACCATAGAGCTTTCAATATCGTGGATGGAGCTGATACTGCCCTTACGACAACCAGCATGGGGCTAGGGGTGGCAGGTGTTGGGTTGTTAGCCACCATCGTGGCCGCACCTATAGTGCTAGGCATTGAAATAACAGCTGGGGTTGTAGGGGTGGCAGGGTTGGTGTTTAAGTTTGCATCCCGCAGACTGCATCGTAAAGCGTTGAAACACGACGAGATCAGGGTTCTGGCCGAAGCAAAGCTGAACACGGTAAGTGAGCGTATTTCCACAGCACTCACCGGCAGTAAGATCTCAGAGGAGGAATTTCGTTCAATCCTCTCTGAACTTGACAAGTACCGTAAGATGAAACAAGAAATCTGGTCCAAGTCTCGTAAGTCTGATATCAGCGAAGACGAGAAAAAAAAAGTACATAGAACAGGGGGTACGGAAAGCCCAGCAAGCCTTCATTACGAACACCAAAGAGATCATAGGCGATTCACATTAAACTGTTTCATCGAGGTCAACGCGACATAGTGTCAAGTGCTAGTTCGCGGTCATAGTGACACTATTGTGTCACGTGGGACCGGGAAGTTAACTGGGGGTTCAAAGTAGTCTATACAATGGGGGCGAGATCTAAGGGCCTGACAAAAGCTTTATTTGTGAAATAAAGCTTTACAGAGGCTTTTGTTGGACTTGATCTCGGACAATCATTGTATATATTACTTCGTTACTTTTGATGTCAAAAATTTATACTCTAATATTCCACACAATTTAGGGATTGAAGCTATATCATTCTGGTTACACGAATATCCAGCATTACTCCCAACACGATTCTCCAAGGAATTCGTCATAGAAAGTGTTAGATTCATATTGAATAATAATACATTTAATTTTGATGGGGAACATTATAGACAAATAAAGGGTACAGCAATGGGAACTAATATGGCACCCACGTATGCTACGTTAGTTTTAGAGTATTTGGAACGAACTCTGCAAACCAAAGTGAAAGAACAGTTAGGACCTGAAGTCGCTGAATACTTAAGAACAAATTGGCGACGTTTTCTTGACGATTGCTTCATGTTATGGCCCTTTGGAGATGAAACATTAACTCTGTTTTATAACATCCTAAATAACTTGAACAAACATTTACATTTTACCATGGACTCAAATTATTCTGAAATTCCATTTTTGGACATTATGGTAAAACTATGCGGACGTAATCTAGAAACAGATATATAATATAAACCTACAGATACGAAACAATACCTTCATTTTTCATCTTGCCACCTGAGTCATATAAAGAGAAGCATTCCCTATAATTTAGCAAGACGTATCTGCATGATTGTGTCACAAATACCGACAAGGAACATACGACTTGCAGAACTAAAATCATACCTACAGTCTCGTGTATGCCCAGTTCTTCTTGTGGAAGATGGAATAAAGAAAGCAATAAACACAGACAGAAGGACACTGTTGAAAGTTCGTGATAAACAAATAAATAACACTGTCAATCTGACCTATGTTTCAGCGCACAATCCCAAAAATCCGGAACTTTTTCATATCATAAGACAAAATGTTCCAATTTTAAATGCTGATATGAAAATGAATCGAATTATGGCTAATGTAACAATGATAAAGAGTAAACGCCAAAGCCGTAACTTAAAACACATATTGACACGTGCCACATTCGACTCATGTATTAAACCTACAGAATTCAGTGTCTCAAAATGTAAAGGGGGAAATTGTGGAACTTGTCAATATATACTTGAAACATCATGTATAAAGTTCAAAAACAGGAAACAATTATTTCATGTACGCTCTAACATGGACTGCTCCGCAATACATATTATTTATGTTATTATATGCCAAGGGTGTCATGAAGAATACATTGGACAAACGGAGTGCTTGAGGGACAGAATTCGCGTCCATAAACAACAGATTAAGGACCCCCAAACAAGGTGCATCCCCTTAAGCGCTCACATCGACAAATGCGCAGCAGGAAAGGAAATAAAATTTAAAATATTCCCTTTCTATAAAATGAATACTGCTCACGCCATGCAGCGTAAAGCTAAAGAAAACGTTTTCATTAAAGAATTGTGTCCATCGTTAAATAGGTTACGCAATGTGTCTGAATTATACTTGTTTTCATTGTGCTACTAGTACTGTCAATTTAAAGCCGCCGATCTGACGTCATGGCAACGCCGCGTCACAACATTTGTATACAGTTGCATTGTGACGTCATGACAAAGTGACGTCATAACATAATCCGTTTAACTGTAATCACATCTCCCTGAAGATAAAAGTGAAACATGTTGGAGAAGATCCGTGTCGTGTGATTATTTCAGAAACTTCTTCTTATATATGTTCTACTGTATCTGCACAAGATCTTTCGCCGTTCAACGGCTCTTCAGGTGTACAGTGAAAGCTGAGTGTCATCATAGGGGACACATAACGGTAATAGCTATGTCGTCATCATGCGTATGACGTTAAGCAGTCAGTGACAACAGAAAAAAGAACAAATGTTCACCAGGCTGTTTAAACCTAAGTTTAATACAAAAGTATAATTTTGTAACTTTCTCAATGTAACTCAGTAGGTATTTGTGCACTGAAACCAAAATGCATACACGTCCACCACTATTGTTTCTAACTTTGACGTCAAAAACACGATGACGTCACAAACGTAACCTACTGTCACCCATGACTACGTTTTACGTATCCCGCTATTGTCACTAACTGCTTAACGTCATACGCATGATGACGACATAGCTATAACCGTTATGTGTCGCCTATGACGACACTCAGCTTTCATTGTACACCTGAAGAGCCGTTGAACGGCGAAAGATCTTGTGCAGATATAAAGGAGATTTGACAAGAAGAAATATCTGGACTCATATTTTATATATTTATTGCTTATACACCTGCAGATATCACTTGTTTATATATAATTTACGGTGTATAAAGTTCAAGATGTCCAGAAGAGATGCAAAGTCAAAGTCATCCGTTGAAAGCAACAACTGTGACGAAGTTAAAGGGAGACTGGAAAAAATCAATGAGAAGTTGGATGTAACCAACAATACTTTACAGGAAATTTTGAAGGCAATCAAGAGGACAAATATTTCAAAAACTGATGCCGGGGAAAACAATCAAGTAATCGAGACGGGAGGAAAACCTGTTCAGTGAGGCACAGTTTCTCAAGGTATGTGAAACACTAACTGAAAAACTGACATCAATATGTTCTAAAAGTGACCATGCCCCTGTGCCATATTTGTCGGCTGAACATGAAGCAAATCTGAGAAAGAATCGTATGTATTCCAAATGGCAGCGTACACTCAGTGAAAGAAAGATTGCATTCTACAATGCTTACAGCACTAAACGTAAAGTAGAAATTTACAAAGAATGGCTTAACAGTGGGGAAACGGTAGTGCCACGCAAATTTTGGATACATAAGATCATAGATGAACCGAAGGAAGAGACCCAAATACGCAAAGAGTTGGCCATCCAAAGATTCCAAACGGAATTAAAACTTCTTGAGAAAAGACAACCAAGATATGAATCCAAAATCCGTAAAATGGACGAATGTATGGAATTTGCATCCCAGGAGGAAACTTCAGCTCAGGTTCAGAATTTTCTCGTTAGTTTGTGGAAAGAAGACACTGAAAAAGAAGAGTTGAAATCAGTAGAAATATGGAGTGCGAAGGAAACATGGTTCCACTCATATGCGGAGAAATATTGCAAAAAATTATATAAAAGAAAAAAGAAACAACACTACCCGACCTACGGTAACAAGGAAAACCAACAAACCTGCAGCTCAAAACCCAAGCCTGAGTTATGCAAATGTATTGAAGGGTGGCGTGAAGCGACCGATATACCAAGGTCAGTCAGAGGAAAGTAATAAATGCAATAAACATAAAGAAGAAACCCAGATGGACTTGAATCCAAGGAGGCCCAGAAGTGGACGATATAGTAACGATCACCCTAACACCTATCCACAAAGGGAAAAGGTTGATTTTCATCATCGAGGTGAAGAATCTTATGGGAAGTTGAACCCCCGTTTGGAAGAAAACATACGGCCACAAAACAAGCAGTAACCATCCCAACGAAAACTATGAAACCTACCATAAGTTAAACTATTACCGCCACCAAAGAAACGGATACAGATAGAGGCAGTATCTACATCTCCAGTAAAGCCCAAGGATACACGAATTGATCCTAAAATAATCAATCTCTCCAAACGGAAATTAACGAATACTGAAATCAGTTTACTTAAACGGGGCTTGAAATTTACGCCAACACCAAAGCAGAGCAAAGAAGATTTGAAAGTAGATATACATCATTTTTGTAGACGACTGAGACTTATGGAATACTTTGAAGCTTTGGAAAAGGATGACATGGTCGGCTCCCAGAATGCTGTGACACCAAACATAAGTCACGAATCTAATCGTCCCTTTGTGAGAAACAAACTTATGTTTCCATGAAATATTTCAAAAGTGTAAGACTCAATTTATCGTTTGAGGAGAGAGAAGCACTGACAACAATTAAAAACGATCATTCTATTGTAATCAAAGAGGCTGATAAAGGTGGAGCAGTGGTTATTATGGATACGGAATTCTATGAAACCAAAGTGAATGAATTATTACATAACGAGGAATTCTATCTGGAAACTGACGACCAGGAAGATGATGTGGTGAAGAAAATAAAAAAGCACGTAAAACATTATTCTGATGAGCTCCACGAAAAGGAACAAGATTATTTATTAAATTACAATCCCCAGACGGCGAACTTTTATGGTCTACCAAAAATACACAAAAGTCAAGAAATTAACTCAGCAATAATGGAACAGAATTGTGAATATGCGGAAATAAAGAACCCCACAGACCTTTCATTTAGACCTATCGTTGGAGGCCCGAATAGCCCTACACAACGTTTAAGTAACTTCATAGACATCATTTTGAAGAAAGTTCCAAGTTTTCTTCGAGATGACATAGACTTTTTAAGTCACCTGCCCGAAGTCATACCTACGGATGATGTTCTGGTAACCTTTGACGTGAAAAGTCTGTACACTAATATACCTCATGATCTAGGACTTGAAGCGGTACAGTATTGGCTAAATAAGCATCCTGATGCTATTGACTGCAATTTCACAAATACTAGTAAGTTCATCATGGAATCATTGAAATGTATTCTGGTAAATAATACCTTTTATTTTAACAACAAGTTTTATAAGCAAATGAACGGCACAGCCATGGGAACAAAAGTAGCACCTACATACGCTACTCTGGTGATGGGATATATAGAAGAATTGTTATTTTCCAAAGTAGCAAAATCGATGGATGAAAATACGGCAAAACATGTTCGTGAAACATGGAGAAGATATCTGACTATTTTCTTATTTGGATTTCAACTGTGGAAGAATTAAATTATTTTTGGAATATTCTTGATTCGATCCATCCTTTGATTTCATTCACCTTGGAGTTCGACCATAATGAGATCTCATTTTTGGACGTAAAAATTATAAAGCAAGGAGACCAACTGAAAACGGATATTTACTACAAGCCGACGGACACCCATCAATACCTGCAATTCACTTCGTGTCACCCACGGCACACTAAAATAAATATTCCATATGCAATGGCAAGAAGAGTGTGTACTATTGTTTATTAGAAGAATTGAAGACGTATCTTCAGCTACAAGGATATCCACGTGGGGTAGTTGAAAATGCCGTTCATAAAGCAGTAAAAGTTCCAAGAGAGGCACGTATGAAAACAAAAGAAACAAATACAGAGATGGACATTCTTCCATTTGTTTGTACGTACAATCCTAATAACTGTACAATCATGCCCATTATAAAAGCAAATCTTCCAATTTTGTATAAAAGTGAAACTATGAAGAAACGTTTATCCAAGACTAACTTTATACGAAGCACTAGGCAGCCTAAAAATCTAAAACAAATCCTTTGTCCATCTAAATATTCACAAGATACAAACGCTGTCAGTGTAACAAAATGTCACACACCTCGATGTGGAGCTTGTTTAATCATAACTGAAGACTGTAAATTTACATTTTGTGAAGACAAACGGGAATGGCCAGTTTACTATCTTTCACTGTGAGCTTGTGTCCCCTTATATTTCATAGTATTTCACCCATACACGTTCAGAGTATTTAACCATTACGATGACTTTTGAGTCAGTCTAATGCCTGTGCGACATTGTCCCAGAAGGTATTGGGTTTCAGAAGACCTTTGGTTTCAGAGACAGGTGAAGTTTTAACCCGTTCAGTGCCCCAAGACGACTATCCTCAAAAATATCAATGGATCCTTTGGCAATATGTGCGTAAGTTCTTTATATGACTTCTCAGCATGTACTTCATTGATACTGCCTACGGAAAACCAGTCGATCTGACTGTTTGATCACCAATTTCTTCCAAGTAAGCATCTTCCTTTCCTTTTCTTTCACACATTCTGATTGTTAGTGGTTTTCACCGACAAGGCCACAAATAGAATAAACATACTCCACCTGCTTCATCAAAGACTTTAGTATTAGTGACATATAAAAACATGCCAACACTGATAGTCAACACTGCTTTTACGGTAATATTAGACTTAACTTTATGACCGAATACGTGCCCAAACCTTTTGTAAAGTATGCCAAAGATCCATATAGATCCGTACAAACAGATATACGTCTCGTCAAAAGTATCGCACCACCAATATTTGTTTGACAGTCTGAACAACGATCGTTAAGGAGAGGTTGGAAAGCGGAATAACATCGTAACGAAGTGTCAAATAGGATGACATTTTATCAATAATACGAATGATGATCATTCCTCGACAGTGACTGCAAGGTTTGTAATTGTGATGAATAGAAACTCGTGTGTCAGTAACGTTGTACCCATGCCACAGTTAATGCATGGGACATTTGTTCCCAAACAATGGGCCCATAAATACAGTTATCTTCAAAGATTCAGAGCACTTTGTCAAATATGAAAGCAATGTCATCTGAACTTCACTGAGTAAACAGAAAGTGAGATACTGGGAATACTGGTGAGAGGCAGAGGGTTCATTATTACAAAGAATTACATTATGTTGAAAGGATGAAAAAGCCAGTTAGTGTGTTCAAGTTTGAAAGTTCTGATATTCTTGGCGTTTTGTGCCATTATGTGTCACAGCGACAAAGGGTGATGTATTTCCATTAAAATTGAAATTTCATGTGTAATCTCTTAACCTTTTCTGAACAGAATGCAGCGGTTCATTAACTGCCATGAGCAGGTACAGGTTAAAATCATTGTCTACGATCGCAGCGCGAGCGCTTCATTTCCACATTTTACAGTGAAAGGCACGTAATCTGGGAAATATTTTAAGGACGCTTCGGATATCTTACAAACGTGTATCAGTGAAATATGACGTTTATGGTCAGGGCAGAGACTTATTTGAAGTATTAATTATTGTAGAGTACAGAGTGATATGTGAAACGTATAATGTAATATCATGTGAGACCATTATTAAATGTTGAGTGAATGTATTATCGTTATACAACTGTGCTTTCAGCAATATTTCACAATATTATATCATAATTCAATTGAATGAAAAAAACTCTTTAGTCTACATCAGTGTTATTTGTTGTATTAGTTATTTTGGTCTGAAATAGTCTATTTACAATCGCTAGTTGTACCTTGTGTTTCAAGGTTTTACCGAATCTCTCTTTCCGCTGAATTCAAATCTCTCAAGGGTTTGGTTTTTACTTTGTTCTTGACGATACCTAAAAAGTCGATCGATGGATAAATATTGTTTGGTTCTATGTTTCCCCTCTGAATATGTCGGACACATCTGACTCATCGACAATACATTTTAATACCAAACCAACTCCAGATCAGACACCTACTCTTTCAACTGGAATCCGAAAGTTGACTGAGTTTCCTTGGGAATACATAAGATATGTCTAAAATACGCATAGATTACTTCGGATTTAGAAACACAGCAGGTTTATCTGCTTAAACACCATGGCTAGAATGCAGACGGAAATGATGTCGTTACATTTCAGCTATCTAAGCCCTCGTCCAGTTTATAGTCAGAAAGTAAAATAGACAACAAATAAACCCAAAGTCGATACTTTTTTAAACTGGTTCAAAATAATGGTGAAAATTACAATAGGATAGTTTTTAGAAACGAAGAGACCCAGTAATACTACATCAATATACACTTGTTAAAGGGGCAGTGGGGTAGCTTAGTGGTTAAAGCATTAGCCCGTCACGCCGAAGACCCGGGTTAGATTCCCCACATGGGTACAATGTGTGAAGCCCATTTTTGGTGTTCCCCGTCGTTATATTGCTGGAACATTGCTAAAAGCGGTGTAAAACCATACTCATTCACTATACTTCTTAAAATAGATAGGGGATACTCGATAATTGTAATTGTAATATATATAAGAATTTCCCTTAATACTTGCATGATAATAAACGAATAGTTGCGTAATAATTATAAACGCAGTATGTAATACCGCCAATACCGTAATATCATATGACAAACTGATATTCACTCTTTCATTTGCGATTTGAGGGAGTCTGTCCCTCTCCGTTGCAGCGCCTATCCAAGTTCAACGAGGAGAGTTCTATGGATATACAACTTCTTTAATATTAATATGAACGAAGTTTCGGTGTAGCTACTAACACCGTTACCAAGCAAGTGATTGTAGTACACCGAAACTCATAATAATATATAAGAAGTGGAATAGCCATAGAACTCTCCTCGTTGTTCTTCACACGAAATGACAAGTTCAGCCAATGCTGTCGGCGGCCTATGACACTGACGCACACATCTCTTTATCATGTCTCAGACGTGCTCAGTTGGGAAAGATGCTCACACATT
Organism: Haliotis rubra; assembly: GCF_003918875.1. Classification (NCBI taxonomy): domain Eukaryota; kingdom Metazoa; phylum Mollusca; class Gastropoda; order Lepetellida; family Haliotidae; genus Haliotis; species Haliotis rubra. The sequence goes on from NW_025766999.1 coordinate 1,163,137, forward strand.
ACTGGTCATGAGTTTGCGCGGTTGGAGGTGAGCAATTTCAATTCGTGCACGGAGAGCACGGGCTTTGGAGGTGAGCAATTTCAGTTCTTGCACGGAGAGCACGGGCGTCGCACTCCTCAAAGACGATACGTCCAGCAAATGAGACATCAAAGGGTGTCAGATGTCGAACCTTACGGGACAGAATTTGCTGTATGTCTTCCTGATGGTTCTGCCCAATGCCCCTTCCTTGCACAATATGGAGTGGGTCTCGCCCACTCATAATGATGTCACTCTACACCTTAACCGATATACCGCAAAATAATGTTTGATATTGGCTTGATGTTCATTTGGCACGACCATGCCTATCAAAGTAAATTGGGACGTGACTAGCGACGATTACCCTTTTTCGACGTTGTGTGCACCATTGACGTCTGCAGGCAATATGCCGATTTGTAAGGGGCAGCACAACACGTGGCCGTCGAGCATGGAGATGAACTGAATGAAGACTTTCTGACCCGTAACTGAAATTCCAGTAGCCTGATGAGCGTGCGCAGCCATTTTTTATTTACCGTTTGAGCTCGATTCCGTGAGCCAGCTTTCTGATCAATCGATTTAGTACTCTTGTCGTTGACCAGATTGGCTGAACGGGGTCCATCTTCTACAGTTTGGGCTTCATGGTACTTTGTTAATCACAATCATTGATCGTATGAACCACTGCACGCTGACTTGTGTAAGTTTCCAGCATGCCAGTGATCCGTACTCTCTCCGCTAGTTGCAGAAGCCAGGTGTTCACACACAAGTAATGTAAATCATAACTCAGTCTGTATGATACGCAGAACCAATATGATAAACAAAAGTATTTGTTCCCAGAGATTATGCAACCTTCCTTGAAGATGTCACAATCAGAAATGATCCTTTGCACGCATGAGGTGCTGCTGCATGCAGGCTCTGTTTTGGTGTTACATTTTAAGGAATTAACGTTCTTTTACAGTATCTGTTTTGGTGATACATTTTAAGGAATTAACCTTCTTTAACAGGATCTGTTTTGGTGATACATTTTAAGGAATTAACCTTCTTTTACAGAATCTGTTTTGGTGTTACATTTTAAGGAATTAACGTTCTTTTACAGGATCTTTTTTGTTGATACATTTTAAGGAATTAATGTTCTTTTACAGGATCTGTTTTGGTGTCACATTTTAAAGAATTAACCTTCTTTTACAGGATCTGTTTTGGTGTTACAGTTTAAAGAATTAACCTTCTTTTACAGGATCTGTTTTGGTTTTGCATTTTAAGGAATTACCCTTATTTACAGGATCTTTTTTGGTGTTATATTTGAAGGAATGAACCTTCTTTTACTGGATCTGTTTTGGTGTTACATTTTAAGAAATTAACGTTCTTTTACCGGATCTGTTTTGGTGTTTCATTTTAAGGAATTAACCCTCTTTTATAGGATCTGTTTTGGTGTTACATTTTAAGGAATGAACATTGTTTTACAGGATCTGTTCTGGTGTTACATTTTAAGAAATTAACGTTCTTTTACAGGATCTGTTTTGGTGTTACATTTTAAGGAATTAACGTTCTTTTACAGGATCCTTTTTCTTGTTACATTTTTTGAAATTAACCTTTTTTTACAGGATCGTTTTTGGTGATAGATTTTAAGGAATTAATGTTCTTTTACAGGATCTGTTTTGGTGTCACATTTTAAAGAATTAACCTTGTTTTACAGGATCTGTTTTGGTGTTACATTTTAAGAAATCAACGTTCTTTTACAGGATCTTTTTTGGTGATACATTTTAAGGAATTAATGTCCTTTTACAGGATCTGTTTTGGTGTTACATTTTAAAAATTAACGTTCTTTTACAGGATCTGTTTTGGTGTTACATTTTAAGGAATTAACGTTCTTTTACTTGATCCTTTTTCTTGTTACATTTTTAGGAATTAACCTTTTTCTACAGGATCTGTTTTGCTGTTACATTTTAAGGAATAACATTCTTTTACAGGATCAGTTTTGGTGTTACATTTTAAGTAATTAACGTTCTTTTACAGGATCTGTTTTGGTGTCACATTTTAAGGAATTAACCTTCTGTTACAGGATCCGTTTTGGTGTTTCATTTAAGGAATTAACCCTCTTTTACAGGATCTGTTTTGGTGTTACATTTTAAGGAATGAACGTTGTTTTACAGGATGTGTTCTGGTGTTACATTTTAAGGAATTAACGTTCTTTTACAGGATCTGTTTTGGTGTTACATTTTAAGGAATTAACCTTCTTTTACAGGATCTGTTTTGTTCTTTTAACCTTCAGGATCTGTTTTGGTGTTACATTTTAAGGAATTAACCTTCTTTTACAGGATCTGTTTTGGTGTTACATTTTAAGGAATTAACGTTCTTTTACAGGATCTGTTTTGGTGTTACATTTTAAGGAAATTAACGTTCTTTTACAGGATCTGTTTTGGTGTTACATTTTAAGGAATTAACGTTCTTTTACAGGATCCTTTTTCTTGTTACATTTTTTGAAATTAACCTTTTTTTACAGGATCTGTTTTGGTGTTACATTTTAAGAAATTAACGTTCTTTTACAGGATCTGTTTTGTGTTACATTTTAAGGAATTAACCTTCTTTTACAGGATCTGTTTTGGTGTTACATTTTAAGGAATTAACCTTCTTTTACAGGATCTGTTTTGGTGTTACATTTTAAGGAATTAACCTTCTTTTACAGGATCTGTTTTGGTGTTACATTTGAAGGAATTAACCTTCTTTTACAGGATCTGTTTTGGTGTTACATTTTAAGAAATTAACGTTCTTTTACAGGATCTGTTTTGGTGTTACATTTTAAGGAATTAACCTTCTTTTACAGGATCTGTTTTGGTGTTACATTTTAAGGAATTAACGTTCTTTTACAGGATCTGTTTTGGTGTTACATTTTAAGGAATTAACGTTCTTTTACAGGATCTGTTTTGGTGTTACATTTTAAGGAATTAACGTTCTTTTTGGTGTTACAGGATCCTTTTTTCTTGTGTTACATTTTTGAAAATTAACGTTCTTTTACAGGATCTTTTTTGGTGATACATTTTAAGGAATTAATGTTCTTTTACAGGATCTGTTTTGGTGTTACATTTTAAAGAATTAACCTTGTTTTACAGGATCTGTTTTGGTGTTACATTTTAAGAAATCAACGTTCTTTTACAGGATCTGTTTTGGTGTTACATTTTAAGGAATTAACCTTCTTTTACAGGATCTGTTTTGGTGTTACATTTTAAGAAATTAACGTTCTTTTACAGGATCTGTTTTGGTGTTACATTTTAAGGAATTAACGTTCTTTTACAGGATCTGTTTTGGTGTTACATTTTAAGGAATTAACCTTCTTTTACAGGATCTGTTTTGGTGTTACATTTTAAGGAATTAACCTTCTTTTACAGGATCTGTTTTGGTGTTACATTTTAAGTAATTAACGTTCTTTTACAGGATCTGTTTTGGTGTTACATTTTAAGGAATTAACCTTCTTTTACAGGATCCGTTTTGGTGTTTCATTTTAAGGAATTAACCCTCTTTTACAGGATCTGTTTTGGTGTTACATTTTAAGGAATGAACGTTGTTTTACAGGATCTGTTCTGGTGTTACATTTTAAGGAATTAACGTTCTTTTACAGGATCTGTTTTTGTGTTACATTTTAAGAAATCAACGTTCTTTTACAGGATCTGTTTTGGTGTTACATTTTAAGGAATTAACCTTCTTTTACAGGATCTGTTTTGGTGTTACAGTTTAAAGAATTAACCTTCTTTTACAGGATCTGTTTTGGTTTTGCATTTTAAGGAATTAACCTTATTTACAGGATCTTTTTTGGTGTTATATTTGAAGGAATGAACCTTCTTTTACGGGATCTGTTTTGGTGTTACATTTTAAGAAATTAACGTTCTTTTACCGGATCTGTTTTGGTGTTTCATTTTAAGGAATTAACGTTCTTTTACAGGATCTGTTTTGGTGTTACATTTTAAGGAATTAACCTTCTTTTACAGGATCTGTTTTGGTGTTACATTTTAAGGAATTAACGTTCTTTTACAGGATCTGTTTTGGTGTTACATTTTAAGGAATTAACCTTCTTTTACAGGATCTGTTTTGGTGTTACATTTTAAGGAATTAACCTTCTTTTACAGGATCTGTTTTGGTGTTACATTTTAAGGAATTAACCTTCTTTTACAGGATCTGTTTTGGTGTTACATTTTAAGGAATTAACCTTCTTTTACAGGATCTGTTTTGGTGTTACATTTTAAGGAATTAACCTTCTTTACAGGATATTTTTTGGTGTTACATTTTAAGGAATTAACCTTCTTTTACAGGATCTGTTTTTGTGTTACATTTTAAGGAATTAACCTTCTTTTACAGGATCTGTTTTGGTGTTACATTTTAAGAAATTAACCTTCTTTTACAGGATCTGTTTTGGTGTTACATTTTAAGGAATTAACCTTCTTTTACAGGATCTGTTTTGGTGTTACATTTTAAGGAATTAACCTTCTTTTACAGGATCTGTTTTGGTGTTACATTTTAAGAAATTAACGTTCTTTTACAGGATCTGTTTTGGTGTTACATTTTAAGGAATTAACCTTCTTTTACAGGATCTGTTTTGGTGTTACATTTTAAAGAATTAACCTTCTTTTACAGGATCTGTTTTGGTTTTGCATTTTAAGGAATTAACCTTCTTTTACAGGATCTTTTTTGGTGTTACATTTTAAGGAATTAACCTTCTTTTACAGGATCTGTTTTGGTGTTACATTTTAAGAAATTAACGTTCTTTTACAGGATCTGTTTTGGTGTTACATTTTAAGGAATTAACCTTCTTTTACAGGATCTGTTTTGGTGTTACATTTTAAGGAATTTTTCTTTTACAGGATCTGTTTTGGTTCATTTAAGAAATTAACGTTCTTTTACAGGATCTGTTTTGGTGTTACATTTTAAGGAATTAACGTTCTTTTACAGGATCTGTTTTGGTGTTACATTTTAAGAAATTAACCTTCTTTACAGGATCTGTTTTGTGTTACATTTTAAGGAATTATTTTTTTGGTGTTACAGGAATTAACCTTCTTTTACAGGATCTGTTTTGGTGTTACATTTTAAGGAAATTAACGTTCTTTTACAGGATCTTTTTGGTGTTACATTTTAAGGAATTAACCTTCTTTTACAGGATCTGTTTTGGTGTTACATTTAAAGGAATTAACCTTCTTTTACAGGATCTGTTTTGGTGTTACATTTTAAGGAATTAACCTTCTTTTACAGGATCCTGTTTTGGTGTTACATTTTAAGGAATTAACCTTCTTTTACAGGATCTGTTTTGGTGTTACATTTTAAGGAATTAACCTTCTTTTACAGGATCTGTTTTGGTGTTACATTTTAAGGAATTAACCTTCTTTTACAGGATCTGTTTTGGTGTTACATTTTAAGGAATTAACCTTCTTTTACAGGATCTGTTTTGGTGTTACATTTTAAGGAATTAACGTTCTTTTACAGGATCTGTTTTGGTGTTACATTTTAAGAAATTAACCTTCTTTTACAGGATCTGTTTTGGTGTTACATTTTAAGGAATTAACGTTCTTTTACAGGATCTGTTTTGGTGTTACATTTTAAGAAATTAACCTTCTTTACAGGATCTGTTTTGTGTTACATTTTAAGGAATTAACCTTCTTTTACAGGATCTGTTTTGGTGTTACATTTTAAGGAATTAACCTTCTTTTACAGGATCTGTTTTGGTGTTACATTTTAAGGAATTAACCTTCTTTTACAGGATCTGTTTTGGTGTTACATTTTAAGGAATTAACCTTCTTTACAGGATCTTTTTTGGTGTTACATTTTAAGGAATTAACCTTCTTTTTACAGGATCTGTTTTGGTGTTACATTTTAAGGAATTAACCTTCTTTTACAGGATCTGTTTTGGTGTTACATTTTAAGGAATTAACCTTCTTTTACAGGATCTGTTTTGGTGTTACATTTTAAGAAATTAACCTTCTTTTACAGGATCTGTTTTGGTGTTACATTTTAAGGAATTAACCTTCTTTACAGGATCTGTTTTGGTGTTACATTTTAAGGAATTAACCTTCTTTTACAGGATCTGTTTTGGTGTTACATTTTAAGGAATTAACCTTCTTTTACAGGATCTGTTTTGGTGTTACATTTTAAGAATTAACCTTCTTTTACAGGATCTGTTTTGGTGTTACATTTTAAGGAAATTAACCTTCTTTTACAGGATCTGTTTTGGTGTTACATTTTAAGGGAATTAACCTTCTTTTACAGGATCTGTTTTGGTGTTACATTTTAAGGAATTAACCTTCTTTTACAGGATCTGTTTTGGTGTTACATTTTAAGGAATTAACCTTCTTTTACAGGATCTGTTTTTGTGTTACATTTTAAGGAATTAACCTTCTTTTACAGGATCTGTTTTGGTGTTAAAGGCATTAACCTTCTTTACATTTTAAGGAATTAACCTTCTTTTACAGGATCTGTTTTGTGTTACATTTTAAGGAATTAACCTTCTTTTACAGGATCTGTTTTGGTGTTACATTTTAAGGAATTAACCTTCTTTTTACAGGATCTGTTTTGGTGTTACATTTTAAGGAATTAACCTTCTTTTACAGGATCTGTTTTGGTGTTACATTTTAAGGAATTAACCTTCTTTTACAGGATCTGTTTTGGTGTTACATTTTAAGGAATTAACGTTCTTTTACAGGATCTGTTTTGGTGTTACATTTTAAGGAATTAACCTTCTTTTACAGGATCTGTTTTGGTGTTACATTTTAAGGAATTAACCTTCTTTTACAGGATCTGTTTTGGTGTTACAATTTAAGGCATTAACCTTCTTTTACAGGATCAACCTTCTTTTACAGGATCTGTTTTGGTGTTACATTTTAAGGAATTAACGTTCTTTTACAGGATCTGTTTTGGTGTTACATTTTAAGGAATTAACCTTCTTTTACAGGATCTGTTTTGGTGTTACATTTTAAGGAATTAACGTTCTTTTACAGGATCTGTTTTGGTGTTACATTTTAAGGAATTAACCTTCTTTTACAGGATCTGTTTTGTGTTACATTTTAAGGAATTAACCTTCTTTTACAGGATCTGTTTTGGTGTTACATTTTAAGGAATTAACCTTCTTTTACAGGATCTGTTTTGGTGTTACATTTTAAGAAATTAACGTTCTTTTACAGGATCTGTTTTGGTGTTACATTTTAAGGAATTAACCTTCTTTACAGGATCTGTTTTGGTGTTACATTTTAAGGAATTAACCTTCTTTTACAGGATCTGTTTTGGTGTTACATTTTAAGGAATTAACCTTCTTTTACAGGATCTGTTTTGGTGTTACATTTTAAGGAATTAACCTTCTTTTACAGGATCTGTTTTGTGTTACATTTTAAGAAATTAACGTTCTTTTACAGGATCTGTTTTGGTGTTACATTTTAAGGAATTAACCTTCTTTTACAGGATCTGTTTTGGTGTTACATTTTAAGGAATTAACCTTCTTTTACAGGATCTGTTTTGGTGTTACATTTTAAGGAATTAACCTTCTTTTTACAGGATCTGTTTTGGTGTTACATTTTAAGGAATTAACCTTCTTTTACAGGATCTGTTTTGGTGTTACATTTTAAGGAATTAACCTTCTTTTACAGGATCTGTTTTGGTGTTACATTTTAAGGAATTAACCTTCTTTTACAGGATCCGTTTTGTGTTGTTACATTTTAAGGAATTAACCTTCTTTTACAGGATCTGTTTTGGTGTTACATTTTAAGGAATTAACCTTCTTTTACAGGATCTGTTTTGGTGTTACATTTTAAGGAATTAACGTTCTTTTACAGGATCTGTTTTGGTGTTACATTTTAAGAAATTAACGAAATTAACCTTCTTTTACAGGATTAACGATCTGTTTTGGTGTTACATTTTAGGAATTAACCTTCTTTTACAGGATCTGTTTTTGGTGTTACATTTTAAGGAATTAACCTTCTTTTTACAGGATCTGTTTTGGTGTTACATTTTAAGGAATTAACCTTCTTTTACAGGATCTGTTTTGGTGTTACATTTTAAGGAATTAACCTTCTTTTACAGGATCTGTTTGGTGTTACATTTTAAGGAATTAACGTTCTTTTACAGGATCTGTTTTGGTGTTACATTTTAAGGAATTAACCTTCTTTTACAGGATCTGTTTTGGTGTTACATTTTAAGGAATTAACCTTCTTTTACAGGATCTGTTTTGGTGTTACATTTTAAGGAATTAACCTTCTTTTACAGGATCTGTTTTGGTGTTACATTTTAAGGAATTAACCTTCTTTACAGGATCTGTTTTGGTGTTACATTTTAAGGAATTAACCTTCTTTTACAGGATCTGTTTTGGTGTTACATTTTAAGGAATTAACCTTCTTTTACAGGATCTGTTTTGGTGTTACATTTTAAGGAATTAACCTTCTTTTACAGGATCTGTTTTGGTGTTACATTTTAAGGAATTAACCTTCTTTTACAGGATCTGTTTTGGTGTTACATTTTAAGGAATTAACCTTCTTTTTACAGGATCTGTTTTGGTGTTACATTTTAAGGAATTAACCTTCTTTACAGGATCTGTTTTGGTGTTACATTTTAAGGAATTAACCTTCTTTTACAGGATCTGTTTTGGTGTTACATTTTAAGGAATTAACCTTCTTTTACAGGATCTGTTTTGGTGTTACATTTTAAAGAATTAACCTTCTTTTACAGGATCTGTTTTGGTGTTACATTTTAAGGAATTAACCTTCTTTTACAGGATCTGTTTTGGTGTTACATTTTAAGGAATTAACGTTCTTTTACAGGATCTGTTTTGGTGTTACATTTTAAGGAATTAACGTTCTTTTACAGGATCTGTTTTGGTGTTACATTTTAAGGAATTAACCTTCTTTTTACAGGATCTGTTTTGGTGTTACATTTTAAGGAATTAACCTTCTTTTTACAGGATCTGTTTTGGTGTTACATTTTAAGGAATTAACCTTCTTTTACAGGATCTGTTTTGGTGTTACATTTTAAGGAATTAACGTTCTTTTACAGGATCTGTTTTGGTGTTACATTTTAAGGAATTAACCTTCTTTTACAGGATCTGTTTTGGTGTTACATTTTAAAGGAATTAACCTTCTTTACAGGATCTGTTTTGGTGTTACATTTTAAGGAATTAACCTTCTTTTACAGGATCTGTTTTGGTGTTACATTTTAAGGAATTAACCTTCTTTTACAGGATCTGTTTTGGTGTTACATTTTAAGGAATTAACCTTCTTTTACAGGATCTGTTTTGGTGTTACATTTTAAGGAATTAACCTTCTTTTACAGGATCTGTTTTGGTGTTACATTTTAAGGAATTAACCTTCTTTTTACAGGATCTGTTTTGGTGTTACATTTTAAGGAATTAACCTTCTTTTACAGGATCTGTTTTGGTGTTACATTTTAAGGAATTAACCTTCTTTTTACAGGATCTGTTTTGGTGTTACATTTTAAGGAATTAACCTTCTTTTACAGGATCTGTTTTGGTGTTACATTTTAAGGAATTAACCTTCTTTTACAGGATCTGTTTTGGTGTTACATTTTAAGGAATTAACCTTCTTTTACAGGATCTGTTTTGGTGTTACATTTTAAGAAATTAACGTTCTTTTACAGGATCTGTTTTGGTGTTACATTTTAAGGAATTAACCTTCTTTTACAGGATCTGTTTTGGTGTTACATTTTAAAAATTAACCTTCTTTTACAGGATCTGTTTTGGTGTTACATTTTAAGAATTAACCTTCTTTTACAGGATCTGTTTTGGTGTTACATTTTAAGGAATTAACCTTCTTTTACAGGATCTGTTTTGGTGTTACATTTTAAGTGAATTAACCTTCTTTTACAGGATCTGTTTTGGTGTTACATTTTAAGGAATTAACCTTCTTTTACAGGATCTTTTTTGGTGTTACATTTTAAGGAATTAACCTTCTTTTACAGGATCTGTTTTGGTGTTACATTTTAAGGAATTAACCTTCTTTTACAGGATCTGTTTTGGTGTTACATTTTAAGGAATTAACGTTCTTTTACAGGATCTGTTTTGGTGTTACATTTTAAGGAATTAACCTTCTTTTACAGGATCTGTTTTGGTGTTACATTTTAAAGAATTAACGTTCTTTTACAGGATCTGTTTTGGTGTTACATTTTAAGGAATTAACCTTCTTTTACAGGATCTGTTTTGGTGTTACATTTTAAGGAATTAACCTTCTTTTACAGGATCTGTTTTGTGTTACAGTTTGAAAGGAATTAACCTTCTTTTACAGGATCTGTTTTGGTGTTACATTTTAAGGAATTAACCTTCTTTTACAGGATCTGTTTTGGTGTTACATTTTAAAGAATTAACCTTCTTTTACAGGATCTGTTTTGGTGTTACATTTTAAGGAATTAACCTTCTTTTACAGGATCTGTTTTGGTGTTACATTTTAAGGAATTAACCTTCTTTTACAGGATCTGTTTTGGTGTTGCATTTTAAGGAATTAACCTTCTTTACAGGATCTGTTTTGGTGTTACATTTTAAGGAATTAACCTTCTTTTACAGGATCTGTTTTTGTGTCACTTTTTAAGGAATTAACCTTCTTTTACAGGATCTGTTTTGGTGTTACATTTTAAGGAATTAACGTTCTTTTACAGGATCTGTTTTGGTGTTACATTTTAAGGAATTAACGTTCTTTTACAGGATCTGTTTTGGTGTTACATTTTAAGGAATTAACGTTCTTTTACAGGATCTGTTTTGGTGTTACATTTTAAGGAATTAACCTTCTTTTACAGGATCTGTTTTGGTGTTACATTTTAAGGAATTAACCTTCTTTTACAGGATCTGTTTTGGTGTTACATTTTAAGGAATTAACCTTCTTTTACAGGATCCTTTTTGGTGTTACATTTTAAGGAATTAACCTTTTTTACAGGATCTGTTTTGGTGTTACATTTTAAGGAATTAACCTTCTTTTTACAGGATCTGTTTTGGTGTTACATTTTAAGGAATTAACCTTCTTTTACAGGATCTGTTTTGGTGTTACATTTTAAGGAATGAACTTTCTTTTACAGGATCTGTTTTGGTGTTACATTTTAAAGAATTAACCTTCTTTACCAGGATCCGTTTTTGTGTTACATTTTAAGGAATTAACCTTCTTTTACAGGATCTGTTTTGGTGTTACATTTTAAGGAATTAACCTTCTTTACACAGGATCTGTTTTGGTGTTACATTTTAAGGAATTAACCTTCTTTACAGGATCTGTTTGGTGTTACATTTTAAGGAATGAACCTTCTTTTACAGGATCTGTTTTGGTGTTACATTTTAAGGAATTAACCTTCTTTTACAGGATCTGTTTTGGTGTTACATTTTAAGGAATTAACGTTCTTTTACAGGATCTGTTTTGGTGTTACATTTTAAGGAATTAACCTTCTTTTACAGGATCTGTTTTGGTGTTACATTTTAAAGAATTAACCTTCTTTTACAGGATCTGTTTTGGTGTTACATTTTAAGGAATTAACCTTCTTTACAGGATCTGTTTTGGTGTTACATTTTAAGGAATTAACCTTCTTTTACAGGATCCGTTTCAGTGTTACATTTTAAGAAATTAAGTTTCTTTTACAGGATCTGTTTTGGTGTTACATTTTAAGGAATTAACCTTCTTTTACAGGATCTGTTTTGGTGTTACATTTTAAGGAATTAACTTTCTTTTACAGGATCTGTTTTGGTGTTACATTTTAAGGAATTAACCTTCTTTTACAGGATCTGTTTTGGTGTTACATTTTAGGGAATTAACCTTCTTTTACAGGATCTGTTTTGGTGTTACATTTTAAAGAATTAACCTTCTTTTACAGGATCTGTTTTGGTGTTGCATTTTAAGGAATTAACCTTACAGGATTTTTTTGTGTACATTTTTAAGGAATTAACCTTCTTTTACAGGATCTGTTTTGGTGTTACATTTTAAGGAATTAACCTTCTTTTACAGGATCTGTTTTGGTGTTACATTTTAAGGAATTAACGTTCTTTTACAGGATCTGTTTTGGTGTTACATTTTAAGGAATTAACCTTCTTTTACAGGATCTGTTTTGGTGTTACATTTTAAGGAATTAACCTTCTTTTACAGGATCTGTTTTGGTGTTACATTTTAAGGAATTAACCTTCTTTTAGGATCTGTTTTGGTGTTACATTTTAAGGAATTAACCTTCTTTTACAGGATCTGTTTTGGTGTTACATTTTTAAGGAATTAACCTTCTTTTACAGGATCTGTTTTGGTGTTACATTTTAAGGAATTAACCTTCTTTTTACAGGATCTGTTTTGGTGTTACATTTTAAGGAATTAACGTTCTTTTACAGGATCTGTTTTGGTGTTACATTTTAAAGGAATTAACCTTCTTTTACAGGATCTGTTTTGGTGTTACATTTTAAGGAATTAACGTTCTTTTACAGGATCTGTTTTGGTGTTACTTTTAAGGAATTTAACCTTCTTTTACAGGATCTGTTTTGGTGTTACATTTTAAGGAATTAACGTTCTTTTACAGGATCCGTTTTGGTGTTACATTTTAAGGAATGAACCTTCTTTTTTACAGGATCTGTTTTGGTGTTACATTTTAAGGAATTAACCTTCTTTACAGGATCTGTTTTGGTGTTACATTTTAAGGAATTAACCTTCTTTACAGGATCCGTGTTTTGGTGTTACATTTTAAGGAATTAACCTTCTTTTACAGGATCTGTTTTGGTGTTACATTTTAAGGAATTAACCTTCTTTTTACAGGATCTACACAGGATCTGTAATTGGTGTTACATTTTAAGGAATTAACCTTCTTTTACAGGATCTGTTTTGTGTTACATTTTAAGGAATTAACCTTCTTTTTACAGGATCTGTTTTTTACAGTGTTACATTTTAAGGAATTAACCTTCTTTTACAGGATCTGTTTTGGTGTTACATTTTAAGGAATTAACCTTCTTTACAGGATCTGTTTTGGTGTTACATTTTAAGGAATTAACCTTCTTTTACAGGATCTGTTTTGGTGTTACATTTTAAGGAATTAACCTTCTTTTACAGGATCTGTTTTGGTGTTACATTTTAAGGAATTAACGTTCTTTTACAGGATCTGTTTTGGTGTTACATTTTAAGGAATTAACCTTCTTTTACAGGATCTGTTTTGGTGTTACATTTTAAGGAATTAACCTTCTTTTACAGGATCTGTTTTGGTGTTACATTTTAAGGAATTAACCTTCTTTTACAGGATCTGTTTTGGTGTTACATTTTAAAGGAATTAACCTTCTTTTACAGGATCTGTTTTGGTGTTACATTTTAAGGAATTAACCTTCTTTTACAGGATCTGTTTTGGTGTTACAATTTAAGGCATTAACCTTCTTTTACAGGATCAACCTTCTTTTACAGGATCTGTTTTGCTGTTACACTTTAAGGAATTAACCTTCTTTTACAGGATCTGTTCTTTTTGGTGTTACATTTTAAGGAATTAACCTTCTTTTACAGGATCTGTTTTGGTGTTACATTTTAAGGAATTAACCTTCTTTTACAGGATCTGTTTTGGTGTTACATTTTAAGGAATTAACCTTCTTTTACAGGATCTGTTTTGGTGTTACATTTTAAGGAATTAACCTTCTTTTACAGGATCTGTTTTGGTGTTACATTTTTAGGAATTAACCTTCTTTTACAGGATCTGTTTTGGTGTTACATTTTAAGGAATTAACCTTCTTTTACAGGATCTGTTTTGGTGTTACATTTTAAGGAATTAACCTTCTTTTACAGGATCTGTTTTGGTGTTACATTTTAAGGAATTAACCTTCTTTTACAGGATCTGTTTTGGTGTTACAGTTTTAAGAATTAACCTTCTTTTACAGGATCTGTTTTGGTGTTACATTTTAAGGAATTAATGTCCTTTTACAGGATCTGTTTTGTGTTACATTTTTAAGGAATTAACCTTCTTTTACAGGATCTGTTTTGGTGTTACATTTTAAGGAATTAACCTTCTTTTACAGGATCTGTTTTGGTGTTACATTTACATTTTAAGGAATTAACCTTCTTTTACAGGATCTGTTTTGGTGTTACATTTTTAAGGAATTAACCTTCTTTTACAGGATCTGTTTTGGTGTTACATTTTAAGGAATTAACCTTCTTTTACAGGATCTGTTTTGGTGTTACATTTTAAGGAATTAACCTTTCTTTTACAGGATCTGTTTTGGTGTTACATTTTAAGGAATTAACCTTCTTTTACAGGATCTGTTTTGGTGTTACATTTTAAGGAATTAACCTTCTTTTACAGGATCTGTTTTGGTGTTACATTTTAAGGAATTAACCTTCTTTTACAGGATCTGTTTTGGTGTTACATTTTAAGGAATTAACCTTCTTTTTACAGGATCTGTTTTGGTGTTATTTATTTTAAGGAATGAACCTTCTTTTACAGGATCTGTTTTGTGTTACATTTTAAGGAATTAACCTTCTTTTACAGGATCTGTTTTGGTGTTACATTTTAAGGAATGAACCTTCTTTTTACAGGATCTGTTTTGTGTTACATTTTAAGGAATTAACCTTCTTTTTACAGGATCTGTTTTTTGGTGTTACATTTTAAGGAATTAACGTTCTTTTACAGGATCTGTTTTGGTGTTACATTTTAAGGAATTAACCTTCTTTTACAGGATCTGTTTTGGTGTTACATTTTAAGGAATTAACCTTCTTTACAGGATCTGTTTTGGTGTTACATTTTAAGGAATTAACCTTCTTTTACAGGATCTGTTTTGGTGTTACATTTTAAGGAATTAACCTTCTTTTACAGGATCTGTTTTGGTGTTACATTTTAAGGAATTAACCTTCTTTTACAGGATCTGTTTTGGTGTTACATTTTAAGGAATTAACCTTCTTTTACAGGATCTGTTTTGGTGTTACATTTTAAGGAATTAACCTTCTTTTACAGGATCTGTTTTGGTGTTACATTTTAAGGAATTAACCTTCTTTTACAGGATCTGTTTTGGTGTTACATTTTAAGGAATTAACCTTCTTTTACAGGATCTGTTTTGGTGTTACATTTTAAGGAATTAACCTTCTTTTACAGGATCTGTTTTGGTGTTACATTTTAAGGAATTAACCTTCTTTTACAGGATCTGTTTTGGTGTTACATTTTAAGGAATTAACCTTCTTTTACAGGATCTGTTTTGGTGTTACATTTTAAGGAATTAACCTTCTTTTACAGGATCTGTTTTGGTGTTACATTTTAAGGAATTAACCTTCTTTTTTTTGGTGTTTACCTTTTAAGGATCTGTTTTGGTGTTACATTTTAAGGAATTAACCTTCTTTTACAGGATCTGTTTTGGTGTTACATTTTAAGGAATTAACCTTCTTTTACAGGATCTGTTTTTGGTGTTTACATTTTAAGGAATTAACCTTCTTTTACAGGATCTGTTTTGGTGTTATTTTAAAGGAATTAACCTTCTTTTACAGGATCTGTTTTGGTGTTACATTTTAAGGAATTAACCTTCTGTTACAGGATCCGTTTTGGTGTTACATTTTAAGGAATGAACCTCCTTTTTACAGGATCTGTTTTGGTGTTACATTTTAAGGAATTAACCTTCTTTTACAGGATCTGTTTTGGTGTTACATTTTAAGGAATTAACCTTCTTTTACAGGATCTGTTTTGGTGTTACATTTTAAGGAATTAACCTTCTTTTACAGGATCTGTTTTGGTGTTACATTTTTAAGGAATTAACCTTCTTTTACAGGATCTGTTTTGGTGTTACATTTTAAGGAATTAACCTTCTTTTACAGGATCTGTTTTGGTGTTACATTTTAAGGAATTAACCTTCTTTTACAGGATCTGTTTTTTTGTTGTTACATTTTAAGGAATTAACCTTCTTTTACAGGATCTGTTTTGGTGTTACATTTTAAGGAATTAACCTTCTTTTACAGGATCTGTTTTGGTGTTACATTTAAAGGAATTAACCTTCTTTTACAGGATCTGTTTTGGTGTTACATTTTAAGGAATTAACCTTCTTTTACAGGATCTGTTTTGGTGTTACATTTTAAGGAATTAACCTTCTTTTACAGGATCTGTTTTGGTGTTACATTTTAAGGAATTAACCTTCTTTTTAACAGGATCTGTTTTGGTGTTACATTTTAAGGAATTAACCTTCTTTTACAGGATCTGTTTTGGTGTTACATTTTAAGGAATTAACCTTCTTTTACAGGATCTGTTTTGGTGTTACATTTTAAGGAATTAACCTTCTTTTACAGGATCTGTTTTGGTGTTACATTTTAAGGAATTAACCTTCTTTTACAGGATCTGTTTTGGTGTTACATTTTAAGGAATTAACCTTCTTTTACAGGATCTGTTTTGGTGTTACATTTTAAGGAATTAACCTTCTTTACAGGATCTGTTTTGGTGTTATATTTTAAGGAATGAACCTTCTTTTACAGGATCTGTTTTGGTGTTACTTTTTAAGGAATTAACCTTCTTTTACAGGATCTGTTTTGGTGTTACATTTTAAGGAATTAACGTTCTTTTACAGGATCTGTTTTGGTGTTACATTTTAAGGAATTAACCTTCTTTTACAGGATCTGTTTTGGTGTTACATTTTAAGGAATTAACCTTCTTTTACAGGATCTGTTTTGGTGTTACATTTTAAGAATTAACCTTCTTTTTACAGGATCTGTTTTGGTGTTACATTTTAAGGAATTAACCTTCTTTTACAGGATCTGTTTTGGTGTTACATTTTTAAGGAATTAACCTTCTTTTACAGGATCTGTTTTGGTGTTACATTTTAAGGAATTAACCTTCTTTTACAGGATCTGTTTTGGTGTTACATTTTAAAGGAATTAACCTTCTTTTTACAGGATCTGTTTTGGTGTTACATTTTAAAGAATTAACCTTCTTTTACAGGATCTGTTTTGGTGTTACATTTTAAGGAATTAACCTTCTTTTACAGGATCTGTTTTGGTGTTACATTTTAAGGAATTAACCTTCTTTTACAGGATCTGTTTTGGTGTTACATTTTAAGGAATTAACCTTCTTTTACAGGATCTGTTTTGGTGTTACATTTTAAAGGAATTAACCTTCTTTTACAGGATCTGTTTTGGTGTTACATTTTAAGGAATTAACCTTCTTTTTACAGGATCTGTTTTGGTGTTACATTTTAAAGAATTAAACCTTCTTTTACAGGATCTGTTTTGGTGTTACATTTTAAGGAATTAACCTTCTTTTACAGGATCTGTTTTGGTGTTACATTTTAAGGAATTAACCTTCTTTTACAGGATCTGTTTTGGTGTTACATTTTAAGGAATTAACCTTCTTTTACAGGATCTGTTTTGGTGTTACATTTTAAGGAATTAACCTTCTTTTACAGTATTTCTTTTTGGTGTTACTTTTAAAGGAATTAACCTTCTTTTACAGGATCTGTTTTGGTGTTACATTTTAAGGAATTAACGTTCTTTACAGGATCTGTTTTGGTGTTACATTTTAAGGAATTAACCTTCTTTTACAGGATCTGTTTTGGTGTTACATTTTAAGGAATTAATCCTTCTTTTACAGGATCTGTTTTGGTGTTACATTTGGTGTTACATTTTAAGGAATTAACCTTCTTTTACAGGATCTGTTTTGGTGTTACATTTTAAGGAATTAACCTTCTTTTACAGGATCTGTTTTGGTGTTACATTTTAAGGAATTAACCTTCTTTTACAGGATCTGTTTTGGTGTTACATTTTAAGGAATTAACCTTCTTTTTTACAGGATCTGTTTTGGTGTTACTTTTTAAGGAATTAACCTTCTTTTACAGGATCTGTTTTGGAGTTACATTTTAAGGAATTAACCTTCTTTTACAGGATCTGTTTTGGTGTTACATTTTAAGGAATTAACCTTCTTTTACAGGATCTGTTTTGGTGTTACATTTTAAGGAATTAACCTTCTTTTTACAGGATCTGTTTTGGTGTTACATTTTAAGGAATTAACCTTCTTTTACAGGATCTGTTTTGGTGTTACATTTTAAGGAATTAACCTTCTTTTACAGGATCTGTTTTGGTGTTACATTTTAAGGAATTAACCTTCTTTTACAGGATCTGTTTTGTGTTACATTTTAAAGGAATTAACCTCTTTTTGGTCGTTACATTTCAGGAAATCAACGTTCTTTTACAGGATCTGTTTGGTGTTACATTTTAAGGAATTAACCTTCTTTACAGGATCTGTTTTGGTGTTACATTTTAAGGAATTAACGTTCTTTTACAGGATCTGTTTTGGTGTTACATTTTAAGGAATTAACCTTCTTTTACAGGATCTGTTTTGGTGTTACATTTTAAGGAATTAACGTTCTTTTACAGGATCTGTTTTGTGTTACATTTTAAGGAATTAACCTTCTTTTACAGGATCTGTTTTGGTGTTACATTTTAAGGAATTAACGTTTTTTACAGGATCTGTTTTGGTGTTACATTTTAAGGAATTAACCTTCTTTTACAGGATCTGTTTTGGTGTTACATTTTAAGGAATGAACCTTCTCTTACAAGATCTGTTTGGTGTTGCATTTTAAGGAGTTAACCTTCTTTACAGAGTCTTTTTTGGTGTTATATTTTAAAGGAATTAACCTTCTTTTACAGGATCTGTTTTGGTGTTACTTTTTAAGGAATTAACCTTCTTTACAGGATCTGTTTTGGTGTTACATTTTAAGGAATTAACCTTCTTTTTTACAGGATCTGTTTTGGTGTTACATTTTAAGGAATTGAATTAACCTTCTTTACAGGATCTGTTTTGGTGTTACATTTTAAGGAATTAACCTTCTTTTTACAGGATCTGTTTTGGTGTTATATTTTAAGGAATTAACCTTCTTTTACAGGATCTGTTTTGGTGTTACATTTTAAGGAATTAACGTTCTTTTACAGGATCTGTTTTGGTGTTACATTTTAAGGAATTAACCTTCTTTTACAGGATCTGTTTTGGTGTTACATTTTAAGAAATTAATGTTCTTTTACAGGATCTGTTTTGGTGTTACATTTTAAGGAATTAACCTTCTTTTACAGGATCTGTTTTGGTGTTACATTTTAAGGAATTAACCTTCTTTTACAGGATCCGTTTTGGTGTTACATTTTAAGGAATGAACCTTCTTTTACAGGATCTGTTTTGGTGTTACATTTTAAAGGAATTAACCTTCTTTTACAGGATCTGTTTTGGTGTTATATTTTTAGGAATTAACCTTTTTTTACAGTATCTGTTTTGGTGTTACATTTTAAGGAATTAACCTTCTTTTACAGGATCTGTTTTGGTGTTACATTTTAAGGAATTAACCTTCTTTACAGTATCTGTTTGAGGTGTTACATTTTAAGGAATGAACCTTCTTTACAGGATCTGTTTTGTGTGTTACATTTTAAGGAATTAACCTTCTTTTACAGGATCTGTTTTGGTGTTACATTTTAAGGAATTAACCTTCTTTTACAGGATCTGTTTTGCTGTGTTGCATTTTAAGGAATTAACCTTATTTACAGGATCTGTTTTGGTGTT